>NC_079148.1:145192603-145509507 GCF_945859685.1 Eupeodes corollae | reverse complement strand
ATTGCAGAGTATATCGAAAGTTCTGCGGCTCGTCATCGTTTACTAACATTTCACAAATAATTTGAGAAGAACAAAACTTTTTACTTACTAATTTTTTCATCAATAAAAAATTTTGAAAATGTCAAATGAAAACGTGTTAATGTTCGGTGTGAACGATTTTCGAGTTTTCGAAAACTTTTTGCCGAAAATGTACATCATATGTTTACATCATTGTAAATATATTTATATTCCCTAGAGCAAAAAGAATATACTATGGTTGTATTCCTGCATATTGAGGGCGCTTTCAACAACGTTGACACATTCGCTATCACTTCTGCTAAGACGACCTTAAACGTCGAATACCCACTCTGTGAGTTTATTAATCTAATGCTAGAAAGCAGGATCATCAACTCTAAGATTGGTTATTTTTGTACGAAAAGGTCCGTCAGTGGAGGCACTCCGCAAGATATTATTCTGTCCCCTCTCATGTGGAACATAGTGGTTAACGAACTGCTAATATCCCTTGATAGGAAAGGCTTCAGAGTGATTGCGTATGCCGATGATGTTACTATCGCCGTCACAGGAGAACATCCTAATACACTGAGAGACCTCCTCAAAAACGCACTCAATATGCTCACTAGATGGGCTGATCACTGGGGGACTTAGTATTAATCCTCAAAAAACAGACCTCGTCCTTTTAACACGGAAATACAAGACCCCAGTAATTGTACCTCCTTCAATAAAAGGTGTACAACTAATTTCTACCAATGAAGCCAAATATCTTGGTCTGATATTAGACCAAGAATTAAATTGGAAACTTAATATTCAGAAAAGAGTTAAGAAAGCTACAGTAGCTCTTTTTACTTGCAACACTTATGTACGGTGCTGCAGTATGATGGACTGTACTGGAGAAAGTTATATACTACGATAAACTTAGCATAGTCCAACGCACTTCAAGTCTCTACATAAGCGGGGCATTGACAACTACACCCTCAGCAGCGTTAGACACTCTCCTCTATCTGACACTCCTCGGCATCTTCAGCAAACAAGTGGCAGCGAGTACATCTATAAGATTTAACGACTCATCTCAATGCCCCAACAATAATGTGGGGCACTCCATCATTTTGAACCTCTTCGGTTCTATACTAAAGTACATAGACACTATTCCAAAATCCCAATTTCGAAAAAACTTCCAGGTATCCATTCCATCCAGAGATGAATGGGAAGACAAAAAACTCCTGGATGACAAAAGCATTCATTTTTATACAGATGGATCCAAGACAATTGAGGGAGTTGGTAGTGGTGTGTACTCAGAAAAGCTTAATCTAAGCATCTCATTCGGCCTCCCTAATAATTGTAGCGTCTTCCAAGTGGAAATTTTAGCGATCAAAGAGGTTATTCTCTCCTCGATAAGAGGAGCTATTAAATCTCTTGACGGTGTCTCAACCAAATCTCAAACGGCCCTCGATTGTCCATCGTCTCTTATGGGGATGGCGCAGCAATTTAACATTCACCTCTGTTGGGTGCCGGGCCGCAGAGACATCACATTAAAGGGTAGAGCCGATGAACTCGCTACAAATGGAACCGTCATGTCATACCTATTTCGCCTAAAAGGGAGAAGATATGTATACCGTTAGCTACATGTAAACATCTGCTAAAAGAAACAGCTCTTACGATGACAAACTCTAGGTGGCGTGAATTCTGAATCCGCAGCCACTATAACCTAACTTTACCACAATGGAAAGATTTCATTCATTAAAAGATTGGGAATTCAAATTTTGCAATCACTTATCATTTAACCATAAAAAGACTGCAATCACTTTTTCTCCAATCATTTTACTGCAATCATTTAAGGCTTTTAGCATTTCTTGCATTGCATTTACTTCAAGGCTTTGTACTTTTTTAAGACTTTGAATTTCTTTGAAGACTTTGCATTCATTTGAAGTCACAATTTTTCGGTGAAATCAATGAATGCAATCCTTAAGTTAAAGTCAATAATGAGATATAATGATTGGATTCCCAAAAACGTTCATTCTTTTACAAGCCTGTTACTTATGGACTCTGACTTTTTAACTTTACCAACACTAATATTTTATGGTTCTTCCAAAAGTCCTTGAAGTAAACGTATTTTCTGAGCATGTATAGTAGAAAAAATTTCGTATTAGTAAACAAGCAAACGTTTTGTGACATGCAGACAAAAGAAACAAGAAATGTATCAACCAAAACTTGATTATTAAGGAATCCTACAGAAACATACACCATTTACCTTATACCAGGTCAAGACCCCATTGTCCAAAAGGGTATACCTTAAATCTTCACATAAGACACCTGATACCTTGTTTCAATTGGTCAACAAATTCTCTTTGTTCTACTTGGCAGAATCCATGCAAGTGTTTATATAAATATAAAAACACAAAATTAACCCAACTTCATCCTTGTTTGCTTTGCCAAGTTACAACCCTCCTGATTTAGTGCATAACCACTAAAATCTATATACTCGTAGGTATACATTTTTTTGTTTGTATATTCCATTCATGTTTTTGGCCCCAATATGACTTCCAGAGGCCACAACTCAGCACACCATTTGATGATCGTCATGTATCTTTCACCTACTTTAACCGCTCATAAATAACCAAGATTTACGGCAGCCATTTCCTTGATAAGCTATCTCAAAACATGAGTTGCTTTGGCACTGCATCGGGTTTCTTTTGACAATATCCATAACCAAAAAACAACAAAAAAAGTCGGTTACTGTAAGTGAGGGGCCAAAACAGCAACAACTATACGTCAACAACGACGATGGCGGTAAGGCAGTGACGACGAGAAGCAATGGTCGGTATAAAGTGGTGCGCGTGAAATGTTATTAGCATTTAATGGCCGCCAGTGTAAAGTGGATATCTCACGATCGCACGGTTTTTCATCACCGATCTGTCTCCTTCGTTCGATTTTTTTTATTTTGATTTTGATTTCTTCCTTCTTCTCTGTTTTGTTGTTTTGTTTTTTAAAGTGCAACGATTTCTAATGACGGTTATTACCTGTTGACCACTTTTGCATTTAAATTCAAAAAGGTTTCAACTTTAGTCCGATTGGATCACCGCAGGTGTTTCCCTGGTTATGTATGTAGTCTCAAGCGATCAACCAACAACAGAGTGACACTCGATCTCGATCTGACAGCGCAACGTTGTTGTCAAAGTTAGTTAATAGGGCGAGTTTTTTTCCAATTCCAAATCAAATAATATAAACTAGGTCAAATCTTGTCTCCATCGTCGTCGGTCGGTTTTGTTTTCCGATGTCGATAAAGGCAAAGGAAGGGATATGGAAAAGCCAAAGCCAACCCACTTGAGACTTGACTGATCGTTAACATGTGTTTCGCGGCGGCTGGCGATTAGCGATCAGTTGCAGTGTTGTCCAACGAGATAGATAATACAGTGCAACCTCCTCCTTCTCATTATCAATTCAACCTTTGTGCACATTCCAAAGACGAACTGAACAGAACGATTAAAATTCACACGAGCCGCAGCCGCAACCATAAGATCCAGAGCCACACGATCAGTGCCACGATCGGAAAGCGATCAGCTATTTCTCTGCTGTTGCTTTGAGAGAGTTAAGAGAACTCGCGCGTTACGTAAGCAAATTTAAAAGATTGCGCCTTCGGAATGCAGCAAGTGGTTCAATTCCAGTTTCCAGTACTATATCTAGTCCCAATCCCATTCGAAGTCACAGTCCCAATATAATGGAACTTCGATCGCAGCTGTGACGCTGGGGCTAAAGCTAACACTGACGACTGATCGTGTACTTTACGGGGGTGTCAATCGATTGATGATAAATTATTATTTCCCCTCTGGGATTTGCATAGAATCGAAATGAATTGAATCCAAAACCGTTTGAAACGGAAAGGAGGAAGAATAGGTGCATTAATTAGGCGGGCTCAAGAGAGTGGGATGTGGCAGTGTGGCTGGTTCTGGCTGGGTTGAGGCTGAAAGTGGCATTTCGCTTTTGTTTACCTACACGGCATTGTGTTGGAGTTGTTGGAGGGGCCGCCACTTTGGAATTCTTTGTCTTTTCCATATGACAGGTTTTTTTGTTGTATTGTTTGCGGTGAGGCGAGTAATTATATTCCACCCGAAAGATAGATAATTGGCACGTTGTTTATATCGACGGAGGCCAACTACCATACCGTGTCGGTAGTGTAGTCTCTTACAGAAGTAGGAAGGAAGGGTATACGAGTAGGAACAACAAACAAGTATAACATTTTGCATAGATTGATGGGGAGTTTCAAGGCGGTATCGTTTGGTATTTTGTGTCGCAAATGCAAAGCGATTTGATGCGGTGCAATCTTTCGACATCCTCAGAAAATTATTGTGTAAGTTTTATATTTGTTGCGTTGGAGAGCTTGAATGGAAAATCTATGATTTGATTGACTCTTTAAATGATGAGGCTTAATTAGACTTTTACATTTTTGTAGGCGGTCTACGAGCGCATAAGAAGCGGCAAATAGAAATGATGATGTTAAATGTGAAGCAATCAAAGTTCTGTAGGTGGTTTTTATTTGGCACTTAATTAGTTATTATAGCTTAAATTGTAGAAGGTCAAAAACAATTGAATAAATGTATCAAACTTGTTTGTGAAAATGTATTATATTCCTACGTTTTTCAATAACTCAACAGATTTCAATAAGAATAAGTTGGCTGTTTTTTTTATTTCCAAATCTGTGAGACTTTTATGATGTTGTTATGAACGAAATAAGAAAAGGCTGAAATTTCAATAAGTAATATCTAGGGGAGTAGTACCCGTGGCATGACGGTTAGTGCATTGAACTTTAATGCCAAAAGTCTTGGGTTCGATCTCTGCCTATGCCATCTAAAGTATTTTCAAGGGTACTGCTCCTTGCGAGAAATAAACAAATTCTCCAAGAGTAATTCTTGTCATGAAAAGTGCTTTCCCAAATTAGCCTTTCGGAATCAGCCTAAAACTGTAGGTCCCGTCTAACGGACTGTTGCGCCACACAATTTATTTATTTTTTTGAACCTAGCGGATGTGATAGATCAAAGATACATGCCTTTCAGCGATACTATCCAGATGATTAAATCCTTATCCCAAGATCATTCCCAATTCACATAGTGTATAAAAGGTTAGTAAGAAAAACAACTTTAATTAGCTATGAATTGAGTTCGAAAAACAGTTACACAAATTTCCTGTGTTCCAGTTACCATTTTTTTAATTGAAATAATTTATCATTTTAATATTATCATCGAATCTATCAATAAGTAGCCACATTTATAGCCAAGTAAGTCTGAATTTAAGTAAGAAACGTGTGTTTTTTTTAGAGGTATAGCATTTTAATTTGGCAACACTATTTTAGATGGCAACCATTTTGGCAGCTGTCAAGTGGTTTGTTTTTAGTTTGTTTTGACATTTAAATATGATTAGATCTACGTCTCAAAAACGTTTCCAAATTGTAGACATTTATTTTAAAATCATTTTTAACTTCCCATAGGAAGTTATTGTAATGGGTCCGATTTTTAAAATTGAAAATTTTGACATTTCTCGACGTTTCAAGGGCCCTAGACTCAAAATAAAACATTTTTAGAAAGATGTCTGTGCGTGCGTGTGTACGTACGTTCGTACGTCCGTACGTTCGCAACGCTTTTTTCGTCGTCCATAGTTCAAGAAGAGATATCGATTTCAAATAAATTTTGTTATACAGATAATAAGGCAGAAAGATGCAGAAAGGGCTCTCAAGAAAATTGGCGTTGAACATTTTGGTTAACCCTAAATATCTTACGAACCAAAAACGCTGAGACTTGAATTAAAGTAGTATATTTTTTGAAAAAAAAATCCATATAACGGTTTCTTTTATAAAAAAATGAAAAAAAATTGTCACCTCTAAAATTGTACGAATAAAATATGATTTCATCTCCAAAACAATTTTGTGCAACGAAGAATAATGTTTTTGACATCTGATAAAACTTTGAAAAAAATCGAAATGACGAATTGAAATAAAATCCTAAAACAAATTTAATAAATGTTGGTAAAAATTGATTTTCGACTCAAATATCTTTTCAAAACTTTGAAATATTGTCTTTAATTTACTTTCATCTTTAAAAAAATATTGTTGTCAACATTCAGTAAAATTTTGAAAAAAATCGAATTGACAGTTTTTGTACAAAAAATAAAAACCTAAAAAAAATTAACAAAAGTTGATAAAAACTGATTTTCGACTCAAATATCTTTTCAAAAATTTGAAATATTGGCTTCAAACTAATTTTATCTTATTAGAAATATTGTTTTCAACATTCAATAAAATTTTGAAAAAAATCGAATTGATTTAAAAAAAAAAATAAAACTCTAAAAAAAAAACAATACTAAAACTTTTTAAAAATTTAATTTCGACTCAAATAGCTTTTCAAAAATTAAAAACATTGGCTTCAAACTTATTTTATTTCACAGAAAATATTGTTTTCGATATTCAGTAATTTTTATATAAAAATCCAACAGTTCGTTTTTTTTATAAAAAATAAAATCTACAAAAATAGTACGTAAATTTGGTAAAAATTGATACGAGTACATGTAGACGAATGATGGGAAGTTATCAGTGCGGGCCGCATCACAGCCTCTTTTTTTCTATAATTAGCGAAAACTAAAACGGTTTTTTATACCTTTAATTTGCAAAAGACACAGTGTGAGCATTAGGAAAAGAGGGAAGGGTTGGATAGGAGCTGTGTACATTGGTTTTAAATTTCTGAACATTGCAATGACAGGGAAAGATAGAGCGTGGCAAGGCGTTCCACATTACAAAAGAATCTCTGTACTTCATAGTACGGCCGAAGTTGGGTTTAAGGGTAAACTGATGAGCATTGCCAGAAGAGCGGGTATTGCGGTTAAATTCTTTAAGGGGAGAAATGCAACTGGCTATTTCACTAGAGTATAGACCGTTAAAATAACGGTAAAAAATGGTGAGGCAAGAAACCTTGCGTCGATGTTCGAGTGATGTAAAGGAGATGATGATGTTAATGTCACTAATCATTTTTAAAGCTCTTCCTTGAATTCTGTCCAAGAGGCTTAAATAAGTTACTGGAGCACCAGCCCAGAGATAAGAGCTATATTCAAGTTTCGGACGTATATAGGTTTTGTAGATTGTAGCCAGATCAGACGGAGAGAAACATTTCTTGCAACGTCTCAAAAAACCTAGACATCTTGCTGCATTTTTGGCAACTTCGCGTATGTGATCGCTTCAAAAACGGTGGTTGCTGATGGACATTCCGAGGATGTCAAGATTTTCCGTTTCGTTGATGCAAGTGCCACTCATATTTAGTGGCAAAGAGGGTTTATCGCGCTTTGACGATGCAAGTCAGCATTGCGTTTTCGAAGCATTAAATTCCACACGATTTCTTATTCCCAATTGTGCAATGCTGTGTAAGTTTTACTTTATTTTTTATTTATTAAACTAATCATATTTTGCCGTTGCAGTTCCACATCCGAAGAGGTGGGTTGTGAGTCTGGAAACGAATATGAAAAGCTGAGAGTACTTTCGTCAGCGAAACAATGTATTGGATTAGAAGTAGCAGGCAGGAGATCATTTACAAAAATGAGAAAAAGGGTCGGAGACAAAACGGAGCCCTAGGGCACACTAGCATTTATACTATGGGTTTCAGACTTGAATCCGTCCAAAACTTGTATTGAACGGTTCGAAAGAAAATTTCTAATCCAACGAAGAAGAGATTCGTCAATACCGAAAGCACGCATTTTCGATAAGCGAGCAAGATGCCAGACTTTATCAAATGCCTTTTAAATATCAAGTCCAATAATCTTACTTTCTCCAAAACAATATAAAGATTTTTTCACTGTTCGGTGAGATAAACCATAAGATCACCAGTGGACCTATTGTTATGAAAGCCGTATTGCCGGTCATTAAGAAGCTTCCGTTCCTCAAGATATTTCATAAGCTGATAATTAATCAGCGTTTCCATGACCTTAAGCGTTGAAGAACTGGGGGAGTCATGACACTATGTCATGACTATGGTAAGGTGGAATTTTCGGCGAACTGCCTTGTGAATAAGTTGGCTTTATCAATAGAGCTAACTAAAGGATTGTCACTGACAACAAGCGTAGGAACCGAGGAAGAGGAAGAATTCCTCATGTTTTTTACAAATCAAGATTACTTTTGGTTGATAAAGTCTGGGTGTTAGTGTTGAAATAAATTGATTTATTGAAAGAGGAGCAGTCTACTGAACCAGAGAGAAGCCGATGTAAGAAAAGTATGTCAGTCATTTTAATACGTTTCTATGAGTTGAGGCTTAACAGATGGAGGATGTCACGGTAAGGGATTTTCCCAAGGAAGGTTTTGAAGTGCAAAACGAAAAAAACTTTGTTAGATGCTTCTTATTCTTGACAGGTATACATTTTGATATGGACATCAATCCTAAGACTCGTACTCAAGTACAGATCATACAAACGTCATGTAAGCAATCGGGTTCCTTTAGGAGCTAGAAAATTCTTTTGATCATCTTTTAACAAAACCTGATGCAAAATTGGACTTATGATTTATTTCATCAATGTGAAGTAGACATTTCAGTACACAGTTGTTTAAAAAGGTCAGTGCCCTTATGTTTTTTACAATAGGTGTGGGATGATTGTGAAGATAGTAATTACAGAAATCTGTAATAATGCGTTTTTGCAAAAAGTTCATTGCTTGACATTTACTTATGTTGAGCTCTAAGTAATTTTTCGTCGAGAAAATGTCGAGATCTGTTTGGAGAAGAGATATGTCTTCATGAGTTAAAATGATTTTGAAAAGATTCTTATCATCAAAGAAAAGGTATGTTTGACAATGTCTAATGAACATGTCAGTGTCGTTAATTGTAAGCTAAAGGACTACCTTGTGGCACACCACCAGAGGTGGCGGCTGCAGATCTAAATCGGACATAATATTCACGATTCTCAGCTAAGAAGTAATCCGTTTACAGGAAAAGAGGTTCAAAATCTAAGGAGGATAGTTTAGAGACTATAAGATTATAAGAAATTTCGTCACACGATCTGCTGAAATCAGTTGAGATCATATCAATTTCATTAACGGTTTCTAAGGCTCTTAGAGTTAATGAAACGAACTGTACTAGGTTTTGGGTTTTTAAAAAACTGATGTGCTGAAGCAATTAGGAATCTGTAATGGAAGCTTCGGAGTTCGTATGAAATGCTATCAAACATTTTTGGGATATGAGGAATGTTTTCACCTCCATTTTTGTTCCCATCTTATAAAAGATGTTTTCGTATTTTAAGAAATGTTCCTTGAGATAAGAATAAATGAACTATTTAAGAAAGAGGAATTGAAAGAGGAGACAAAAATTTGTTAAGAAAAATGGCAGGAAGAGCATAAGAACCAAAGTGAATTCATCATTAAGTTAAGAAAAGTTGTTTTTAATGGCTGATGAAAAAAATAGTCAGGTAAGAATAGACCCATCGAAAAAGTCGGTAAATGCTCAAAATACGTCCCATCTGGTGGAAAGTAATAAGCTAGTTATATTTTTATTGAAAGAACGTAGACAATGTTCCCACAGCTTGTTCTTTTACTTAGGCAGCGATTTTGTTCTATAATTATTATACCAAGACGGAACTGACGGAATCACATAGAACTCTGCTAATATTATCGTTAATTTTGGGAAAATTGTACCTTAACGCCAGATTTAACGTGGTTTGACTATTTTCTTTGGGAGGATTGAAAATTCTGTAGTCTACGCTGATAAGCTTAAAACTATTGAATACTTGAAGAACAAAATTAACCACATTATTGTCGATATACAACTACAAATATTGGACAAATTATAAAATTGGATATCCAGATTAGACTAAGTCTGAGTAAGCTGTTGCCGTCATATGCCAGGAATCATATTTAAATTATAATACCAGAGGATCGTCTTGCGAAGTAAATTTAATGTCAATTTAAGAAAACCATCTTTGTTTTATTCCATTTCCAAGCTTCGCTCCTTCTAAAAAATACACCCTTTATGTTTATGGAAAAGTACGTCTAAGTAAGTATAAGATCTGCACTTTCATCGAAACGATTTTTTCTGATTAATATTGAATCTTGCTGTTTGCCTGCAAGGCTATTTTCAGATATCAATCTCCTTCTTCTTCTCTCTTCGTATCTAAAGACCTCCATCTTTCTATATTTTTCCTTCTATTTTTACTTTTCGATATTTTTTTCTTCTAACAATTTTTATCAATCTTATTTCGCCGCGTGTTGTTGGCTCAATCGTTTTAGGTTTGCGTTCAATGCTATCTAAAGAAAAAAAGTACGATCACTCGATTCGTCGATATAATAAAAATCCAAGCACGTTGCAAAATTTAAACCAAATAAATTCGATTGATACTTAGTATCCAGGAGACGTAGTCTCTCTCCACAACATAATATGCGCTCACGGTACGCCGAAACCGAACCGCACAGCAGTTATAAGTTAGCTAGCTAGCTCCCGATTTGTATGCAGTGCGGCAACAAGTGAATTACAGTCACTTGCCAAGCAAACAGAAACAAACAACAGCCTAGAAGCAGCAGCAGTAGCAGCTCAGCTTAGTTAAACAATATATACGACGACGAGTAGGCATAAAAGCAGCTGCAGCGAGTAAGTTCAGTTCACCTATAAGTCTGCGCACATTTTCCCGCATTTTCAATGCCAGCCACAATCGCTGGGCAATTCATTAGGACTGCGCTAAACCACGTCCACTCTAGCATACTAGATGCGTACCGCCGCGCTGACGCCGCGTTCTATGCACCACCATCATCATCACCACCGCCATTTTGGTATCGCCATCGTGAGCAAAGCACCGGTCACCGTTCAATATCGATGACAAATCCCCGCAAAACTCCAATTGACAGGTACATGAGTTCGCTGATTGCTTTCAATCCGTTAAATATTGAATTTCAAATCCGAAATGGAATACTCTGTAGAGTCTGCGTCTGCTGCGGTGCGGACGGACAAGCCTGCGTATATTAAATCCAGAAACAACAGCAATAGCACCAACGCAAACGCAAAAGCAGCGCTGCGCTTAACAAAACAGTGCGCAGTAGCAGTACCAACATCAACATCAACATCAGCAGCTGCAACTTAGCACACAATGATGTGCCATCTTGGCCGCGTGCATTTAATTGCACGACGCGATGGACGGACGCGCAGCTTTATGGGCATCTTAACGTCATGCTCGTTAGCAATAAAAATCAGTTTTTTGTATTGAACCCGATTACTGCCGAGCTGTCATCTGCGATGAGCTTGAGAGGCAATGGTGGTCTGGTCTCTCTGGTTTATGCGGTAGCCTTCGAAGACGTAGCCGAAGTCGAAATCGAAGAATTCCTCAACTTAAAATCTCGAGCTCTTTTGCTGAGCTCTTATATTGCCGATTAATTGAAATGGAAATTCTGACAAAAAGGTGTGTTCGCGTTAACGCTGCTGTTTGAGCGGTGATGCTCGGAAGCGGGCGGCGGCAGTGGCGGCGCAACGTTGCAGTGAGGCTTTTATGGCTGTTTTAAGTTGAATGAATTATGACCGGGGCTTGGCCACCTTCATTTTGTGTATGAGATGCGAGATCGGGCAGATCAGTAATTAGTCTGGAAGGCGCATGCTTCAAAGTTTATTGATTTGTAGCCAGCGCCACTCTTTATTTTTATTGCAAGCTCCATTGACACAATGACATTCGCGTGGTCTCGTGTTTCGATGTTGCAGGTTTTTTTATTTTTTCCTCTGAAATTTATTTGATTTTAAAATCAAACCACACTATATAAGACCAACCACTAGCCGGTAGCACTTATTTAGGCCCAGTCTTATGGAAGCCTTTGTGTCTTGGAGTCGATGTCTACACCTATATTTGTAATCGTGCTGATTGCTTTAATTAAATTCGTTGCCTCCGGACGTATACGTTATGGACGGATTAAGTGTGGAGTGAGTATCGGCGGAGACTCTAAATGTGTGAGCCGGGTTTAAGAAGCAACAACTGAAATTGAATCCGAAATGTTTACAGTAATAATTGTCTGATAGAGTAATTGATAGTCAATGTTGATTGATAAAGAGCGATGGCAATAAAAATAAGGGATAGATCTAGGTTGATATTGAGAAGCTCTAGGGGCTGTATAGAAATGGAATCAAGCACACTTAATACGGTTTCAAATCGTGACTAGAATATTAGTCAAAGTTGATTACTTGAAAATAGTAATAATTTAATCTTAAAAAATTCAGGGTTCTTCGTTGTTTCTTTCTTTTCTGTCGATTATAACGACCGTAAAATAGTTGAAGCACGCCAAATGTTACCCAAACCGAAGTGTCTATTTCCATTTTGTAAAGGTGTTGTTAAAGTATAACTATTTCGAACTTGAAAGAAAAAGAAGTAAAATATCCTGATGTCGAAATAAAGAAGCTGGTTCCAGAAAAAAAAGCTCAAAGAAAATGACAAAGTACGAGAGTTCTAGATGATAAGGCAGTCTTTAACCACGTTAACAAAACATACTTAAAAAAAAGAATCAGTGAGTAAAAAAATGATACAATAAGCAGCAGTATTTTTCTAAAAAAGTTACAAGGTTGGATAGCTACGGAAGTAATATCTTCTGCACCAAAATTGCTCTCGAAAGACTCAGCAAAATAGAGAAAGTAAGACTGAGTTCGAGCCACCAGTTTTGATCTAGAAATAAACATTTCGCAACAGACTAAGTACTTTGAATTCTAAGATGTTGATCAATCCTTTGATAAGTTTGGCACTTGGGACTAGAGAAAAGACTGTTAAGGAATCTTCCCAAGCAATATTACGAAATATTAACGAATCAGCTTTTTGGAGTATGGTATGACTGGGGCTTATGCTGCAACTTTTCCTACACACCAAGTGTTTACTTTACCTCCTCGTGGTAACCACCGGATACTGGTTATATCTTTAGATATAACTTGCGAAACTTGTAACCGCGGGTGCAACATCGGGAAAAAAAGCACCTTATCAACGGCACAACAAATATGGAGGTTAGTGCGAGGGGCTAACAACCCTTTCACAGTAAAAAACTTGAAAGTTTTTAAAGAGATACCAGCCTCGGATAATAAACCTCCTATTATGGTAACCAGACCCGGAACGACAGCGCATAGTCCGTTGAGAGTATGTACCTGGAATGTAAGAACCCTCTACAATCCAGGTTCAACTCAAAAACTTGAATCTGTCCTCTCGCAGTAGAAGGCAGACATTACTGCGATCCAGGAAATACGAAAGATAGGATCAGGGACAATGAAGAGAAAGAATTGCGACACTTATTATAGCAGTCGCATATATTTGGATGCGGATTTGTCGTGGGTAATCGGCTAAGATCGAAAGTCATGGATTCAAAGCCAATAAGTGATCGCCTGGCTTTGATCCGCATCAAAGCCAAATTACAGAACATCAGTATAATATGTGCACACGCCCCTACCGATGATTCTGAGGAGTCTAGCAAGGAGGATTTCTACGACCTCCTAGATAGCGCCTACCGAGCCTGTCCAGAGTATACGACCGACGTCAAAATCGTACTCGGAGACTTCAATGCGAAAATCGGGAAGGAAGACATCTTCGGCGGATTAGTTGGAAAGCACAGCCTCTACGAAGAAACAACAGATAACGGCTTCCGACTAATCGACTTTGCTGCAGCTCGTAATACGGTGATAAGTAGCACTAAGTTTCCAAGACGGAAGATCTACACAGCAACCTGGCGATCTCCGGATGGTCAAACCACCAACCAAATCGACCATGTGCTAATCGGTGCAAGGCTTGCATTAAACATACTGAACGTGAGCACTTTTTGAGGAGCAAATGTCGACTCTGACCACTTTCTGGTAGTGGCTAAGTTTAGAGCTCGAATGTCAAACGACAAAAAACACGTGCGGCCAGAGGAAGAAGTTCAAAATCAGTTGCCCTAGCACATTGGAGAATGCCAGAGACTACAGTGAGCGGCTGAGCGAGTGACTCTCCGCCGCCGCGCCGTCCTCCCAAATACTACAGACGTCAACACATTGTGGAACCAATATCGCGAAATAATACAAAATGTAGACGAGACCACCAAAGGTTACCAGCCACCCCCGAAAAGGAACCCGTGGTATTAGGATAAGTGCGTGATATTAAAAAGAGAGACGGAAAATGCACGTGTGCAGATGCAACAACGGAAAACAAGAGCAGCAAGGGAAGAGTACCGCACGAAAAGGAGAAATGAACAAAAGACCCTGCGAAGGAAGACAAGAGCATCTGCAGTTTCTCAGCTCAAAGATCTAGAGGAGTCTCGGGCCAAGAACAACACCCGACGTTTCCTTAAAAGGTCAAAGCAATTAGCTTCTGGTTTCAGAACCGGGACACAAGCTCTTCGAACAAGAAGAAAACCTAGTCACACAAGCACAGGGAATTGTAGATGTTTTCAAGCACCACTTCCAAGAGCTGCTGAATGCGCAAAATGTCGAGCAAGATAATGACGAAAAAGAAGCAAGACCAGTCAATGAAGACCCAGTCCCAGTCCCCAGCAAAGAAGAGGTAGAAAGAGTCATCCAAAAGCTAAAAAATAACAAGTCCGACGAGTCGGATAGCATACCCGCGAAACTGTTTAAACATGGAGGAAGTGTTTTGATAAACCGCATGCACCAGGTGATCTACAAAGTGTGGGAGGAAGAATGCATAAACACTGACTGGTCGATAAGCTCCACATGCCCCATCTACAAAAAAGGCGACCCGATGTTATACAAAAACTACCCTGGCATATCCCTGCTTAATGTTGCATACAAAATCCTATCCAACGTACTGTGTGAGCGTCTTAATTGTTTCTGCAACACAAATATCGGCACGTGCCAGTGTGGCTTTAGACCAGGCAGAACAACGATAGACCAAATATTCACACTAAGGCAGATCCTGGAAAAGACCAACGAATTTCAAGTCGAAACACACTATCTTTTCATCGACTTTAAAGCTGCTTATGATAGCATCCACCGCCAAGAGCTTATGATGGCGATGTCTGAATTCGGGATCCCGGACAAACTGATCCAGCTGTGCCGCATTACGCTAAATAATACGCAGTGCAGTGTGCAAATGGGTAACAGCCCATCCGAGTTATTCCAAACTTGCGCAGGGTTTAGACAAGGACATGTGTTGTCATGTGACTTCTTCAACATAGTCCTGGAGCAGATAGTGCGTAAGGCAGGTGTGAGCACGGAGGTCACTATCTTCAACAAATCCACTCAGCTCCTACGCTATGCGGATGACATAGACATAATCGGTCGATCCAAGAGGGCTGTGCTTGAGGCCTTCACAGCGATTGAAGAACAGGCGAAACTAGTTGGTCTTGAAGTGAATGAGGACAAAACAAAGTACATGTTATCAACAAACAAAGCAACATCTGTCCACCACCTAGGACAAAACGTTACTGTTGTTAGCAGCAATTTCGAGGTAGTTCAGGAGTTCACCAACCTTGGAACAAACATCAATCCAACGAACGACGCCTTAGTGGAGATCAGAATAAGAATTACCCTAGCGAACCGCTGCTGCTTTGGTTTGGCCAAACAACTGGGTTCAAAACTCCTCACTCGAAAGACAAAGTGTCTGCTATAAAAAACTTTGATTTTACCAGTCCTACCCTACGGCGACGGCGCTGACTGCTGTACGATAAGTAAAAAAGGGAAATTGATATTGGGCACTTTCAAAAGAAAAACATTCGTCGACGGATTTTTGGTCCCGTATGCGACGATGGCGAATGGAGAAGAAGATATAGCAAAGAACTGTATGAGCTGTACCAAGATGTGGATGAAGTCCAGAAGGCCAAGAAAAGACGACTACATTGGCTTGGCCACATCGAGCGAATGGACGACAACGCTCCAGCCAAAAAAGTCTTTTCAGCCCAGCCCCCAGGTTCAAGACGACAAGGAAGACCGAACCTACGGTACAAGGACCAAGTGACTGCTGATGCCAGAGTCTCGGTGCCTGAAGAGTGCATGCGAGGAATCGTTCACGATGGAAGACTACAGTATCTCAGGCTGAGACCCTTCATGGACTGTGAGCCGGATAAGTAAGTAATTAAGTACGACTAAAATTACTAGGAATTAAAGACAATTTAAGCTGGTGTACCACATGGGAGTGTCGTAGGGCCAAACCTATTAACTTTTTTGTACAACAGTTATTTCCGTGATGATCTCCGCTATTATGGTCGCTTTTGCTGATGAAACTGCAATATTGGTGCCCGATGAATTAGTTACGCACTTTAAAAAGAAAAAAGAAGTACAGAAGAATATACTGGTTACAAGTAAAGAAGTCTAACCTATTTAACAAAAACAAACCTATTTCTTATACCGTTTGAAAACATGGCATCTAGATATAAGGCTTTACAAAGAAAACACATTCTATAGTCATGATCCAAAAATTCCAAGACAAAGTCCTTGATGAAATAACAAAAGCCCCTTGGAATTTAAGAAGTAGCGATCTACAACAGGACCCTCAAATTGAAAAGGTTAAAGAAAGGAATTAAGAAAACAAGCTTTGAGATCCACTTTAGCGACTACAAAGTCATACGAACTTCGAAATGAAGACTGTCTTGAATATAGGAGACAATATTTAGACTCTTTTGAATATAGGAGACAATACCAAATATTGTCTCCTATATTAAAGACGGACTAAGAAGAACTAAGCTTCATGATCTTGGGAAAGTATGAGATGATTTTGACAGCTCCTGGCGTCCATGTTCTTAGTTTTAATTTCTGTCAAAATAACGTTTTTTTTTTGTCATACACTAAAGACTAATAATAATGGCAAGTTTCAGCATCAAGCAACATCACTAGCAGAGCGGCGTGAAAGTGTGCATCAGAATTCGGGGCACTCAAATGCCCGTCGCTCGCAAGAGCATGGCCTATTGCAAATGAAACTTGATTTAGACATGCACCTATTCAAAATCCAAAAGGCTGAGAAGCTGAAGCTTATGAATGGTGTGGATTGTGGGTTGGAGTCGTCATTGGTCCATATTTCTTCAAAAATGATACTGGCCAAACCTTCACCGTAAACGTCAACGAACACAAATAACTTCTTGTGGCTTGAATTTGCCACTAAGGCGTATGATTTGACCCCTTTAGAAAAAAAAAGTTATTGAAAGATATTTTGACAGACATGGAGATTTCACAAAACCAAACTGAATAAATGACACTCAGTTTGACAGATGAATCTCCAACAATATGGCCGTTGTCAAATGTCAATTTGACAGAAAGAGTTTCAACAAATGGCAGTTATCAACAGTCAAATTTTAAGACTCTATGGGAATATCATCGTCTACTTTATTTTCCCAATCTTTTTCCATCTGAAACAAAAATATACTACTCTCAAAGTCAAAGCTCTATTAATTTGGCCTCAATTCGAATATGGATATGCCACTCCCTCACATATTTACACGCTCGTATACTCGACTGTCATTTAAGACTCTTGCCAATTCTTCGTGACGATTAATTAAACTGTGAATATTCATGTAAATCCCATCATATAGCTCGTATCTTTATACTATATAAGGATCTTTCATCTTGATCTGTTGGGGTTGTTGTGCAACAAACAAAAAAAAACAATTTCCCATTCAAGACAAATCACTTAACTCCAAATCACAATCAATATTCCCAGCATGTGCATCCATTAATTTTACATACTACACACATAGCACAATGTGCAACGCGTTGCATTATATTGACGGAGATTGGCACACCAGAAATATGCTTTGCCGCATGCTGCTTATGGCAAAGGCACATCTTGGAGGTGTGTCCGCGGGTTATGCGCTACAACCGATCCACCGCCTGATCGAGCGCGCATTAAAAAGGTCTCAATGAGGTCACAAAATGTGGCTGATCAAAAACAATATTGAGGAAAACTTTATACTGACTCCTCCGTCCACACACGTGGCTTTAAATAAATGCTTATATACCTCCAGCTCACTAAAAGCTATTAATTTCTCACAAAAAAAAACCATAAAGACAAAAATACGGAAAAACAACTCTGGATAGTCAAAGGAAGCCACTTCACGTATTAGCCTCTTGACATTTGCAAACAAAAAAAATGAGGTCGCCCCCAGCTATATTGCCATCATCTCGTCCCGAAAAGTTCAATTACTTAAGTCTCACAGAGTTTTATCTTAACGTTCGTTTAAAGATACCAACCAAATGAAATAGGTGAGTCTTGATTAAAAAAGTCTAGAGTCTCTATCGGAACAGCACCGAATCAATGAACATGACTTGCGATAGTCTTCAACATCAGAAGGCTGGCTATAAGAGCATAAGCCAGGAATTCCTTACATCAGACAAATTCCAATTTTCCAATCAAATTTGGCTTCTTTGGTGGGAAAAAAGTCGCCACCCAAACAGTTCGATGGTAACTTTCACCTGATGGACTTCAGAGGTTCTCACATGATCGAGGACGACAAGCGACGACGACGAAGAAGATGCTTCGGTGACCTGTGAAGTAATAAACCATAATACAAAAACCCGAAGTAACCATAGCAACCTGCGCGATGCACCCCGTTTAAGATTAATTTTCCAGTCGCCCGCACTATGCATGATCACCAAAAAAAAACGACACAGTTTCTGAGACTGCATCGAGCACAGAGCACGGAGCACATCGTCCACCCACAAAAAGTTCCTCCTCGGGGTGTCTTATGGCATAATTCATTGTGTGTCCAAGAAGTGCTTATCTATCGATCGCGGGTATAAATCCTATCAAAACGTAGACCAGACCAGTACCAGACCGCGGTACCAGACCAGAAACCAGAACGATGCGTTGCGAATTGAACACCAGTTTGAGTGTCCACCCAAGGTGGAGGAACATCTCAGGTGACTGGGGTCAAATGCTGTCAAATGGCACCTCTAATGCTGCTTCATAAATCTACTCTCTGCTCGCTCAAGATGGACCTGTTTACTGATTGTGTGCTTGGTGGTTTGGTATGGTTTGGTTAGTCCCTTCCCTAGGCACACAATCCACTTAGTCAAGAGAGAAAGCTCCAACACCGACACAATATGGAATTGTTTTGGACACAAGGGAATTCTCTTTTTCTCCTCGACATGGCACTGGAATCCGCTTCAAGTTATACATAATCCGCCTGTAATCTCTGGAATTAGCTGTAAATTGTGATGCGAAAATTATTAGTTTCCAACGAGTGTACGAGTGAAAGAGTGCGGAGTGCTAGAGCTCTGGAGCGTTGGAGCAATGCCACAACGCTGTGGTGATGGTCGAAACGGATCGAATCGCATGCCTAACCGAGATTCGATCTTCTCATCTGTTCCGCATTAAACCGGGCGGCAAAATAAACGAGAGAAATGCAATTCACAGAAAGGAGAGCCACCAAAGCCACCACCATCATCAGAGTCTCTATGACTTTGGCTTTAGCTTTGGCTTTGGCTAGAATGATAAAGCAATACGGATGCCCTCAGGGTGATTGGTTAAATCCGCACAATTTATCTGCTCGCCGATCATGATGATTGTTTCTGGGGCCATCGTCATCATCGTCGTAGTCGTCGTGGCTATAGCTTGCTCGCTGAAAATGCCAAACACACCATCAGGCTTAGCCTAGAAGCTAGGAACGTAATAATTTATCCATCAGTTATCTGTTGAGGTTAAGCTGTGAGCGAATCGCGATCGATTTGTGAAACGCAATGCAACAGGCACCTCATTAGTTATGGCCATTGGGATAGTGACTCCGACCATCCAACAACGACAAGTAACTTCAACGAAGTCGATGAAGACGACGACGACGACGACGAACGCCGCCAACTACGAGCGACTTATAAGAGTTCCAGTTGGGTGGGATATGAATCGGTTGTTTTTTTTAAGTTGGGTTGTTTGTCAAGGAAGTCTGCAAGATGTTTGCACAAGGTGAATGTTTGTTTAACCATTTTGGAAACATAGTGCGGACATGGACACGTATATGGGAGTTTTTATGAAATTGTATACCATAGACAGAGGAATCACCTGAAATTGCTCACCAGAGGCTTTTGCTTTTGTGTTTTCATAGTTCCATAGGCAATATAATATGATCTAGGGCTTGTTGGGAGGATTTATTTACTTTGGGGAATTTTCAAAGTGGTGCGTTGTGTTGTGTTTGTTTTGTGTCTTGTCAGAGAAATCAAAGATTGCCTTTAAGTGGTAGAGGGACCATAAAATTATTTCATATCTTATCGTTGATTTATGTTATTCTAAGATTCTTAAAGTTATTTGTACGCTGCCTATGAATCTTGTATGAGGAAATAAAGTTTGTGGTTTTGAATTACTTGAGATCTTGAATTTTCCCGTAAATTTTTATTTAATAAAGGTTTTTCCATGAGAAGCTTTAGATATCTGACAGTTTATAGCAGCTATATAGTATGCTTTGCCAATTTACAGCGGATTGATTAAGAGTTCAAAAACATGCACACATGATAAAGAAATGGACATTCTGCTATTTAACGATTATAATAATTTAAACGTATAATCTCCCAAAAACATCGCCTCTAAATTTGACAGTGATCTATGTGACAGTTATTTCCACAACTCGACCAAGACATGTAGAATTTATTATCGAGACTCAGGCCTACTTCCATTCAAGATTCAATTGACACCTCGACTTGAGCTTGCTGAATGGATACTGAAGCAATTTGAAACTGAGCTTATAATGTTTACCAATTTCTACCAGCAAATCATCTTCAACGCTTAGACGAAATTCGGAAAGACTCGGTGCGCCAACGAACAAAATTTAATAGGGCGACAAACACTACCTGGTACACAACTTATGTCACAGCATTTCGCCAACCTAATCTATTTCAACAAGTGTCTTCAGTTATCCCAACTACGAACCTATGGGGAATAAAAACTTCAAAGTTGAGCTAAGTAAGGCTGTATGCTCTCATCAATATTTTTTACTGTTGATATTAAGTCAAGTATTACATGCAGGAATGGGGGAATTAAATGGACATTGCAATACCATCTCAATGGATCTTCATCAAATGACAACAAGCGTAAAAAGAAAAAGCAAAAACAATGGGGCTAAAGACCAACTAGGCAAAAATTTAAACAATGAGTTTTCAAACTTCGTCATTAATCCAATAGTCCGTTAATAAAGGTTTTCACCTCAAAAAAAATCCAACACTTTTGAAACTTGGCACACTTACTAAGGGTTGTCTGGCGATGACCCAAAAAAAAAGTCACAAAAATCCGACGTGAGCACTTAAGAAAAACATGGAGATTGTTTCAGTTTTTCACGTTTATCTCGAAAGCTATTTGTCGTATGAAAATTTTTTGTTTTGTTTGCTCTAAAGGCATTTAAGGAAAACATGTGATGATTTTCCCCTAAAAAATCTTCTAAACTCTTATACTACAGAAAACGAATATTGAAAATACAAAACGAAGTGCATCGCAATAGGGCATAGCATTATATCAGTTGTGCGTCCCAGATCATTCATGTCCCCAGTATTAAGCCGTCTTGCCTTGTTGATATTATATAAAGAAATCTTGGTTCTAAGAAGTTGGTAAACCTTATATCAAGCTTAAGGTTTTTTCTTCATACTACGAAGATCAGTTGTTGGAGATATCAGCTATCTTCCACACGTGACTAGATTCCAGCGATTCATTTAATTCATTTGCTAATGCGGACTTTAATGTCAGAACGTTAGATGGACTAAATACAATACATTCTTTTTGGCGGAATAAGATGCATCGCTGCATCCACTTCCATAGGAAAAAAAAACCGATACACGAAGGCAAAAGCTGATAAAACTACCTTACGCTAAATCAACTGGATAACTTGTAGTACTTCCTTTGGAAACCTTGAGTACATCCTTTGGAAACACATGGAGATTAAAAATTTTAGTTTTTGAGAATGTGAATGCGTGTTCCGAAGAAGATACTTATTGGTTGGCATCAAAGTTTATTGGCATTTAAGATGTTCCAGGATGGAAAGGCTACGTGTATGTTCCAACAGCAGCCTTATGGATTTAGTTGTTTAATATGATTCACGCTTAGCGGTCTAGAGATTGGAATGCCCATATTAATTGTGTGAAGAATCATGTCAACCATATTGGCAGGACATGGTAAAACTGCCTCCTGTGATGACCCCAGGTGAATATGAGGAGAACTGACCGATTTTAGACAGGGGTGTGGTCGATTGAACAAACTCTAATGCGTGGAATGAAGAGTATGGGTGGCTTGACACCAGGGCGTGGAATCACTTTTAGTGTACTTAGTAAATGGGGTCTAAGGCTGACTGCTATTCATGAAATTTTCTCATCACTCGAAGAATTCACTGGCGCTATTTAGTCTACTAGTGAGAAGCATGAAGATTTTGAGGAGACACGAAAAATAAAAGATTATAATTTCAAAGTTGTCAAATTGGTTCCAAGGTAATCCTCCATTTTCAGTTAAAGTAATTTGGCTTATTCTCTAGGACTGCAGGCAATGAGCCATATAGTGGGCCAACAAGTTTCAGAATTAAAAAGCTACATAAAAATTGAATACTGCAGTTATTTTTGTTGACAGTTACAGACACAAAAAAAATGCATACCATATTTTTTTAGGAAATTTAATAAGCTTGCTTATGTGTAACAAAAACACATGTTTTCCTTAAATGCCTTTAGAGTTATTTTACAAACTTAAACAAGTACAAATAAATTAATATCATGTTCCTTTAGAAAAAGTAATAAATTTTAATTCTGTAGAAGATTATAATTTTTGATACAGCAAATAGTTTTTAAGATAAACCCGAAAAAAACGTATTTTAAAAAATATAATAGATACGAAAAAAATCATGTAATCTTTGTATTATAAAATTTAATGAGCTTTAATTTTGTGAAACAAAATTTTTTGATACGACAAATAGCTTTTGAGATAAACGTGAAAAACTGAAACAATCTCCATGTTTCTCTAAACTGCCGCTAGAGCTCACTTCGGATTCTTGGGCACTTTTTTTGGGTCATCACCAATAACATCAATTAGTAAGTGTGCTAACTGTTGTATTTTTTTTCGAGGTGAACGAAATTTTTTTCGTTCATTAACTGGACTACAAGTCAATATTTCTGGATGAAGAAAAAAGATAGCAGAAGATTTCAAATATCTCGCAAGTATTGTCTCTACGAGTTTCAACATTAAATTTAACGTTAGGGTGAAGTTTGAAATGCTGATCAAAATATGGAGAAAAAAGAAGATGGGATGCGACCCACACTGATAACTTCCCATCCCGTCTGTAGATTTGTCTTGCTTAAAAGTTTGTCTATATGTACTCGTATCAATTTTTACCAAATTTGTGTACTATTTTTTATAGATTTTATTTTTTATGAAAAAACGGACTGTTGGATGTTTATATAAAAATTTCTGAATATCGAAAACAATTTTTTCTGTGAAATAAAATAAGTTTGAAGCCAATATTTTTAATTTTTGAAAAGGTATTTGAGTCGAAAGTTTATTTTTACCTAGTTTTAGTACTGTTTTTTTTTTGTGTAAAAAAAACGTCAATTCGATTTTTTTTCGAAATTTTATCGAATGTTGAAAACAATATTTCTTATAAGATAAAATTAGTTTTAAGTTTTTAGTTTTGTAGTAAAATTAGAAAAGATATTTGAGTCGAAAATCAATTTTTACCAACTTTTATTAATTTTTTTTTAAGGTTTTTATTTTTTGTAAGAAAACTGTCAACTCGATTTTTCTCAAAATTTTATCAGATGTTAAAAACATTATTCTTCGTTGCACAAAATTGTTTTGGAGATAAAATCATATTTTAGTAGTAAAATTTTGGAGGTGACAAATTTTCTTGACAGCCCTTTCTGCATCTTTCTGCCTTATTATCTTTATAACAAAATTTATTTGAAATCGATATCACTATATTCTTGAGCTATGGACGACGAAAAAACCGTCGCGAACGTACGGACATACGGACGTACGAATGTACGTACACACGCACGCACAGACATCTTTCTAAAAATCTTTTATTTTGACTCTAGGGACCTTGAAACGTCGAGAAATGTCAAAATTTTCAATTTGACAAATCGGACCCATTACAATAACTTCCTATGGGAAGTTAACAACTCTTTTAGCTCATAGACCATGAAAGTTGCACTGCATTGTTTAATCCGTGTTGCCTTATGGATGCAGAATTATTGTTCGTTAATTTTTTATCTTAACCATAACTGCAATGCTGAGCTTTATTTGAGAGCGAGTCAGGTGCTCGAAGGTTCGATAACTTGAAGCTGAAAGTGGCATTGGATTGACCATAAGCTTCGAACAAAAGAAGAATATACTGAGGCTAAGCGATGCAGTGGAACCCTCACACAATGTAGACCAGACAAATGAGCGCACCTAGAAGTAATTTTTTAATATCTTCAGAAATCTTACACGATGGCCGAAGGAGTATTGGAGGTCTTTTCCCATATAAAGGAAACTTCACAAATTTATAAGGTCCGAGGTTTAACAGGTGTGAGTTTTGCTTATGCTGAGTATACATGATTGTAGCGTCTCCAAAATCGTCTTTCCTCACTTCCGAAGGCTTTTTACTCCCAGGCCTTGGATCTATATATGACTACTTCCAGAACCATCATTCTGTACAACAACTGCTTAGAAGTTATATTGAATTAAGCCTAATTTATTCCTCAGAAACATGTGGAACATTGAAAATATCGAATGCGATATTTCAAAAGCTGCATTAGATTTCTAAATGAATTTCTGTAAAAATCACATAATTTTTCAAACGCAATTACATTTCCTACTCACTGCCATCAATTTTAGTCCAGTTCAATTATTTGAAGTCCCACATTCCTAAAATCTCTCTCTCTCTCTTTAAATCGCAATCAGATCATCCAATTTATACGTTCGAAGCCTATCATAACCAATCATACCGTAAAAATGCTCCAATTACCTATACTTCTTGATTTACATATTCATTTTTCATTTCCGTTTATCTTTACAAGAGTTCCATCTATAATTTTGTCCCGAGGAACTGAGCTTGGTCCAGTTCCAACTCGAGGTCCACTCTCCATGCTAAATGCATCAATCAACATCAATAAAAGCCAGGTGTTTTTTTCCGCACTTTATATAAGCTTATAGTGGTAGATGAGTTAACTTGAGCAGCACGCATATATACATATGTACTGGAAGCAGGAGAGAAGAATTTAATGGTGGCGCGCTCAAATCTACTCACCCAACCCTGCTACTTAAATAAATCAGCATGTTCTGACCTGGGATTTGCAAATTAATACCTCACAGTACCATGTCTAGAGCTCCGGACTTCACGTAGGCATCATAACACGTATCCAATTATGCACCATATTATTACTACGCCATGCCGTGTGCTGATCCAGCTAACATCAGTAATTCTATTCCAGAGTAGCGAACGCTGGAAAAGGCTAGGTGCGCCTAGCCGCGCGGCGGAGCAGCAAACGGTATCAACATTTTCACAATTATTTTAGCCCACACGCTTGCTTTTGGAGCATTTACCTAGGTACATATCTATAGGAGAACATGTCTTTGATCCAAGACATCACATCAGGAATTACGCTTAATACACGCATTCCTACACCTGGTCTGGAGTTCTGGACCAATTTGTACACAATCGATGCCTACACTAGGATAGGTCAAAATTTATGGTTGACACAGAAAGGATTTTAGTTTCAATTTGGCGAACATGGAAAACTTTCATGGCGTGGCATTGTATCGTCGCGTCGTGTCGTTTCGTCCGTCGTTGTCGCCGTCGCTGTTTCTTGCGTTCATCCTCCTCTCATAACAGTTAAAGACTTTCAAGGAACAAACTATCATCAGCCAGAAAGGCTGTGCCCACTTGGACATCATCACGATCTAAAGCGTGCGTTGACAACTTCTAGCGCTCTTAGCTACATCGAAGGGTGTATCTATCCTTGTTAACAAGTCTACGACTTCATTGTGGTACACTCTTCCGGCATAGAGTGCATAGGAGTATATAAAAGTACCTTAGCTTGAATGGAGTCTTTGCGAAGACCCCCACGTAACATCGCAATTTATTACAGAAACATGACGCGCAATGGACGTACATACAAGTCCCTGCGTCTCGTCGTAGAGTTGAGCATGAGAACTTATAACAAAAAATAAATATCCACGTTACCAAGCTTCAACGTGGCTTAATGGGGTTCGACACACATTCCATCACCACAGAGAGTGCTGTCATAATTGGGGCTTTTGAGCAATTATGCAAATGGTCGTGACACCTGAAAATATTGTGGCCAATTAGTCATCGTCGGAATTTCATTGGATGACGGCGAGACGATAAGTTCCATATCTATAGATAGAAGATTTTTATTATTCGTCGTGTTGGCTGACACGCTTGAGTGATTTGTATCTAACTTCATCTGATGACGATCATGATGATGATGAACATAAAAATGATCACTCTGGCTTAAAACAGATTTTGCAAAATTTTAATGAAACGATCCGACAAGTTTTGTGATTTTTGTAAAATTAAATATAAAAATGACATAGATATATGGGACCCCTGAGGCAATCCATAGTTTTGTTGCATGTTTAATATGGCTTTAGGCAAATTGATTGAATTGACTGCCTTAATAACGGTATAATGATCAAATTTGCATTATTGATGTTTTTTTAATCAGCTAGGCTAGTGAAAAATCATGTTTTTAAAGTGGTTAATTTTATTCATATTAAATTGTTATTCAACCTTCCGAGCACGATCCAAACCTTCTCGACGCGAAGACAGTCGCTTTGAAAGCTGTAAATACTTTGAAAATTTACGTCATAAACATAAGCTTCTTGCTATATTCTCATTTCTTCTAAATAACTATTTGCAAACGTGAACTTTAATGGAGGAAGAAACAAGATTAGGGTTCCCCGGGTTATTAGGTTCCCCATGTTCCTAGTGTTCGAACTATATAAATCCTTCCATGTGGTTTGACAAATGACAGCAACGTTCAAAATTATCCTCTTGCAAAATAATTCAAAATAACTTTGCACAATTTGGAAGCGTTGTCTAGTTGTCAGTATGTTCGTGTTGGGATGTTAAGCCAAACAAAAAATAAATCACTTGACAGCTGACAAAATGGCCGCCAGCTAAATAAGTGCTGTCAAAGATTAATAGCTCTAAAAAACCACACGTTACTTTCAGATCAAAGTAAATTAATAATATCGGGGTGAAAATCAGGCACAACTCTAAGAATCTCATGGCGTTCGCATATGATTTGTCGAAATAATCTGACAAATGACAGCTTATTTTACAGCTTCAATAATAACTTCTATGAACTGTCAAACTGCCCTGTAAATTAAGAAGGACTCAAAGCTCAACGAACCAATGATTCTGGAATATAAATCAGACAGAATTTGAAGGACATGATGGCGTAAGATAATCTGACAAATGACATCCAATTTGACAGCTATATATTCAATAATAACTTCCATAAACTTTCAAACTGTTCTTTAATTTGAGAAGGACTCAAAGCTCCACGAATCAAATCAGGCAGAATTTGAAGGGCATCATGTTGTAAAATAATCTGACAAATGACAACCAATTTGACAGCTATAACTTCTATTAACTGTCAAGCTGTCCTGTAAATTAAGAAGGACTCAAAGCTCCACGAATCAATGATTCTCGAGTATAAAAAAGGCAGAATTTAAAGGACATCATGGCGTAAAATAATGTGACAGTTGACAACTAATTTGACTAATTTGATTGTAATATAAATCAGACTGAATTTGAAGGACATCATGGCGTAAGATAATCTGACAAATGCCAGCCATTTTGGCAGCTATAGCTTCAATAATAACTTCTATGAACTTTCAAACTGTTCTCTTATTTAAGAAGGACTCAAAGCTCCACGAATCAAATCAGGCAGAATTTGAACATGGCGTAAGATAATCTGACAAATGACAGCCAATTTGACAGCTATATATTCAATAATAACTTCCATAAACTTTCAAACTGTTCTTTAATTTGAGAAGGACTCAAAGCTCCACGAATCAAATCAGGCAGAATTTGAAGGGCATCATGTTGTAAAATAATCTGACAAATGACAACCAATTTGACAGCTATAACTTCTATTAACTGTCAAGCTGTCCCGTAAATTAAGAATGACTCAAAGCTCCACGAATCAATGATTCTCGAGTATAAATCAGGCAGAATTTGAAGGACATCATGGCGTAAGATAATATGACAAATGACAACGAATTCGACAGCTATAGCTTCAATAATATCAGCTATGAACTGTCAAACTGTCCTTCTTCTCTTGTCGTTATTATTCTTTTGTAGGGCAAAACAACAAAACATTCCCATTAAACACGCTGCATGAAATTTGATTATTATCATTTCCAGCAACTTTTTGATTCCGGTCCCTCTTGATCATTTCTCACCAACCAGCAGCGTGGAACAAATGAGTTCCAACGATTGATTTAGTGAAAGGCGATTTATCATTTCGCATCTTTTTGTTTTCGAATAGCAGTCATCATCCAAAACATCACCACCGACACACAATCTTCTCAATCTACGATACCTATCATCATGTTTTGAAACTTAAAAACGCAATCGATCGACCCCCACTGCCTTCGGACATCTCTGAGAACGAGGAAAAGAAATTGCAAATGATTTGGTGAAAGATGGGCGAATAAATTATGCTCGTCGAATGAAGTTGAATTCGAACCTTTTTTGAAAGAATTGATGAGATGACAGCCAAAAGAAAAACAAGAATAGTGACGTTTCCCATGAACCAAAGTTTCATCATCTAAATCACCTAAATTGCAGTGATTTTAAAGCTGATTCGCACTTTTCTGAAGAAAAGAAAAAAAAACTACAACTTCGCTGACAACGCTGACAATGACTTGCGCTGGAGTGATGGTGATTGTGAGTGGGTCAAGTGATTACCGATCGGTTCCTATGTCTGTCCAATTTACTTTGACACGTTGTTACATCGTCAATAGTTAGTTTTAGTCTTTAAAAGTCTTCAGAATCGAATGGAGGAACAACGACGACAATGCAAGGGCCCCATAACACTGCATCAACAAAAAAAAGAGTAACTCTCTGTTTGTTTTACCCATTTGGCGTGTGATTTATGAAAGTAAAAGTTACGATCAAGCAACATACCTTACAACGGCAGCTGGTTGGTTCGGTTCTACAAAATCCCAGACAAGAAGACAACAAAACTAACCTGGCTAAGGTTATGTATACCACTTAATCCCAACATAGATCTATCTATGGTAGTGTATTACTGTTTGTTTTAACTCTGCGATCGGTGCTGTCTTCGTTGTAAGGAATTTAAAGAGCGGATGGATTGGTGATGTGAAGGTGGCCTTATGAATGCGTTTGTTTTTGATCTTTTCTTCCAATCAATCTAAGAATAAATTAAAAAAATTGATCTGGAAAATCTCTTCAATGTTGTGATACATTTTTGTCTATGAATGCAAATTTTTTTAACTGACAGCTGTCAATTATTTCAATTAACAGTAGCAAATATCTAAACCAGGGCAGATGGAAGATCTGCCAAAAATCTAGATGCTCTAAATTGATTTCAGATTTAATGAAAATCAACTTTTTTTGCCTCATGGAAAACCAATACTGTCAAAATGCAACTTTGTTGATTTTTTACCGTAAATGTTGTTCTCTATCGAATTAAGAAACTGTCAAACTTAAAAACGACAGCGCTGTTTGAAATATGATTATTTCTTATGGCATACTGCGGGACTTTTGTTTTGATGCAGACTGATATGCTCTATGATGCCGTTCTTATAGCCGTTCGATATATGAGTACTTGATATAATGTTGCTTTGAGCTCGATCTATCGATCGTTGTTACGATTATCGCTTACACGATTGCATTTTGTATATCATATCCATAATGACGGTCTATGGAATGGGCGGGCGGTAGGCGAGTAAACAGAAAGTAAACATCACAAAAAATAACCTAAACCTCTCTTTATGGTTATAGCATACTTCTAGGACACGTATACGAGTATAAAGATTGTGCTGCATTTGACTATATGTGAATTGTGGATTGTGCATTATAGTGCAGCAGTTAGCGGTAAGGTGGCGGTACTTGTTATGTGTGTGCTCGATATCTTTCGATCTTGCAACGCGATATCGATATTGTTGGCGTTTTCTAAGAGTCAGAGCAGCTGCTGTGGCACGAAATGATCTTCACAAATCTTTCGTCCTCGTTTCGTTTGTTTTTTTGTTTTGTTTTAGGTTGTAACGACAAGGTAACGAATAAGTGTATCTGAGCTTACTGTACACAATCTTCTGTACTATAGATACCGTATATGCAGAGCACATTATAAGAACAACAAAACAACCCAAAAGCAGCACATGCAGCACGTTCAACATCAACCATCCACCTTCTACTTCTACACTACTTTTTTTTCTTTGAGTACAAGTACGAGTGTACGAGTACAAGTACGGGTATACGAGTATAAGAAGCTCGAAATTGACGGGTGGCTTATGGTGGAGGAAAAAACTGAACCTCCTCCTCTTTTGGGTGATGTTGGTGGCGCTGCACTTTTTGATCGCAGTCACGATAAAAACGTTCGATGTGATTTGCCAAAAGGTCGAGGGTAGGACTTAGGTTTTTGTTGTAAAACATTTTGTGAAATGACAATAGGTTGACTGGAGAAGTTAACCTCTTTTTGGTTGTTGTTGCTTTTGTTGTTGCTGCGATCGATTTTGACCTATAAAATTGTATATCACGGTATATTTTATGTGGGTAGATATGGCAAGATGGACAAAAAAAAAAAACATTAACAATAATAAAGTATGTAGTAGCGATAAAGAAGTCAAATAAAAAGTTATGGTAATAGAAAATTGATTGAGACTCTTTTGGAAGATCATCAGGATAAGTTTTTGTTGCATGAAAATGGAGAACTGGTAGGGCCGGGAAGATGTCGTGGGAATGTCATGTTAGTGTTGTTATTCAAAAAAAATATGGACTCATTCAAATTGTGGGAAGTTACTCATTTGTGAATGGAAAATATGTTTTGGAATATAAAATAGATACAAAATATCACCTCAAGTTAAACAACTTTCTGGGTTAAAAAGATAAAAAAACAGGCTAAAATATCTTAGAATATTCATTATAAGATATTTGTAGTATATGTAGTACCCGTAGCGTGATGGTTAGTGCGTTGGACGATGACTTTTACATAATTGATGATCCGAAGGAAAAAGTGGAGGCAGTGGGAGCTGCTTTTCAGCAAGTGTACAAGGTGAATGTAAGCATTCGCCCCAACCACGACCTGGAAAACAGAGCCCTACTTAATCACTTTTACCTTCGAAATTATATGACACAATGGCGATCTGAGAACCGCGGTTTCATGCGGTTCAATGAAGATTCCTTGGCAAATGCCATAATCGCCGAGCAAACGGGACCAAGTCCCTCGTTAGTGACAAAGGTTGAGCTTCAGCTCATCTTCAATTCAATAAAAAACAAAAAGTCAGCAGGTGTCGATGGTATATCCAATGTTGTACTAAGACATTTACCGATGGAAGCAATTGACATTTACACCACGCTCTTCAATAATGCACTGAATAATGCATATTATCCAGTGCATTGGAAGACCGCTGTGGTTCATCCTCTCTCGAAAAAGGGAAAGGACAACTCCAACCCGTCAAATCTTCGATCGATAAGTCTTCTTTCGAGCCTCAGAAAAGTTTTTGAAAAAATCATTAATAGTGGGCTGCGGACAACAAAATAGTTCCGGATTAACAGTTCGGGTTCAAGGCGGGTCATGACACAATTCATGCTGCGTCTAAACTCGTTTCTGATATCCAATGGAATAAATCAAAACAAATATGCACAGGTGCTATTCTGGTTGATTTGGAAAAGGCCTTTGACACCGTATGGTTAGAGGGTCTTTACCTAAAACTGAGCAGGCTTGGCATAAGCAAGCCATTGTTGCATATACTTTATGATATGCTTAATGGTAGAAAGTTTGTTGTCAAAAGTGGCAATGTAACTTCTACCACAATATTCTCGATTGAAAATGGTCTTCAACAGGGAGCGGTGAATTCGCCGATTCTCTTCAGCATTTACACCAGCGATCTGAAAGGTATTCTAACAAAGGCAATTGCGTACGCTGACGATCTAATTGCGTACAGAACGACCCAAAAGGTTGAGGTTATTAGAATTCTCTTGCAGCGTGATTTCGACAAGATTCAGCGATATTGCGACGACTGGAAACTTAAAATAAATGTCCAGAAGTCGGAGACAATTCCGTTTCGGGCTCCGTTGGCTGGGGCCACGAAGGATACGTGTAAGAATTAAATCAAGATGGTCATCGTTGATCTTCACGGGCAGCCATTAGCAAGCAAAAGTGTAGTGAAGTTCCTCGGTATCTGGTTAGATCAGTATTTATATTTCGACAGACATATACAATAACCCCAATTGAGAAAATTACAGCGGTTATAAAGAGCTCAGGGTTATATAATAATAGAAATTATAAAAATTTTGATAGTAACCCAAGTAAAGAAATATTCCCCATAAACATCTAAAGAGGGTTTAAAAATAACCTAGGTTAAAAAATAACCCATAATTCTAGTTAAAAAATAACGTAGATTATATCCAGGTTATAAAATAAATCTGTTTAAAAAGCAATCCAAATTCAAAAACATTCCCGGTTTAAACATAATCCAGGTCTAAGGTAACTAGGCTTAGGATAGATCAGTTTAAAAAAGAAACAGGGAAAAAGTTATATCAGGTTATAAAATTACCCTCATAATGGAAAAATGAGACCCTCTTATCTGAACCAACTATAGAATATTCAGTCCCCTTAAGATTGCATACAATTTTTTTTTTTGCAGTAATATGTGAATGTCTAGAGCCTATCGTTAAAAACCTGATAGGTCCTTAGCAGTGTAACCATGAATACATACAGTCGATCAAATGTTCACACAGATCCCCGAAAAAAAGCCAAGAACATCAAATTGACACCCACCACCTATTCATTGATTACATGGCCGCATATGACAGCTCCCACATCAACACAGGAGGCACTATCTTTCACAATGGGGCTCTTTTGAGTATTGAACAGAGGCAGTTAAACTGGGTTTAGCGGTTAATTAGGGCAAAAAAAGTACATGCTGTGATACAAAAAAAAAACTACAGCACCGATACGTCTAGTCCGAACCGTCTTCATCGATAGACGTAACTTCCAGGTAGTAAAGGACTTTGTCTACTTAGGCTCTGAACAAAGGAAAAAACACCAGCGCTAAGATCAAACGAAGAATTACTCCTGTTTACCGTTGTTTCTTTAGGCTAAGAAAGCAATTGAGTATTAAATCCCTCTCTGGAGGAACCATAGTGAAGCTATATGAACCCCCATCATCACCGTCCTGCTAAAAAGTGCAGAAACATGGACTATGACAAAATTGGATGAAAACATTTTGGGTCGTTTGGAGAGTAAAGTTATTAGCGTGATCTACGGTTGCATATGCATAGAAGGTGAGCCGACGAGAACATGGCTTTTCCAAAACTACAAAATTTATAAAATATCATAGGTTGAGGAATAACTTCGGTAACAAACTATTATTCTGAAGCTAAATAACTTTTTGTTCATAAAATTTTCAAGGTGATAATAAATCAGACCTTACATAGTCCAGTCGCTCAAGGTGCTATGTTCCCTACTCTGGATATTTATATGCTGAATAGTGTGTATTGTAATATAATGAAATACCGGGAAACGACAGAAATGGTTTAAGCATTTGATAATTTCTATCAAATAAACAAACCATTGCTTCTGTTATATTATTTTCCCAGTATTTTATTTTTAATTTGAAAAAAGTTAAGTTTTTCTTAACAAAATATAATGTTAATTCATTCCGATAGTCCACAGAAGTTTTGTGTAGTAAAATTTTACTTTATATTGCCAGAACTAAAAGGCAATGGTGGCTTAAATATTTGCTTACAACACTTCAAGAGTTGCTAGTTTATCGGTTTAAATGTATAACTTAACATATCGCCATTAAAAGTAATCGAAAGGACCAATTCTAGAAATAAATTTGTGACCGAATTGATTTTAGGAAGGGTTTAGACTACCGTATTATTTTCGAAAAACCATTTTTTTAAATTCTACATTCCCTCAAAATAAGAGGACCTCAAGTGCTTGGTTTCAAAATTAAAGTATTGCAGGTATTGCAATATTATTCCTGACTAATAAACACTTGCAATATGTTCAGAATTACAGTGTTCTAAATTACAAAAATCTGACTTTAATTACAGATATCCCACGGCATTAGTTTTGACCGTGCATATCCTATTTTGAAAAAAAGTCTTAGCATATTTTCGTGTATTAATGTTATGATAGGAAACGATGATAGGTTCAAGAACATTAACCACATAATGAAATGCTGCTAGCTACTTACTTACTTAAGGTGACGCTACAGTCCTGTGTGAAGTAGGGCCTCACCCAACAAACTTCTCCATCTAGCTCGGTCCCTAGCTAGATGTCTCCAGTTTCGCGCTAAAAGTTGGGTGAGGTCACTTTCCACATGCGTTTGCGGTCTTCCTCTACAGCTATGTCCTGTGGGTGTGGATTCGAAGACTTTCCGGGCCGGTGCATTGCTGCTAGTTAGTGTTATAAAGAAGGATATATCAAATATGCAATTATACATAATTTTACTGCTGTAAAAGTAGATTGAAAAAATCTTCAGCCTAGAAACTACCTCCAAACAAAAAATGATGTCAAAATATTGTTCCGTTGTTATGTGAAAGACGGACAAACAAACAAACAAGCAAGCAAACAAACAAATAGAATCTCTCGTTTTTAATATTAGTATAAGATTTGTTGACGACTTCAAAAACGTGTGTCTTAATACCGGGGCCCTACTATGTATCTCGATTTTACTTTTGATTCTATTCGAAACTCAGTCCCAATTCTACTTTTAAATCGTACTACGTATGAAAGTAGAAACGTATGCCGTTTATACCAACTAGTTTTCAAACAAATTTGTACTTTTAAACTAGTATCGAGTTGTTTGACAGTCTTGAAAACAAAAATTAAACATCAAATTTTTGGACAAGAATAATTCTTCCAGTTATGCGTCGGTAGGGATAGATTACAAACCTTGATCATCTCGAGAATGTCTTCGATACCAGGAGGTTCATTGGAATCCAAATGCGGGCTTTAGGTCTGCTAGGAATGTCTTCCTTAGCGACAACCTCCAGCTTCGCACCTGGCCAAATTTCACTTAACCGGCTGACCGCAAGCTTGTATAAGTCACAAAACCTCTGATCGCCACAAACCATGAGTTTGACATGACCCTTATGTTAACCCCCATCGCTTATGGAAGGAAGTGGTCCTAGAAGCTCTCTCAAATGCTTAAAAAGTCACCCAAAAGCCTAAACTTGACCAGCTGCCAACGATCAGCCGATATTGTGCCATCATCATCGCTCCTGTCAATGACCGCAATCACGACTTCGCTCTTCGTGATGTCAGTGAAACTGGATTGTTTCCTGATGGGATTGAGGGGAGTGCTGGTGTTGTACACACGAGGCCGTTTTGGTTTCGGTATGGCCTCCTTAAGAGACCCTTCGCGTTTAGACATAAGGTCTTTACTGGTCCTTGTAGCAGCAAGAACACTGTTTGCCCATTCAATGCGAGCGGTTTGTTGCGGTGTTCTCTCAGCCTCCAATGATGCACCAAATGCATTTAGAATTCTTGCAGCTGGCTGCCTTTGTTTGTTTAGGATTTTCGAGAGTTTCTTTTGCTGCCTTCCTACTGTCGTTGCTGCTAACATCAAAGGAGGGTCCAGTACTCCCTTCTCTGTGTTGGCCGTAGGAGATACGGCAACAGGATTTGGCGCCAAACTGCCGCCCGGTCTTAAAGAGATACCGATATCATCTTTTTTTTATTCATATTTGGTCCCGCGAGTTGCGAAGAAATAGAGGTCCGTCTGTGTAGAGATTCGCATTATACAGGTAAGGCTAGTTAATTCGGAGGTCGCCAGGTATCCGGATACTCCGTTGGAGACTGAGCAATTTTTTATTTGGGCCCATAGCAAGGTTGATTATCGGCACGGGTCGTTCAACACCTCAGATCCAGCCCAATAAAGATAAGAGGTAGTTGGAAAGGAAGAGATAGAGTGAGGTGTCAGTTGATGTTAAGATCATCCTACTGATGTGTAAGGAAATGATCGTGATCGGTAAACAGCAATTGAGCTAGGTTATTTAGGGTGGGAAGGATAACCGGAAAAAGTAGTGCTGTCTAGATTTGTCGCCATTACAACGTAGGAGGTGGGATGGGAGTTGGTGACATAAGCGTTGGCTTGTATGCCTTGTTTATGTGAGAAGGAATGATGATTCTGGAAGAGTAGAGGGATAAGAACGTCCTTTAGTTTCAGGACTCATCTGGAGAAAGTTCTCGAGAATCATTGATTTTATTCAGCTTTTACAACTCGACAAGTTCGACGTGAATATTTTCGATTTTGATTTGTTTTAAATTCTACTTTAGATTTACGTAGTTTCTCGTTTATTCGAATGTTCATAAGAATGTAGTTGGCACTACTAGAACTATTCGATTCTCGTTGGTTCGAAAGTAGTCAAAAAGATACAAAGTACCAATTTTCCCAATTCGAGCAATTTCATTGTAGAATCCAGTTACATATTAGACCCCGCATATTTTTAATTCACTGGACTAACAAAGGAACTATAATGCCACCAGATTGTAAGTCTCACTTAAAAGTAAATTTGAATGGATAAAATGGTGGTTCATTGCTTATTGAGTCAAAAATTAGAACAATTCGTTGGACGAAGAACTTTTTTTTCAAAATTATCAAATATTGATTGAATAGTAATATAAATACAATTGGACGTTCCCAAATGTCAAACCAAAGAAAACAAGCATCTAAACTTAAACCTATATTAAGTCCAGAATTTTAAGTTTAAGTCTAAGGTACATAGGAAACGCTCTTTTGTAACTTTTATTTATTTAATCCGTTAATTATCTAACGTTAATATAAACTTATAGCTATTTACATAATTTTTAATTTAAAATTTTAATTAATATAGAAATAAATAAATACTATAACAAATTAAAAAATCTTTCTTTAAATTGTTTACTTTTAACATTGTCACTAACAGATGAAATTAAATTATAAAATTTATTGAAGACTGAAATCAATTGATTTAAAGGGCTATTCATACCATAGTTAGTTCTGCTAAAGATCGGACATAAAGGTATCTGTCTTCTTATGCTAGTTGGGCTATAGCTAAAATTTAGACGATTCAGAGCTGTTGCGGATATAATAGAACCATTAATTAATTTTAAAATAAAACAAAATTGGAGATATTGTCTATGTTGTGAAAGTGTAGGGAGCTTTATTAGCAAAAGTCTCTGAGAATAAGGAGGTGGTGTAAATATTTGGGAAAACGGAAGAAAACGAAGACAAAAACGCATAAATCTTTTTTGGATACTTTCAAGTCTGTCAATATGGACTGAATAGTATGGTGCCCATATAACACAGCCGTATTCAAGTATTGGCCTTACAAATGATACATAAAGAAGTTTTAAGACGTATGGGTCACGAAAGTCACGAGAAAAACGTTTAACAAAACCTAGAATTTTGTTAGCTTTTTTAACTATAAAGTTATAATGGTCACAGAACGTTAATTTACTGTCAAGAATAACACCTAAATCAGAGAAAACGGAAAGCTTACAAAGGGAGGAAGAATCTAATAAATAGTTATAATCTATAATTGTTTTTTTGCGTGTAAAACACATAGTTTTACATTTGTCAATATTCAATAAAAGTCGGTTTGTATTGCACCATTCCCTAAAACTATGAAGATCTTCTTGAAGCTGTGAGCAGTCATTAATTGAACTAATAGATTTGAAAATTTTAATGTCATCAGCGTATATTAAAACGGAGGAGTTTTTTATAACGGATGTTATGTCATTTATATATAAGATAAATAATAAAGGACCTAAATGGCTACCCTGTGGAACACCAGAGTTGACGTAAAATTGGTCGGAGAATTCATTTCTGAATATAACGCTATAACTTCTGTTCTTGAGATAAGACGCGATCCACGTCAAGAATTTGTCGTTAAACCCTAAGGCCCTAAGTTTATGGACTAAAGTCTTATGACACAATTTGTCAAAGGCTTTGCTGAAATCTGTGAATACGCAATCTACTTGTTTACAATCTTCGAAAGAGTCAAGGCAGAAAGAAGTAAAGTGAAGTAGGTTTGTAATTGTTGATTTATTCTGGACGAAACCATGTTGATTTTCACATACAATTGAATTACAATTAAAGAATAACATCTTACAGATAATGGACTCAAATAGTTTGGGAATAACGGAAAGTTTGGCAATCGGCCGGTAATTCGTTATTTCATTCTTAGATCCTTTTTTATGAATCGGAGTTATAAATGCACTTTTCCATAATAGTGGGAAAACTGAGCTTCTAAGAGATTCATTGAACAAAACAAACAGAGGGTACGATAAATGAGACACACATTTTTTTAAAACACATGATGGTACTCCATCAGGGCCAGGGTGAAAACAGTCATCAAGTTCTGAGACACAACGAACAATTGAATCCTCACATATTGTCAAGTCAAGTGAGTTAAGGTGAGGATAATTTTGGGCTGGAAAGAACGAATGGGGAATTTGAAAAGAAGGAGGTACGTCGAAAGCATCTTTGAAGAAATTAGCAAACATATTTGAAATTATTTGGGAGTCATGACTTGTTTTGTTATTAAAAGACATAGAGTTTGGGTAACCGTCAGTTTTTCTTTTACTTTTCACGAAATCCCAGAAGTTTTTTGGGGTCTGTTTCAATTCATTTTCAATTTTTATAATATAGTCAGAGTATAGAATATTGGAGTAGTCAATGAAAATATTTTTAAGTAACGGTCAAGAAATTAAAAGCTTAAGTGATCGACACTGCAGATTAAAACGCATTGAACATACATCATATCTTGAAAAAAAATATTGTATTATGACTTCTTTGTGGTAACATGTGTCCCCAAAAAATCCCACTTTTAACTATCTTTGGCTTGGTGAACTTCGTGGAAATCTCATTAAATTTATAGAAATTCTTAAACCCCATTTTACAACATTAGTTTGATAGCAATTTTTCAAGAAATGAAAGAAAAAAATGTTTGAAAAGATTAAAATCAGTAATTAACAACTCTCTGTCAACTATTAGCATGACAAACAACATGTCTTTATGGCAATAAATATTTGGATGGCTGAAGCTGCACCTTTTGCAGGTATAACTAATTTCATGTTATGCACCGCTTACAAAAAGAAACAAAAATCAAACATTAAAATTGGACATTCGCAAAACACCTGTAAGCCGCCTGTGCACGCGAAGTAATCAATTCTCGCAATTCACACAATATACACTCAAATCTACAACCACCAAAGGTAGATTAATAAATTTTGATTGAAATTCACCAATCGAACACAGAATTGAGTTCGCCCATACTACACTTATAAGCCTGCCATAAGACTGTCAAAGCGGGTGCAGGTGATTTGCATATCATATACACAGTACCTACATGAGCTTTGTCACTGCGCCAAGATTTTCTTTCAAGATAGACGCGAATCTTGAAATCTCTTCTCGTTTTATTGCTGATTGAGCTGTTGGAATGCGCTGAATGTGTTTTGTCGCTTTTGACGTTAGCCCACTCTTTATTTTTTTTTGTCGATTACGATTTGCGAATTTTTCTGAGACGTTTTGGGCAATTTGTCATGATTACGTATGGGTATATACGTTTGGGGGTCTTTCGAATACGAGTTGATTGCCAGAGACTGCTGCAACTGTCAAAAAAAATAAGAAAAAATTCCAACTCTTGAATAAGGAGGAGGAAGAGAGGCAGGTTGTTCTTTTTAACCAATTGTCACGAAGCTATTTATTATAACACCTGAGGCTGATTAACCTGCCACGAAAAGTACATGCGCGACCCCATGAGCATTCTTATGCAAATCTTTCAGGTGGTCGTCTTATATAGTAGATACTTTCAAAGCTTCAGAGCCTCAAACTCAGTCATCATCATCATCATCATCATCATCATCGCGTCTTAAACTTTACCTAGTCTTCACAGTTGTTGGTATATTTGAATGGTTTTTTGACAAATGTCGTTGCATTACCAAATGATGTCGGCGATAAATTGTCTCATGTCGCATGAGGAGTTCAGTCGATTTTCAAAAACAAATTAAAATTGAAGAAAAAACAAAACAAAAATTAAGAAAATAAATAAACAATAAAAATAAATATCTATTTGGCACACCATCGCGATCGGAGGCAAGAAAAAGGCAACAGGAGCGCAAGCGCAACGTGGTAATTGCTCGCAAAGCTTTCAAGGCATTCAAGACATTCCTTATAGAAGGTAATATGTCGGTGGCGGCAGTACGGTTAATATTGTTGGCACTCAGTTATTTTTTTTTTTTTTCAAAACACCTGCGCGCATTATCTACAAATTTACTACTGCTGCAACTTGTGCAACTCCTACATTGTGGTAGGATATACCTTATATCTATTTTGCCATAACTGCCAAATGATTAAGGATTTTCTCGCGCGCATGCCGCACTATGATGGCTACGAACGACGACGCCATCCACTCTTTTTTGGGGGGAATATATACAAGATCATTTGTACTTCATCGTGGTTGAATGCAACAGAATAAAATAAAAAAAGAAACACTTATTACCGCGGTTATACTAATTTTTCATAATGACATTTTGAACATGTCACCTGTTTGTTCACTTCTGACAATAATGTAGTTTTTCGTTCGCATATAGGTGGGAAGAAAAATATGTAAGTCTTGCAAGTGACACCTGCATAGTTCCACAGAGTGTTCAAAATAAAAGAATGCAGAATTCTTAGTGATCTATATAAGAAAGAAACTTAAGATTTATGAGTTTTTTCAAAGAGCACAGACTCCCAAGCAATCAAACAAAGATACAAATCAAGATTTAGGACAAGAAACTTGAAATTTTTGGGACGTACATAGATACAAATAAAATGGAACTAAAATGTCTAAAACATACTTTTTTTAGAGGAGATTATTATATAACTGGTTAGCTTTATATTTTGAAAACCTTTTCTGAGGACTTGGTCTAATTTGTTCATACGGCACATTGCATGTTAGACTAATCTTCATATTTTCCTAAAGCTTCAATATCTCTTCAATTATTTAACCCTTAAAAATGTATGTTCAAGATTTGGGTAGGAAAAAATTCCATAGGTTTAAAAAATTCGAAACGAAAAAGTCACGCATACGCCACAGTGTGCATTTAATATTACTTTGACTAAGATTTGACTATTTTAATTTAAAAAAAGTTCATGATTTGAAAACAAAGCTTTTTGGAAAAATACGTTGCTTTGACAAGATATGATTTGTTTGTTTTAAAAATCCATTGCACAACTGTGTCGAACTTTTTCCTGTATCATATGTTTTGCCACAAGTTCATAACACAACTTACGATGAACACAATTCAGGCACTATTAAGTCCAAGTTTTAAAAATGGCTTTGTATTTTTTTTGTTCACATACAAAACGGCAAATTATTGCATAAGAGAAATTAAAAAAGGCAAGACGAACTAAGACTTACAACAGAAACCTTGAGACAACCCATTCATTTTGAATTTTGAAACAGAATTTTGTTGCCGAAGTTCCTGCTAGTTCCTTATAAAGGTGGATTTTTTTGAGGTTAGGATTTTCATGCATTAGTATTTGACAGATCACGCGGGATTTCAGACACGGTGTCAAAGAGAAAGATGCTCAGTATGCTTTGACATTTCATCATGAATAGACTTACTAACGAGCAACGCTTGCAAATCATTGAATTTTATTACCAAAATCAGTGTTCGGTTCGAAATGTGTTTCGCGCTTTACGTCCGATTTATGGTCTACATAATCGACCAAGTGAGCAAACAATTAATGCGATTGTGACCAAGTTTCGCACTCAGTTTACTTTATTGGACATTAAACCAACCACACGAATGCGTACAGTGCGTACAGAAGAGAATATTGCGTCTGTTTGTGAGAGTGTTGCTGAAGACCGTGAAATGTCGATTCGTCGCCGTTCGCAGCAATTGGGTTTGTGTTATTCGACCACATGGAAGATTTTACGCAAAGATCTTGGTGTAAAACCGTATAAAATACAGCTCGTGCAAGAACTGAAGCCGAACGATCTGCCACAACGTCGAATTTTCAGTGAATGGGCCCTAGAAAAGTTGGCAGAAAATCCGCTTTTTTATCGACAAATTTTGTTCAGCGATGAGGCTCATTTTTGGTTGAATGGCTACGTAAATAAGCAAAATTGCCGCATTTGGAGTGAAGGGCAACCAGAAGCCGTTCAAGAACTGCCCATGCATCCCAAAAAATGCACTGTTTGGTGTGGTTTGTACGCTGGTGGAATCATTGGACCGTATTTTTTCAAAGATGCTGTTGAACGCAACGTTACGGTGAATGGCGATCACTATCGTTCAATGCCAACAAACTTTTTGTTGCCAAAAATGGAAGAACTGAACTTGGTTGACATGTGGTTTCAACAAGATGGCGCTACATGCCACACAGCTCGCGATTCTATGGCCATTTTGAGGGAAAACTTCGGAGAACAATTCATCTCAAGGAATGGACCGGTAAGTTGGCCACCAAGATCATGCGATTTGACGCCTTTAGACTATTTTTTGTGGGGCTACGTCAAGTCTAAAGTCTACACAAATAAGCCAGCAACTATTCCAGCTTTGGAAGACAACATTTCCGAAGAAATTCGGGCTATTCCGGCCGAAATGCTGGAAAAGTTACCCAAAATTGGACTTTCCGAAAGGACCATCTAAAACGCAGCCGCGGTCAACATTTAAATGAAATTATCTTCAAAAAGTAAATGTCATGGACCAATCTAACGTTTCAAATAAAGAATCGATGAGATTTTGCAAATGTTATGCGTTTTTTTTTTTAAAAAGTTCTCAAGCTCATAAAAAATCACCGTTTAAAAGGCATTAGGTAGGAGTTGTCACTTGTAACTACTGTCAGTGAAAGTATGGTGTCAAACAGACGTCATAATAGGTATAGTGTAGCAGATGAACCAGATTGCCAATTTAATAGTTATAGTAGTTATATAAAAACCTTATCATATATTATTTCGGGATTGAATAATAAGCTTTTATTTGTACATTTTTTTAATTATGTTAAAATTTTAAAATATTTCTCCTGTTTGAAACTTACGTTACGAATGAATTTTTTTGTAAATTTAAGAATTATTTTGGTGGATTCAAACTTATATGGATTGACGCAGTTAAGTCCTCTGTAAAAGGGTGCGAGGGTTTAGGTTGCCTATATGTTATACGAACAACACTATTAAATACGTTTGTGTTTGGTGAATGTGAAGGAACAATAATAGTAACATGTCTGAAATAGAAGAATATGTGTATCGTACCTTACTACATGAATTGTAACAAATGGGCAAATGATTTTGAAAAGCTATATAATACAATGCATCTTCTAGCTGACATGAGCGTTTTACTGGTTGGTAATTGGAACGCAAGAATTGGAAATTATCAAAATACAATTACACAAAATGAATCAAACCCTGGTATTTTTCACACTAATAGAAAATCAGCTGACATCGTTTCTAATAAAAATGGAGTAGATCTGCTTCAGTTGCTTCAAATGTACGATTCTATAATTCTGAATGGTTGTACGGAAAGAGATAAGGAAGGCCACTACACTTTCATCGGAGGTCAAGGAAAATCTGTTATAGACTTCTGTGCTGTTAATTATGACTGGATAGAGCGAATCAATAAATTTGAAGTTTTAAATCTTTTGCACTACTGCGAGCAATGCGAACTTCTAACAATCATCGACTAAAAATTTGGTATATCGAAGCTAACACATATTACAAAAACCTTTTTCTTTAAAAGAAAATTGAATTTGAAAATCTACAAGCAATAGCATTAGGTAAAACGAGAAACTCAAAGGATTTCTGGAAAACCGAGAGGGAGATCAATGGGATGAAATATAAAATAGGCGTATCTGCTAAAGATTTTTCAGCTCACTTTAGGCTCCTTCTTTCCTACAATTCTAATTTAATGTTATCCTACGCTGAACCATTAATTGTTGATGACACATTAGATGCTGATATATCAATTGAGGAAATACAAGCTATAATCCTAAATGCGAAGAATGGAAAAGCTCCAGGGGAAGACGAGATTCCATATGAGTTTTTTAAAAATGCTACACCTACATTCTTTAACAATCTCAAAATTATGTAGAACAAAGGTTTTTTCAATGCTGAAATCCCCTTCTCTTTTAAAAAGTCTGTAATAATTCTTACTCACAAAAAAAGACCTTTTGACGTTGTGGAAAATTACAGAGGAATTTCTTTTATGATTGTTATAACGAAAATATTCTGTGGCGTTCTTGTAGAGAGACTTGAAAAGTGGGTCGAACGGAAAAATATTCTATCTGATCTTCAAGCTGGCTTCAGAAAAAATTATTCAACCATTGATCAGATATTTACTCTGTCATCCATTGACAAGAGTTTCATGCCAGGAACAAAAAAGTGTATTCATTATTTGTTGACTTTATAAGCTCTCACAACTTGGCATATCTTCATTAGAGTAATAAAAAAATGTAACCTTACAAAAATGCAGCAGTTTGGGATGGCTCATCCTATTCAGAATGGTTTGAGACAAATCGCTAATCGTGTTACTGCAAAAGATGGGGACTAACAATTAATACAGAGAAGTTAAAAATGATGGTGTTTGCGCGATATCCAAGAGTTCGCAATGAAAGGCAATGGACTTATGACGTTCATTTTCTAGAAACCGCTAAGGAGGTCAAATATTTGGAAGTTAAACCATATCCGGCTTTAAATTTCAACAAACACTTAGCAAGGTGTGAGCTCATTTCCTTGAATGGTAACCCTTATAATGAAAGCTTTAATCAATTCTATATGCTTTGCAACCTAAAATCGAGAGAAGATTGCTTTCATATCATAAGTATATGCCCAATATTCAAAGCACAAAGGCAAATTTCCTTTGGAAAACAATCATTAACTTTGCAGGAAACTATATCCAACTTCTAAACGAGTGTGACTGGAAAAAACCTAAGCAATTTCTTAAAAACAGTGTACAAGTATAGATTGTTATTAATATCAGAATACGTTTGAACTTTAGTTCTTTTTTTTGTTGATTATGGAAAATTTAATTAAATTTTAAAATTATAAACTTGCCAATCAGGCTGACGGCTTAGCCAAAGCTCTTAAATTCATAATGTGTATTCTATTTTGTATATTGAAATGTAAATAAATGAATAACTTACTGAATATATCTTACTAACATTAGTTTCTCTTTCGGTTTAATTTTATCTTAGAGTCCTTCTTCATAGTTCAGGAATTAATCACTAGGTGAACCATTTTCATTGTAAGTCATTATTATGTATCCTCAGAAAAATTGTATTCCATATCTACTTTGTACTGTCTAAAGTGTAAAGTTCTCAAGCTCTTCAAAAACACTAGAGTTTACGAACATCAAAGCCAGTTATTTACAGATCTCAATGGAGAGTTTTCATTAGAAAATCGATTGCTTAAGGGTTTTTCAGGGACTTTCAGAATCAGTCATTTCAGTCTTACATATCAAAGTGTCATATGAAAAAATGGAGCATCGGCTCAAACTCAGTTTCTCATATTCTCTTCTTTATGAATAGATAAATAATTTTCAAGAACTTTCATAACAAAAGCTAAGAAGGGAAAAGTGACATTCGAACTTTCAGAATATTCAAAAATTCAGTTCAAAAACATGAATTGAAAACTTCATATACTCTTATACATAGACTCATGGCATTAAGTATTTGTATTTCTAAATTTTTTTCTATGACAAGTACCCAACACTTTCACACGAAAAGACCACAATCTCTTTTACAATATTCCATAAAAAAAGTGAATGGCTTTATGAATAAATTGTTAAATTGCCATAATACAAATTTCAACACCTTTTGGCACCCACAACGAACGATCATCAAGCGCCAAACTGTGTAAAATTAATCACAAACAATAACCAAAATTTATCGTTTTCCATTTCAGAAATCCAAATGCAACTTGTGAAAACAATCAAAGATGCAGAGAAGTGCCCACCATTGCCCCGCTCACAATTCTCATCATTATCATCAACACTTCTTCAAGTTAGTTAGTGGCACAGAGGTAGACTATAGTGGTCTGTCAATTTATGATACGACAATGTTTTCGATCCTAACAAATCCGAAATTGGATCCACAAGACTTCATATGAAATGGCATATCGATCGAAGTCCCATTCAACGACGACATTTGAGAGCTTGAGACTTTAGACTATTGACACTTAATATAAGATCCTTAAAAAGTCATATAAAATGGCTTATGTTTGCGAATAGCTACATGAAAAAGTGAAAGGAACATCAGCCATCTTTGATTAGATAACTGTGAATGTGGGTTAAAAGTGCTTGTTTACATTTTTACACTTTGCAAAACTATTATGATTGGCGTAATGTGTGCGATGGAAGAACCTTATTTAGCTGCGTGCAAATAAACAAGCAACTTCATACCTATTTACACACAGATACCTAAATCTATAATAGAAAGGAACTTCTTCATTTTATGGAAGCTTCCTTCATATAGCTGCTGGAAGAAGACTCATGATACAGGTTAAACAATAATGACCATCAAAGCAAATATCCTCCAGGGAGGTATGCCAACTTTGTTAGGGGAATGCATAATCTTGACAATTTATTAACATTATTTATCCCCTTCCGATGATTATCTCTAAAGAGCACGATACTGTGAGCTAAAGTGCTTTAGCTTCATCTTTAACTTTAACTTCAACTCTTCAGCGTTTAGCCACCATTCAAGCAAAAGGCATAAACATATAAGCATATATAAGCAAGGCATCAGGCTAATACCAATTAAGGCATCTTTCGGAATAGTTTCACGCGAATGGATAGAAAGACTGCCATAAGCTAAGCTATAAGCCAAAGCATTCCATCCCACTTTTGTGGAATCGCATACGAGTGTTGGTCTGATGGCCTGGTCAGTCTTTCACTATACATAAACGATGATACGTACTTGCTTATAGCCCGTTAATTTTTGCGGGACACATCGCATGAACGCATCTGCATCCGCATTCGCGTGATGGACACTTCTAAGTAGGCAGGCACATTTCAAGCATACATGACCATGCATAAGCATATAGATACGTCTATCTATCTAGGTATAGGATGAAGACCAAGACGCAGACGAAGAAGACGATGAAGACGATTTCTAAGGCGTGCGCGTATGCGCAATATGGCCCCAACATATTGGGGGTCAAGACGTCACGCGTTTTGTCTAAGATCGCACAACAAAACACAGTTGAGCTCTGATGGTTAGAAATGAAGAGACGCAACGAAGACGACGCGACGACGACGACGACTACGACGTTTTGTTGGCTGCCTTTCGAACTAAGTAAACAGGCTTCTATTTATGTATCTTTTTCTTAAGTTAGTTTTTTTTCTAGGTATACAGTACACAATATGGTTAGGAAAATGAGGAAGAAGATAGATACCCTCTCAGGCAAGGCTCTGAGAAAAGCCAACAGGTGAAGTATTCTTCGAGAGTTAAACTGGACGTACATATTACGTACCTACCTTAGTTAAGTTGCGTTACATTGGGCATCAGAGAGTTTTGTTGTTTATGGTCGAGAGAAGATAGTAAACAAAAAAGAAAACGTTTGGTATGCATCTCATTTGGATATGGAACTTGGAACTACTGATGCGTCCAAAAAAAATGAAGAAATGCTTGGAGATAGTTCCTTGGCGTAATTTGATGGCTTTGGCTTGTTAAATTTACTATGGTATGAGCTATGATTGTTAGAGAAGTGGTGTTACGGGATTCGGAAATTCCTACTACTAAACTGCCTACTGAACTTTTTGGAAAATAATTTTTTTTTTAATCCAAAAAGTTTACAAGTTTCACGTTAAGTAGCATAAGACATTTCAACATTCAATTTCTTTTCAATAATTGGCTTTTGGCAGTACGAATAACCAACCATCTGGGTTTCTGATAACAAAGAACTTTTAAATTATTAAGGCTAACAAGCGTGTAAAGTTTGAGGTAAATTTAATTTAATAAATAACTCTTTACGAAAAGATACATACAAGTAAGAATGTATTTGAAAAAATAATGTAAGCTAAACATAAAGATCAGAAACAGAAAAGTAACAGATTTGTAAAAGACTTTAAATAATTGGAAACATTACGTATACGCCCAAGTAGACCGCTTTAACTAAGAACTTCTTATTTATTTATTATTGTAGTTCCATAATATTTTACATTTACATAAATGTTTACTTAAGAATTTATAAAAAATTAAACTCTTTGCAGGTTCAATATACATACTTGATACTAGTATAAAAATAATTTAGCTGAGAAAAAAGTATTCTTAAGGGAAATCCTACGGGAAAAAAATCCTTATATGATATTTAAGAATTAAAATTGCACATAAACGCAAAGGCAATATAAATAAAATATCTAATCTAAGAGATTAAATTATAAATTACAAGCTTGAATTGTTGAACATTAGCCTTATCATGAAGCCTGACTGTAGAATATAATACCTTGAAAAAATTAGCATTAATTTTAATATTTAGTTTTGCACTCCTTGAAGCTTTTTTAAGTAAGTTTCAGTGCAGAAAAACCACACTGGACCACCATGAGTAAGTACAGGCTGGAAAATAGTTCTGAATATCAACATATTATTAAGCACACCTAGACCTGATTTACGGTTTATGAACGGGTATAAAATTCCTATTAAAAGACTAATTTTACTGGCGATATGTTTGTCAAAAGTCAGTTTCTTGCCAAGTGTTATCCCAAGGTGTATGCAGTTTTAAGACCAAGTGATATCGACGGAGTTCAGCTCTAACGAAGTTCGTGGCAATAAATCTGATTTTCTTCGCCGAGAAAACCGTATAGCTTACGATTTTTTAGCATTAACATTGATTTTCCACTTATGAAAAAAGTTTTGTAGGGTATTTAGTCAACATTGTGAACTACTGAGAGAAGATTGAGGCAATAGGCTAGACGAAACAAGTATAGCAACTTTACTGTTTGCATCCAAAGATGGCCGGTTAGACACATAAACGTTGAAAAGTATGGGTTCCAGCACAGAGCCCTGTAGAACTCCACTAACTATAGAGAATAGAATTGACACTGAAACTATTTATTAATTTAATTAGATACGTCGGAAAATTAGACACAATAAGTTACTAAATTAACCAGTCGCCCCGTCGCGTCGTCATGCCAAAAAGTGTCAAAGACTTTTTCAAAGTCTAAAAGTACCAGAGCAGTCGATAATTTTGCTTTAAGTTTAATTTTGATGTGATTTCAAATTCTTTGAATCTGATGACTTGTGGAGTGACTAGCTTTAAAGCCAAACTGCTCTTTTGGGTATATGTTTGAAACCTCGATATGGTATCGTAACATTTAAAAACTACTATTTTTTGCAAAACATAAAATTGCATATTTCGATGAATTTTTTTTCAAAAACGAAATTGCTGGTTATTAAGATAGAGATATCTTAGGAGCCAGGTCTCCATGAGCCAGGTCTCTACGGGGGAATGCTTTATTCGTGCCTAAGGTCACTACAACATGTAAATGACACAAAAACATGTGAACTTTGACGATATCTAAGAGAAACTCAAAATCGGTGCTTCGAAATTAAGTTTAAAAAAAAATCAAATATCGTGACACTGAATCTTAAACGTTCGTCTGATGTTATTCACAAAAGTCTGGCCAGCCCGCCCAAGTATCATAAAGATAATTCCTTCATGGCTGAATGAAGCGCAAATAGCCCCTAAAATGACTCAACAAGTCACAAATTTGTCCGTTTCGAAAGTTAGTCTGGCATGTCTAAAGAAAATTCAGAGTCGCATCTGGACGGCCTTACCAAGCATCCACACACCACTAGCTTTTCAAATCAGTATACACAATTTTTTCTTGTTTCAATACGAATTCAAATCATAATTTTATTCATCAAATTCACAGTCATTAAATAACAAAAAAACTCAATCAAGTTCTCTTACTTTACTTATCTTAAAAAAAATAATTGAAATAATAAAAATGTATAAAAAAAACTAAAAAAGGTTGAAATCCAAATTCATAAAAAAATTGACCTTAGAGGTTTTTTATTCTTGATCTTTTATCAAAAAAAGGGTTCTAACTTACAGTTTCCTTAGTCCGTCGTCGTTCTGTTGCATGCCGGCAGCACGTAGGCCGCACCATCGTAGGAGTTTGTGGCCTCGAAAATAACATCGGTCTTTGGCTTTCTAATATAGCAAATTAAATAATCTTATATTGGTCGAAAAAAGGTTCTACAGAGCTTCAAAATTACCAGCCAGTTTTTAGTCTTGAAAAGGCTCATTGGCCTTGTCGAGCTGAAGCTACGAAAGGCTTAGTCAACGACTCTAACCAGCATATCTTCCAATAAAGAGCAAAAAGACATCAGGAGGAATTAAGCAACGCACCTTCTACAGAAGATTAGTGGTCTCGAAACCGCTTTGTCAGCAACATTTCGGAGAGATGTCTTGGACCGATTCAACGCTACAAATAAGATGACGCAAGACCCGAAAGTTATTCTTTAATCGGCAATGCGTGCACTATTATCATTGAAGTCATTCGTGGAATCCAAACGAAAAAATTTTGATAAATACGAGGAAGCAGCCAAAAAATATATCATTCTAATGAATATTTACAATCACGCACCCACACCAGAACGATTACGGGAAAGTACAAGACGCAAATATGTCACCCAAGGAAAAATACAAAGTATCTGACTTCATCCCAGTGGCTGACCAGCTATCCGTTTCTCTCACTAAGAGAATCAATGCCTATGAAGCTGTACGTTCGAGATTTGGATTCCTGAATCACACCGGCAAGATAGGTGCTGAAAATTTGCACGCTGCAGTAGAGGCATTGGTGAAAGTGTATCCGGATGATTTAAAAAATTATAAAAAAAGGCTTCGAACCTCGATGGAACAAACCCGTCTATTGAAGCTTTCTCTCCTGAGCATTGAAAGGGATTTACTCCGAAAACTGGATATTAACGAACTCTTCAACGATTTTTCGGAGAAAAAATCTCGAAAGGTTCCGTTCGTTTACACTAAAATTTAAGTCTTTTCTCCGTTTATATTTATTTGTGTTTGTTCAATACTAAAGGAATCTAGGTTCTTTGTTTCACAATAAATTATTTATTGAAAAACTCAAGTGAAAAAAAATTGTTTACTTTATTTTTAAAATAATTTGGGCTAGGGAGCCTCCGCTCCTTTATTGCCCCGAGGCCTAAACACCCATGATCTGTAATTTGTCAACTGTTTCCAACTTTACTTCAATCAATGACCTTTCCGTCAAATATGAATCAGTTGTTTTCTGTCACTTTGATTTATCAGCCTGGTTGTTCCCCACAAATGGGTATAAACACCAACGTTTTTATTATAATCATATATTATTTTTTTTGCAAGCAAGAAAAAAAAATCAGCAGTATTTGGAGGATGCTTGCCCAACGAATCAATGAAACCAGGTCGTCTTGAATCACATTTGAAGGCGATACCTATAGCCCATGTAAATTCAAATTTGAATTACTTTCAAACTATCCAGAAAAAATTTGAAAAAAAAGAACAGTTAAGTCCTTATTTACTACTCAACATGGAAATATCAATCGTACTCATGAGTCAAGTTCCCAAATTTCTTTACTCATCGCAAAATCTGGAAAAAGTCATACCATAGGAGAGACTTTAATCAAACCAATATCAACATTTCAGTTCTAAAAAAGATGACAAAGACGCTCAAAATATGCCACTATGTTACTATACTTTTTGTGAAAGAATAGACGAAATTAGTGAGGATATTGAAATGCAACTCGTTGAAAAACTAAAAACAAGACATTTTTCGTTGCAAGTGGATGAATCCACTTTGGCAGAGTGAGGCCGTACTTTTAACTTACGTAGGATATATTGACAAGAAATGTTTTTATGAAAATCTTTAGAAAGCACAACTACTGCAAAAGATAAATTTAGTAGGCTTAAAGATAACTTAGAATTCAATAATATACCCCTGAAAAATATATCATCTTGCGCTGCTGATGGTTCTCCTAATATCATGATGAAGAAAAAATGGTTACTTAAAATTGATGAAAGATGAGAACCTAAAAATGCTTCTTGTCCAATGTGTTATTTACAGGTATGACTTGGCAGCTAAAAACTTTTCGTCTCTTCTGATACTCTTAGTGATTTTTTAAACAACAAACCAGAAATGAAAAATCTGATGACGATTGTTGGCAAAGCATTTGCGAGTTATTTAGCTGATTTCTTCAAAAAATTAAATAAGCAACTTCAAGGAAAAAATAAAACTCTCGTTGAAGCAAAAACAAAAATATTTGGGATCGTTACCTTTATTGAATTCTGTCAGACATATATTTACAATAAACATTCTGAACAGTTTCTTTGGCTCTAAAAATGTAAAGTTACCGATACCGCTAAAAATGTAGTTGTCGATTTAAATGCCAAGCTAGGAAGGGAAGACATCTTTGGTGGAATAATCGAGAAGAACAGCCTGCACGACAAAACTTCCGACAATGGATTCAGGCTCATAGATTTTGCTGCGGGGCGAAACGTCATGGTAGCCAGTACGCGTTTTCCACACCTCAACATCCACAAAGGAACTTGTTCTTCTCCAGATCAATCTACAGTCAACCAGATTGACCATAATGCGATCGACGCCAGACACGCTTCCAGCATTATGGATGTACGAACTTTCCGAGGAGCTAACATCGACTCGGACCACTACCTCGTTGTAGCCAAGGTAGCTCTTCGGATTTCCAGACCCAAGGCAAAACAGGGAAGTGCTGAGAGAAGATACAACGTCGAACGGCTACAATCGCCAGAGATCGTCAGATCCTTTTCCGACCGAGTTGCAAGTAACCATCAGAGAAGCCGCCTCTGATGTGCTGAGTTTCAAACAGCCACCAACAAGGAACCCCTGGTTTGATGAGGAATGTCGGCAGGCAAATGCAGCCAAACAACAGCACGCAAAGCGGCGCTGCATAAAAGGGCGAGAGCTGCTCGTGAGCTATATGAGCAGAAGAGGCGAGAGGAACGCCGACTTCTCAGAAGGAAAAAGAGAGGGCATGAGAAGCGTGCGGTCGAAGATGTTGAGAGGTATAATAGCAGGAATGAGGTTCGAAAGTTTTATGAACAGGTGAAACGAAATTCACAGGTACATAAAGCTGGAACCGAAGGCTGCAAAGACGAAAGTGGAAACATCATAGTGCAACCGCAGTCAACGCTGAGGATATGTAAGGACCACTTCTGCAGACTATATAACGGCGACGACGACGAACCGATGTACTCGTACACTGTCACGCAGGATGATCCGTTGAACATAGATGACGAAAGCCAACAATCGTGCCGTGCTCTTTAAAGCAGCTGGATTTAAGTTGGTTAGGAGTATGCACCAACTTATCTGTAAGATATGGTCGGAAAAAAGCATGCCCGATGAATGGAACCTCAGTATTGTTTGCCCGATCCTCTAAACTGCACCAACTATAGAGGAATCAGTCTACTTAACATCACCTATAAAATCTTCTCTGCCCTGATATGTGAACGTCTAAAGCCCATCGTCAACAACCTCATAGATCAGTAAGGTCTTAGACCAGGAAAGTCAACAGCCGATCAAATATTTACATTACGGCAGATCCTGGAAAAACCCACCAAATCGACAGACACCATCTTTTCATCGATTTCAAGGCCGCATATTACAGCATCTACAGGAACGAGCTGTATAGAGCCATGTTTAGTTTTGGCATCCCTACCAAACTCGTCCGTTTGTGCAGGATGACCATGGAGAATTCACGCTGCTCCATAAGGGTTGGAAACAACCTAACAGAACCTTTCGATGTCAAAAAAGGTTTTAGACAAGGTGATGTGCTCTCATGTGATTTTTTTAACATCGTGCTTGAAAGAATAGTGCAGAGAGCTCAAACGTCAATACTAGAGGCACTACCTTTCAAAATTCTGTCTTATTACTACCATATGTTGATGACATAATTGGGTGAACTCAGCGTGATGTCAATGGGGCTTTTGTGAGTATTGAGGCAGAGGCGGCAAAAATGGGTTTAACGGTTAATGGGGGCAAAACAAGGTATATGCTGTCGTCAAGAAAGGACATACAACACCAATGTCTAGGTCAAAACGTCACCATCGACAGACGTAACTTTGAGGTAGTAAAGGACTTCGTCTACCTAGGCTCCGTTGAAAACGCAGAAAACAACACAGGCGCTGAGATCAAACGCAGAATAACTCTTGCTAACCGCTGTTTCTTTGGACTAAGAAAGCAATTGAGTGGTAATGTCCTCTCTCGAGGGACCAAAGTGTTGCTATATAAGACCCTTATCATCCCCGTCCTGCTATACGGTGCAGAAGCATGGACCATGACAAAAGCGGATGAAAGCACCTTGGGTCGGTTCGAGAGAAAAGTTCTTCGTGTGATCTACGGTCCCGTATGCATCGAAGGGGAGTGGAGGAGAAAATGGAACGACGAACTGTACGGGCTGTACAGCGACGTAGACTTAGCCAGAAGAGTAAAAGTCCACCGACTATAAGATGGCTGGGTCACGTAGAGCGCATGGAAACCAATGCTCCGGCCCGGAAAGTCTTCGAATCTACACCCACAGGACAGCGCAGTAGAAGAAGACCGCGGATCAGGTGGCGCGCACAAATGGAAGGTGACCTCACCCAACTTGGAGCGCGAAACTGGAGACATCTAGCTAGGGACCGAGCTAGATGGAGAAGTTTGTTGAGTGAGGCCCTAGTTCACACAGGACTGTAGCGCCACCTTAAGTAAGTAAGTAAGTAAAGTATTCTGTTGATGCATCTCAATCCAGTACGTCTTTAGTGGGATATCTTTTACCAGACATGAATCTATTGGTTGTCGGCCGTCTGAATATCTACTTGTATAAATCGGATGTTGGAGCGATCAGTAAGTTTGGCCTTTCCTTGCAACGCGAAAATTCATCTTTGTTAATTGGATAGTAGAGGTTTCTTTGTAAATTAACCAGCAGATAGTCTGATGATGGAACGATGCAAGTGAAATTTCCATTGTTGAAGTTAGGGACTGTAAGCACCTTATATAACTTGAATTCTTCGTTGTATAGCAAAGCCAGTGTAATTTCCATTTACCCTTCCTCTCAAACTTAAGGTTTTATATAGTTGTAGGATTGATTCGTGATGCCTCTCTCCAGGAATCATCACTGTCCGGGGGATATTTTCATGAAGTTTCGTTAGTTCTTTTTAAATTGTTGCACTGTAAGAATAAGTGGATGTATGTGTTGAAAGCAACATCTCGAGTAGTATGTTTTGAATCGACTTATAATTTATCATTATAAGGATAGCATTTAGAGCTGCTGAGGAAACAGTAGTACTTAATAGCTGGATTTCTCTCTGGTTTTCTAATTGTTAATTTTTAAAAATATTAACTGTTGACTCAATAATCATCGTCTGATTTTTCATAAGGTCTATTATATGTTTTTTATTTTCGTTTACCGTTGCAATTGTCTCCTTATACTTGTCAGCGAATCTTTGATCAAGTATTCCAAAAAGTTCGTTGGTCACCGTTCCATTAAAATCAAATGGTGACCGTTTTTGTCTACTAGCCGAGTCCTCATTAGCATGAAGAAGGATTTCGTTGTTGAGTTTGATTTGTAGAAGTTGATGTTTGAATTGAATCAACGTTTTGTCACATAACGTTGATTTGACTCCAACAAGGTCTGTTGATCCACAAAACAATTCCATTCAGCTAATTAATTCTGAGAACGTTTCGTACTTCTTCCAATAATTACTAATGTTGAAAAACACAATCACTTTCCAAGAACTCGAAATTGAATTGCCTTGTCCCGCATCTTCAAAATAAATCCCTGGCTGACTTTCAAATGGTGTGATTTCGACCTCATGCTGACGGGTTGTGGGGAAGGAAGTAGCTCAGCATTCCGAATAGCGTCAATAGCTAAAAGAATGGCTGAGCTATATTTGCTGATAAGTTGACTTGTCGGACTTGAGTTTCTAGTTGTTCATTTTCTATGGGCAATCGACTCAGTTTAGTGATGGGCCGCTCTGTATCAATTGCCATCGAGATCGGAATGTTTTCTTTTCGTTTATAATCGGTTCGGGTACTGCATTAAGACTCTGCTTTAAACTGATATTTTCTACTAAAGAAGAACAGTGAACTATTTTGAAGTCTTGATACAAAAGATTGATATTTTATTAAATTCACTGAATTGTTTGCAAGTTTCTTGTATTTTTAAATTATTTTTCTGCGAGTTCTCCTTTAAAACATTTTTTTATGTTAAATGCATAATATTTCCCTTTCTTTGTTCGGAATTTCAAAAAAGGGCATTTTTCATTTACTTATATTTTTATTTAACAAATGGATTTCAGCATTTTTTTGTTTTTGTTAGTATTGTTCAACAATAATATGCACCTGAAGTGCTGCACGTAGTCCATTTTTATTTTTTCCTCTTTAACCTATAATACAACAAAACCAACAACAATCACTTGTATATTGTATATTGTACATAAAACTAACTATAAAGCTTCAAGTTTGATTTATTTTCTTTTTTAAATTCTTCTCACAAGTATTGCTCTAAATCTGGTGTGTGGAAGAAATGTGGTTGGAATTTTTAATAAGAGAAAAAAAAATAACAATTTATAGATAGTTGGAGTGGTGGATTCAATTGTAATTATATACACATTGCATATTATGAAATTGTTTGCAATTTTTAATTTAATTTAATATGAAATATTTTTATAATCGCATCTGCAAATTGTTATGTTATGCTATTGCTGTTGGCTTTCGACGACGACATAAGGTCTGAGACCGTTTTTGTAAAACGCGCAGTTTTTTTTGTTGTTCTTCAAATCAAATCGGAATTTCTGGATATTGTTATTTCATTTCAATTTATTAAATAAATTTATAAAATACCTACACTGAGAAAATAACAAAAACTAAATTAAAGTATTTTCTCCACTTACGGGAAAACTGTTAAAGTTGTTAAGTGGTTGACAAGAATCTTCGAAATTTGTATTTTTTATTGGACCTTTAAGTACTCGGTTTTTAAATTTAAGTATTCAAATTCTTCACAAAAACATATGTTCCATACTTAAAGAAGCCAAAAGATGTAAACATCATAAACATCTATGGGACCGTTTCTGAGAAAATTCAAAGTCTCGATTTTTGCCTCAAAAAATGTGCAGTGTTATTTTTGATGTTATTTATTTGGGCCATGTGCTTCTAGGTCATCCAGCTCTTCTTCCTTCTTGTGTGAGCAAATTCCACTGCATTGATTGGCCTTTACTGCAGTCGTTACCTTTTCGAAGCGTATGTCCAATCCATTGCCACTTACGTCTTCGTATTATAGATTCTATAGGTTCCTGACCTGTCCTTCTATGAATAACCTCATTTGAAATACGGTTTGGCCAGAAAATCCTTAGGATGTTACGAAGACATCTATTTACGAAGGTTTGCCGCTTTCTTCTTATGGCTGAAGCTACCTTCCAAGCGCTGCACGCATAAAGAAGCACAGATTCTACATTTGTGCGAAACAGTCGTAGCTTTATTCTTAAGCTGATAGAGTTATTCCTCCAAATTGATGACAGCATACCGAATGCCACTTTTGCTTTGCCTATGCGGCTGATGACGTCTTGTTCATTTCCACATTCGATGGAAACGATGCTTTCAAGGTATTGAAAGCTCTCTACTTTTTCCACCAGTTGCGAGAAAATATTTATTTGAGAGGATGGTCGGGTTCCAAGGCTGATCATTTTTGTTTTACTTACTTACTTTAGGTGACGCTACAGTCCTGTGTGAACTAGGGCCTCACCCAACAAACTTCTCCATCTAGCTAGTCCCTAGCTATCCTATGAGAGAGTAAGTTCTCTAAATAGGTTGTCAAAGTCCATTGGATCCCTCTGCTACCTGATAGAGCTGAGCGCAGTACATCGCTTATCACCAACACAAACAATATTGGTGACAGATTACAGCCCTTACAGACTCCTATTTTGGATTTCAAAACCATCTGACAACCTAGAATCGTGCAGAAAGTGACACTTGGATCCATCATATTCTGCTTTAATAAAAGCAATTAGTTTTTGTGGATTGCCTCTCATCCGCAAAGCTAACCAGATGTACTCCCTGTTAACGCTATCAAAGGCCTTCTCGAAGTCGATGAACAGCAGGTGTAGTGGTGATCGATATTCAACGCACTGTTCAATAATAATCCACAGGGTGTTAATGTGATCAATACAGGAGGATCCAGCTCGGAATCTTACTTGTTCGGCATTGAGTGTGCCCTCAAGGTGTTCTCTGATACGTTCCAATATTACTTTTGCTAATATTTTGGCAACGGCTGGTAGAACGCAAATTCCTCTCCAGTTTTTGCCCTTTGTAAGATCTCCTTTTTTTGGGAGCTTGACGATTATTCCCTTCTTCCACTCATGGGAGAAGCTTTTGGTGGTACAGGATTCTTTAATGAGTGGATGAAGCAGTTCGCTTGATGACGTTGGCGCTGCTTGTAAAATCTCTGCGGGGATTTCATCAAGTCCTACAGCTTTGTTGTTCTTAAGTGCTTTAATTGCGGCAACGATCGCATCTTTATTGGGAAGTCCGTTGCGGATTCGGGGATTAGTTTCTTCAGGCGCTTCAGAAGGTATCGGCTGCACGTTGTTTGCACACACTCGGTTTAAAACCGAGGAAAAGTGTTCTTTCCACCTTCTGACTTGCTCATCCACCGAACTTATCACAGAACCGTCTACTTCTTTCACCACGTGTTGCTTTGAGCTGTGTGTACAGGTCAGCTCTTTGGTTATTCTGTAAACGGTCCTGCTGTCGCACCTGTACGCAGCATCTTCTGCTTCTTGCACCAATACGTTGATGTAGTTACGCTTGTCGCGGAGCACACTGCGGTGAACCTCTCTCTTTTTCATGCGATACGAGGATTCCAGCTCGTTTTCTTCTTCCTCTTGTGCAGCAATTATTCGAGCCCTTAACTGATTGCGTTCGTTGATCCTTTCCCAAGATTCTTTTGAAAGCCAAGTGTTGTTGCTTCCTTTTTTCCAACCGACAATTCTGTCAGCTCCTGAACTTTAAAAATTTTTCACATCATTCCAATGTTGTTCGATGTCATCATGTACTGTGCCCTGATTGTTCTCATTTCTTGTGACAGGTGGTCCCAAAATTGTTGACGGGTCATGGGATCCTTTAGTCTGGCGATGTTGAATTTGGGGGCTCGTGTTCTTCCGTTGGATCTTCGAACTGCAGATGTACCTAATCTTAGGGTAGCTATCATTAAGTGGCAATCACGGGCGCCTCTTCTGTTTCGTACATCCAACACTCTGCTTCTAAAGCGTCGACTAATCGCGAAGTGGTCAATTTGGTTGGCAGAGGCTCCCAGCTAATTTTATGACAAAGTTTGTGCTCAAACATAGTGCCACTAATCACAAGGCTATTGGCGTGGCAGGAGGCAATGAACCCTTTATCATCGCAATTGTCGACTCCGTGAGCATCCAATATATGCCTTAGCCCATTGTTGTTCCTGCCAACCTTAGCATTGAGGTCTTCCATTACCAAAATTATATCTCCGCGGGGAGTCTTGTTGCAAGCGGATCCTAGTTGACTGTAAAAGCATTCTTTCAGTTCATCAGATGCAAGCTCCGTGGGTGCGTAACACTGTATAATGGTGCAGGTCCTACTCTGCTCTGAAACCTAGCTTTGATAAGCCTTTCCCCAAGGGGCTCCCACGAAATAAGGATTCTGGTTGCCGTTTTTGTTAGGAGTAACCCAACTCCAGCTTCTCGAGCGCTTCCTGGGTTTTGACCAGAGTAGAATAGTACAGTGTTACGTGTAGGTGACTTGTATTTGCCCGATCCCAACCATCGCACTTCGCTTAACCCTAACATACATATATATCCGGTACTGCATAAATTTTCTCTCTAATTGGAGGAATCTGGCATTGTGCGGACCTTCACTTCCTGCGTCCAGAAACCAATCTTTTCCAATCAATTATTGACATTCTGCAAACATTTTTTGAAATCTTTAGATTAATACTTTCCTTACCGTAGTCAAGAATGAAAAGATCGTGGATAACGATAAATTATTCAAAAAAGACAAATTGTCATAATGTTTCATTTAACAAAAAGAAAAACTGCGTCAATTATTGACACTCATGAAGATTTAAGATTGGTACCTACCTTAACGGAGTTTAAAAGAAAAAGATGACTGTTAATAACAGTTTGAAAAAATGCAAAAATAAAATTCTTAAACAGTCATTCAACAAAACCAACTGTGTCAATTATTGACTCTCATCAAACATTTGTCATTCAGTTGTGAATCTTAAGATCAAACTTTCCTTTAGGGAGCCAAAAACAAAAAGATCATAGATAACAACAAATTAATCGATAAAGATAGATTGTCTTAGTGTTTCATTTAACAAAAAAAAAACTGCGTCAATTATTGACACTCAAGAACTTTGTTGATTTAGAACAGAGAACAGACAGAATAATGAGAATAGACAGAAGAATTAAGAACAAAAACCAAGAATGAGAACAGACAGACAGACAGAATGAAGAACAAGACGAAAAATTAGAAAACAGAATTTTAAAACTACGATATTCGAAAAAATAAACTGCGTCAATTATTGACACTTACAAAAATTGATCATTCAAAAGCAAGCCTCTAAAATTATATTAGTTACTACTTTTAAGTAGTGTACAAAGAAAAGTTGACTTATAATGACACAAACTGTTTCAAATTGCGTCATTTAATGACACACACACACAAAAAACCATGACCACATAATAGCCGGGGAGATAAACACAAATTTTTAAAAATAATCACAAACGTTTGTATATAAATAAAAATTCACTGACACCATAATCCACTCATAACAAAAATTAATTTCCCTTAAAGCCCCATCGGGCCATCTGTCATCAAATACCTAACCAAAATGACGAAACAACATTAAAACCACACACTAAATTGGCAGGTCTTCTTTAAAAAAAAACCTTCCCGACGCATTTTCCGCGCCTGAACATAACACATTTTTGTTTTACTCCCAATCCCGCAATAAAGTGGTATCAGGACGTGTCAGGTGAGATTAATCATTTTGGCAAAGTGAACGAACGAGACACTCTATGCAATGCAAATAAAATGTTTTTGTTTTTAGAATTGTTTTTACATACAGAGGAACACTCTTTCAACGTTGTACTCTCACGCATGCCACACACTTTTAAATGGTGCGGCAACCCTATTACTGCAATAAAACTGATAGGCATTATAAGCTATGCAGGCTATAGGCAAAGCCACACAACATTATTGGTATATATTTAGCAGATGGCAATGTCTTGAGTTATTAATCTTTGCCTGTTCATTTGCGATATAATTGCATTCGCTGAAAGATCACCAAGGACCCCATCTTTTTACAACACTCGTTCGTATTCTTATAGGGGAGCAATTTGCTGATGATCACCGTAATGTAACAGAACATCGGATTGGGAGGGGGACGGGGGGAGGTACGATGGCTGTTGAGGTGTACAACGATCAACCGAACCACCGACCAACAAACCAAACCAAATGAACGAACTAGCGACCGACGACGACGTAGCATGCCACATTCCGTTCAGTAAATCATCAAAGCGAACTATGCGTGCCGTAGTGTCGGACAAATTCGCTAAATTTATAGTCGAAAACATTAACAAATTGCGACACGTCTTTTAGGACCAGAATCTATCGCCTATATTGCTGCCAGACTCTGAATAACTAAACTAACCACCTCTTCGGTCCTTAGACTCTACACTCCTGCACCCTCCACCAAAAACAACAACAACCAAAACGATCTGTACCAAAATTGTAAACATTTTGATTCTAAAGCAGGAATAAGTAGGAACTCTGTTGTACTCGTACTCAGTATACTTATGGTGTTCTTCTTCTTCGTGCAAAGCACCAGCCCAGGACAGCACAGAGCCTTTGGAGATACGGGCGTCGTCGTCATCGTCGCGTATATATCTTTTGCATAAATTTAGCGTTTGTGTTCAATGTCACAATGAATTTATCGCATAATTAAATGCCATTAATATCCGTCTAGAAGAGACTTGTCCACAGATTCATAGATTCTCGCCTTTTTCGTTATTTATTCTTTTGTAGACCATCACCATCATCCGCCAATATAATATGCTTATGGGTGACTAGATACACCATTAAACTATAACACTGCACTAACTAAACTATAAGTGCAATGAGGTTAGATGAAAAGACGCATGTGCGACGCAAGCGACAATTATGCGACCGACGCGACAACGACGACGACGTTGCAAAGCAGTTTCATCAGTTTGTTTTGGGAAGACTAAACTAAAGTGGCAAATGTAAAGGCCAGTAGCTATGAAGACACCAAGTCCCAAGACTATGATGGATGTTTTTGAATTTAAGAATTCGAGTATTTTGGGATCTTGAAACTGCTTAAGCCATAAGGTAATTCAACAAAATATATCCTTAGAAGTCTATGATTGAAAAAAAAACTTTTGCAACAATTTATACGACATCATGTTGCATATGGCATAGGGTTGCACTTTGAACGGAATTTGAAGCATAATAAATAAATAGTTAAAAGTACAATTTAAAAATCAGGAATCAGGCGATAAAAAACGTTATATTTTGTAACCAGAAGTTTTTATGTAACAGGAACATGTGTGAGAACAGGTTAAAAATGTTATATCAGTCTTTGAAAATGTATTCCTCTTTTCAAACATGTTGAACGATTTGGACTGATTAACAAATAAAGGCTTCAGGTAATTTTTATCAACCTTAGATAATGGCTACTTCGACTTTTGGTAATTTGTTTAATCTATATGACATCTTAATTTTGACAATTGTCAATAGTTAGACGTGTTGAAATGCTATACACCATTCTTTTCTGAAAGTGAATGAATATTTCAATATTGATCAAAACAAAAAAAAAAGGTTTAAAAGGCTTAGTCTTTTCAACCCGAAAGGCCTAAAACTGGGGCCCTACTATGTAACTCGATTCAACTTTTGATTATACATATTTGACACTCATTTCTGATTCCACTTTTAAATCGCATTCCGGTTGTTTTAAACAAATGTTGTCCTTTCGAACGAGTATCGAGTTGTTTGATAGTTTTAAAAACAAAAAAAACATCAAATTTTTGAACTAGAATAGGTATTACAAAAATGGACACCTATGGAATTCGTTTTAATTTGCAAGAAATTGAACGTACGAGCAAATTGAACGCAGCTATTATAGCTGACGCAAGTTTTGTGTTTTGTTTCACTGTCAAACATTTTCAGTTTGGTCTATAATTTAACCATGAAACATCTTACAAACGAACAACACTTGCAAATTATTGATTTTTTTTTACCAAAATGCGTGATCTGTTAAGAAAGTTCATCGCGTACTTCTTCTATTTTATGTTCAGTTAAATCGACCCACTTTAGCGGCTATTCGGGCTATTGTGACTAAATTTCGCACAAAATTTACATTGTTTGACATTAAACTACCAACACGCTTGCCAACGTAGAGTGCAAGCTGAAAAAAAATATTGCAGCTGTATCGGCCAGTGTTAATGATGACCATCAATTATCGATTCGTCGCCGTTGGGAGCAATTGGGTCTCTGTTACTCACCAACGTGGAAAATTTTGCTGAAGGATTTAGGTGTGATGTTTTTCAAAATAGAGCTGGTGCAAAATTGAAACTGAACGATTTGATTCAAAGTTGGCCAAAGATCTGCTTTTTTACCGGAAAATTGTGTTCAGCGACGAAGCCCGTTTTTGGCTCAACTGTCGATTTTGGAGTGAATATCAGCCATTAGCATTGCAAGAGCTACCAATGCATCCCGAAAAAGTAATAGTTTGGTGCGGTTTATAGTCTGGTGGCATTATTGGACGGTACTTTTACAATGATGATGCGAATCGTAACGTAACTGTAAATGTTGAGCGCTTTTGCCCAAAATGCAAGAGCTTCACTTGCATGAAATGTGGTTTCAACAAGACTGTGCCACATGCCACACAGCACGCGCAACAATGGACTTATTGAGAGGCGAGTTCGGTGAACATTTTATTTCACGTTCGGGATAAGTCGAATGCCCTTTACATCGGACGATTTAACGTCATTAGACTATCTTTTGTGGGGCTATGTTAAAGCTCATGTCTATACCGACAAGCCCGCTTCAATTGACGCATTGGAACGCAACAGTGAAGCATTTATTCGTGAGATACCGGCCGAAATGTTGAAAAGAGTATGCCACAATTAGATTAAGCGGATGAACCCTAAAACGGTGGTAGATGGAACTCATATTCAACATTTTACTTACACTTTGGCAAAAAACTTCAATCGCAAACACATTTGATGTAGAGTGATTATTTTCGATTTTGCCTTGTTTTGAATTCTACTTTCGAGTTACGTAGTTCCTCGTTTATTCGAAAGTTCATAAGAATATATTTGTCACAACTAGAACTATTCGATTCTCGTTGGTTCGAAAATAGTAAAATAGATACATAGTACCAGTTTTTCGAATTCGAGCAATTTCATTGTAGAATCGAGTTACATAGTAGGGACCTGACTTTTATCTTCTGTATGTCTCCGACTTCACAGCCTAATAATTGGGTAGATTGAATTTAAACTTTGAAATGAAAATTTTAAGCTGTTTTTTGTCCAAAAATCGAAAATTCGAATTTTCTCAAGAACTTTCTTAACTTATCTCCTTTCAATATCCAAAAAAATAGATCCGTTATTTTGTTTTAAAATTTTTTGATAAACTAATGAACGGATTTAAATACACTTTTCTTTAATGAACAAATCTGATGTGTGTCACTAAGTGATGCATTCTTTTTTAATGGCACAGTTTTGCATTTAATTGTCTCATTTTTTGTGTGTATGGTATCAGTCATCTTATCATTTCAAACCCCGTTTAGGTAAATATTTATTTAGAGACTCACTTTTAAGAAAACACCAATGTCAATAAACAACGCAATTCTTGTTTAAGTAAATGACGATTGACAATATAATTTCTGTTGTCAGTATTCTTTTTTCCTTTAAATTCCTTAAAGACAAGTATTAATACAAAGACTCATTGTTGCATAAACAGTTTTAGTCAGTGTCAATAATTGACGCATATTTTGTTGTAAATGACATTGGCTATTTATTTGCTGTTCGTTTTTTTTCGTCTTTTTCTCTTGAATTTAGACTCTTTCTTAAATAATCAATCTTTATGACTGTCAATAATTTAAGCCATTTTTGTTTTAGTAAATGACGTTTGACAATATAATTTCTGTTGTCAGTCGTCGTTTTCTTTTAAGTTTCTTTAAGACATGAATTAATCCAGAATCTAATTTTTTGAATAAACAATCTTAGTGAGTGTCAATAATTGACGTATTTTGTTGTTAATGACTTTTGACAATTTATTTGCTGTTCTCATTTCTCATTTTTCTTTTGAATTCCTTAAAAATAAATATTAATTAACAGACTCATTCGTAAATGAACACTCTACGTGTGTGTCAATAATTTAAGCAATTTTTGTTTTAGTAAATTACTTTTGACAATTTAGTTCTTGCTATCAGTTGTCCGTTTCTTTTAAATTCCATAAGGATAAGTAATGAGACTCATTTTTGTATGAAATTACTTCGTGAGTGTCAATAAGTGACGCATTTTTGTTTAATGACACAGTTTGACAATATAATTTTCTCATTTTTGGTGTCGTTATTAATATTCCATTTGTTCTTTGAAACTTTGTTAAGAAATATACTAATCTAGGAACTCACTCTTCAATGACCAATTAGTGTCAATTATTGACGCAGTTTGATTTTTGTAATGTTTTTTTTTATTCATTTCAGTTATGATATTGATGCCTTCTTTTAATAAATGAACATGATCCGAATATGGGTGCAGCTAAGCATTTTCACAAGACAGATAAGAACTAAACTTGTAATAGTGCGTAGCGTTATAGCATAGGATACTGATAAGAAAGAAACACATGTGTAAACACAAATATACAACAATAGCATGGAGTTTAAATGTGTATTCTCATGTTCCTTAAATTTAAGTAGGTACAAATAGTTGTAAGCATGTTAAGAACAATTGAGTTGAAATAAACATTCACAAGAATTGAGACGTGTCTTTTATTTCTCTCCATAAAGATTTTCATTGGTCCTTCGAGCCGGATTACTGGTTAGCGATTGAACCAACAAGAAAAAATAGTTTGTATTTCCAATTAACAATAAGGTAAAGAAATTAAAACTAAAATAAAAAGCCTTGGTTAAAAACTAAGCATGGTTGTTATTTTGAGGGAAGAAATTGAGGTCAGCCAATATAAAAATAAGACTTAGAAAATTCTAAGCAATACAAAATGATTTTCAAATGTTCTTAAGTTTTCCCCCACAAGTGGTAAGAGACTAAGAAACGAAATAATCATTAATTAAAACAATGTTGTCAGAACTAAATACTGACTAGCGTTAACGTGGCTAAGCAACATTTGTGAAAAAAGGATGTGATCCAAAAAGTGCAGCTTTAAGAATAAAAATAACTTACGTTGATCAACGAGTTGTAAGTCAAGGCACAGCTAGGTCAACATGGGTTTGGAAAAGATTGCGGCAGCAACTCGGGACCCTGAGATAAACTGATTTAAGAGGATAATAATTATCCTTAGAAGAAGTGGAAAACACACACAACTAGCTATTATAGCCTTTAGAATCTAGAAAAATCACTCTTGAATGGAAAAAAATCAAAAAATGTCAACGAATCAAAAAAGTGGCATTAAATTGTATTAAAGAATTTTAAGTATTAAGATAAATGTAAAAAACAATATTTTCTACTTATTATCCGGTGGCATTCAAAGAAAATTCCCTTTAAATAGAAACTTCCATCATTACCAACATTTAGCATTCATAACAAAAAAGGATGAAGACAACAATGCCATTGATTCTTATCTTTCTATTCCTTGGTTAGAGCACTTTGAGAAAAAAACATCTAAGTTCACACTTAGAAAATATGGAAAAAGAATTTCCTTTTAAATGACTTTAAAAAAATCCCTTCTAGGAACTATTTTCAATTCATGTCTGCGTCTTTATGACGGCTTCAAATCTTCATCAGCCACTCCACCACAGCGGACAGTCTCAAGACTCCGTCGAAAAATAAAAAATATAATTGCTAATAATTGTGCAAGCCGCACTCTCTAGATACTAAAGAAATATTCAAACTTCTCTAGCTTAAGCTTATGCCGCACTTTTTGTTCATTAAAGAACTTATATTTTACATTCTAGCCATTCTTCCGATTGCCCTTATTTGATATGTGAAACCACTCTCCAAATTCCACCAAGCCCAAGCCTTTAATATTTTCTTGCCACTGCAACTGCGGTAGAGCAAATATTATGGCAACATTGTTGCAAGACAGAATAAATGATGGTTTTATGTTTGGTTGGGCAAATAGCAATAATTTTACTCAGAACCACCATTATCATCACCATCACCATGACCATCAGGAAACCAAACCAGAGGCAAACGAATCTATGAATGAGTGATGTAAAGAAGCGTGGATTGGTGGATGCTGATGGTCGACTACTTTGTATTCAATTGCTTCCAAGGTGATTGGACACGCAATTCGAGAAAGGTGATAGATAAACTGACACTACTGACAGTTACCTAATTTGGAGTTAGATTCTTTCATCTCATCAATATGCTGCATGAAAAATGACTGGACTAGAGGAGTGTTAAGTGTAAATACTCCTTTAAGTTTTTTTTACTGTTCCGCAGTTGACCACACCGCACATTACATTCATGCATCGGTTATGGAAGCTTCTTTAGTGTTTTTGCGTTGGTTTTTTTTTTAATGTTCCATTTAAGACATTGCAAACACCTTGGGAAATTTTAAAGACTCTCAACATTCCAACGCAAGTGCGAACGAAGCAATGAGAAAAATAACAAGACCACCTATGAGAAAAAGAGGTCTAACGATGATGACTAAAGCAATATGATGGCACCCATAGCTTGAACGCATATACTGGCCTCATGGATAGCAATAAATGGAACAAAGAAGATAAAATATTTTTCATTTTACGGAGAAGAAAATGGCAAGAATTTGTCTTTTTACTCAAATGAATTTCCAAAGGAAATACTTGGAAATATAGTTCAACCTGTAAAAGACCTATTTTAATGCAAGTACGCTAAAATTTTTAAAGGCTTTTAAAACCGATATTCATAATTTTTACAGTATTATATCATTGCCCAAGAATGCTTAAAAAAAGGTGTTTTTTTTATATGGCCCTGACGGCAGGCCCAGGCGTACTACTTTGGAGGTCCAATTTTGAGGACTTTTTCCAACACTATTGACAATGACGCACCGAATGTTGTCCTCTATGTAATAGTTTTGAACTTATCAGCCTAGGCTAGTGACTTCATATAACTCCAAAGAAAATATTCAACGCCCTTAAATCACACAATCATGGGGTTCAATTTACTGGTTCGTAATGTAAAACATTGCGGTTCCCAAACGTTCCTTTCAATAATTCAATAGCGGCAATGTATGCGATACGTACGTAATAGAATAATTATTTTCTAAATAAAGATGCTGTTCAAACGGTAGACATGTGCATTCAAGAGGACCCAAGCGTCCACAGGTTTTTCTCAAAACCAACCTCTGTCTATCAACTACTACTCTCACTTCCCCGTGGTGAACATCGAGTGCCTAGTACCTCAACTGGAGATTGGGTTCCAACCCCAGTGGAAAGTTGTTGGGGGCAGCAAACGAGAGAGGTGGGGAGAGTTGTTTCCACTAAGGTACCTCTTCTTATCTAGACGGAAGCGGACGAATTCTCGAGATGGAATCAACGGTGGCATCTACAGTTCCAGTAAGGTTGAACTAGTTAGTGAACACCTTACAGGGCTTCTTCGACTTAATCGGAACGGTTTTATTCTGCTCCAGATCCTTGGAGCTATACTTAGGATCTGGCCCTCCAGGTTGGGAGTTGTGCGTTGGAGTGACTTCCTGGCCATGTAAAAGCTTTCATAGTTGCGAAGCACCAACAAGCCTCGGATACTGATGGACTTACTTTTGACAACCAACGCAAACGAATTAACTACAACGAACTTCGGATATGCACGTGGAATGTTAGGTCCCTTAACAGACCACGTGCGGCAGATGAATTAGCGAAGGCCCGCTATAAAGGAGACATCACCCCCATCCAGGAAATACGATGGGATGGGCCGGGCAAAAAGAGGATGAAAAACTGCGATATTTACTATGGTGACTGCTACCACGAAAACCAACAGCGCTTATTTGGATGCGGCTTCGTCATTGGAGCCAGACTTAGGCAAGAAGTCTTGAGCTATATGTGCATCAATGAGCGCCTCATGAACTAACGCATGAAAGCCTAAATTCGGCGACATTAGCCTGATATGCGCTCACTCCCCCACAGAAGAGAAAGACGACAACACCAAAGAATACTCGGGGAGAACAGCCGACAACGGATGCAGGCTCATTGATTTTGCTGCGAGGCGAAACGTCATGGTAGCCAGTACGCGCTTTCCACACCTTAACATCAGCAAAGGAACTTGGACTTCTCCAGATCAATCTACCGTCAACCAGATTGACCATATAGCGATCGACGCCAGACACGCTTCCAGCATCATGGATGTACGAACTTTCAGAGGAGCTAACATCGACTCGGAACACTACCTCGTTGTAGCCAAGGTAGCTCTTCGGATTTCCAGACCCAAGGCAAAACAGGGAGTAGCTGGGAGAAGGTACAACGTCGAAAGGCTACAATCGCCAGAGATCGCCAAATCCTTTTCGGACCGAGTTACAAGTAACCCCTCTCAAAGTTATCTGCCGCCAACACAATGTATCGATGCAATCAGAGAAGCCGCCTCTGATATGCTGGGTTTCAAGCAGCCACCAACAAGGAAACCCTGGTTTGATGAGGAATGTTGGCAGGCAAATGCAGCCAAACAACAGGCACGCAAATCGGTGCTGCATAAAAGGACGAGAGCTGCTCATGAGCTCTATGACCAGAAGAGGCGAGAGGAACGCCGACTTCCTAGAAGGAAAAAGAAAGGGCATGAGAAGCGTGCGGTCGAAGATGTTGAGAGGTTTAAAAGCAAGAATGAAGTTCGAAAGTTTTATGAACAGGTGAAACGAAATTCACAGGTACATAAACCTAGAGCCGAAGGCTGCAAAGACCAAAGTGGAAACATCATAGTGGAGCCGCAGTCAATGCTGAGGATATGAAAGGACCACTTCTGCAGACTGTATAACGGCGATGACGAACCGATGTACGCTGTCAGGCAGGATGATCCATTCAACATAGACGACGAAAGCCAACAATCCCGTCCTCCCGACTTAGACGAAGTAAAGATTTTCATATCTAAGCTGAAGTCTAATAAAGTCGCTGAAGCGGATGGCTTGAATGTCGAGCTCTTTAAAGCAGCTGGAGATAAGTTGGTTAGGAGCATGCACCAACTTATCTGTAAGATATGGTCGGAAGAAAGCATGCCCTATGAATGGAACCTCAGTATTGTGTGCCCGATCCTGAAAAGGAGACCCTCTAAACTGCACCAATTATAGACGAATCGGTCTACTAAACATCGCCCATAAAATCTTTCCTGCCGTAATATGTGAATGTCTAAAGCCCATCGTCAACAACCTGATTGGTTCTTATCAGTGTGGTTTCAGACCACTATCGACCAAATATTCACACTACGGCAGATCTTGGAAAAATCCCAGGAGCTTCAAATCGATACCCACCATCTCTTTATCGATTTTAAAGCTACCGAGCAATGTCTAGTTTTATCATCCCTATCAAACTTATCCGTTTGTGCAGAATAACGATGGAGAATGCACACTGCTCTATCAAGGTCGGAAAAGATCTTACCGATGCATTTGATGTCAAAAAAGGTTTTCGACAAGGCGATGCACTGTCATGCGACTTCTTTAACATCGTTCTCGAAAGAATTGTGCAAAACGCAACTGTCAAAGCTAGAGGCACAATCTTCCAAAGGTCTATCTAATCACTCGGATACGCAGATGATATTGACATAATTGGAAGATCAAAGCGTTATTTCAGTGGAGCGTTTTTGAGCATTGCGATGAAAGCGAAAAAGATGTGTTTACTAGTCTGACCTCGCCACTAAATCATTAATAGATTGAGTTTAGGCTTTTATTTTTTTACTTATTAATCATATTAATTCAAATTTCAATTTTTGTATAGTAGCATCAATTCGTTAAAAAAATGACATTCACTTTGACAGATGTAACTTAAACAATATGGCCGCTATCAATTTTCAAATTCCGGAAGTCTCTCACCAATAGAATTCCCTTAAACTTATGCACAAGTTTTAAAGACAAATAAATCACTTCCATTTAAATACTCCATAACATAACGGAACTTGTTTTTGGCTTCATTCGAATTTCCAATGAATTGCCAAAAGATCATCATCGTATTGTTTCCGTTTCCAGCGAGCGAACATGGGACACACCTTAAATTTATTTTGTTAAATTTCTGCAAAAATTCAAAAATCCATTGACCAATAAAATATTACAAAGTCAGCATGACCCAAAACGATCAGAAAGGTTAATTCAAGTAAATTTTCTTAAATACTCAGAGATCTTGCGGTTTCAAGCAACAACAAAAATAAAAAGTCATTTTTCTTCCTGTCAATGACCCACGATCAGTTATATTACTTGTTAACGACCATCAAACATTAATCAATTTTATTTTTCCATTAAGTTTATAGGACGACAAAATGCAAATGTTTTTTGACGCCTTTTGTTGTTGGGGTGCGAGCTGAAAATTTTGTTTTTTATTGCCTCCAGTGTCGGACACGATTAATATGGTTTTGAATCAAATGCTTATAGCAGAACGGTGTATGCTATAGCGCTGGGTCTGGGTTGCTCAAATGCAGAATTGCAGAAGGAACGGAACAGCAAAGGCATAACCAAACTGTGTCTTGGGATATTGCTTAACATATACACACAGCTTCCGCGCTCCCAGAATACCAATTTGAATTGTAAATTAAATTTTCTTTTAAGGAATACGTGATGCCTAGACCCTAGACCAAATGGACCGGCTCGGCGGCCGCCCGGTGCAGTAGAATGGTGGTGTGCGAATTGCCGACCGGAATACGAAATAATCAAAACCATTTAAATGCAATGCCCCCTAGCGTCCAGATTTAGCAGACTCACTCTTCAAAAGCATGATTTTTGCACTGTGCGCTGTTTTGCTGCGCAGGAAGCCTGCTATTAGTTTTGTGTTTTGTTTTTGATTTTGTTACTTTGTCAATTTTTCCTTCATTCCTGACTTTCAGCCCAGCAGCGGTCCCGGTATTGGTCCCAGTTCGGTCAGTGTGATGGCAGGCTTAAACAAAAATAACCACAACTCTTAATTTGATCTGTTTGGAAACCACCAGCGCGCAGTAAGTGGCAGAGTCAGTGGCCATCACAGATAAATGATGTTATCGCCGAACGATGTATCCTACAACTTCCAGAATCTTGCATCGCGTCGTTGCGTCGGGCGGGAATTGGGAACGCGATACATGAGGAGAATCATGAATATTTTTCGATTCGGACAGAGAATTTGAATTGAGATTCTCTTTTCCCTTGTGGTGCACTTGCGCGTTAGGTAAAGACTATAAGGTAGAGCCGTCTAATTTGCCGTCAAACACGTGAATCTATCATTTGTAAGGTGAACGCCAGAAGGGAAAGAGCAATTTCCTTTATAGAAAAATATTTTATAATGAAGGATGTAAACACAAGTTAAATTGATTTAATCACATTTTTCACAAGTTCTTACATTCACTAAAATTATAATGTTCACAAAAGAAAAGTCAGCTTGACATTTTCAAATTTTGAGAGAAGAATTTAAAAAGACAAATAAAAAGCCTCTCAATAGCTTACAAGTTTGACAATCTTAGTCTTATTCGTTCTACTATTCAAAAAGAAAAAAATAAAGAAAGAAACCGATTTCTCAAATATAGATTGAAAATATGCCTGAATTTATGACAGCTAATTTGACAGATTTAACAATATGGCCACTTTGAACTGTTAAAATTCGAAAGATACAAATGTAAAGCAAACAATTGCTTTCAATTCCTTTAAATTTTAAACTGTTTAATACGTGGCATGTAATTTGTTTAACTTGGAAACACTATTTTAACTAATGAACATTAAGTTGGCTGTGAAGTGACAGTTTGATTTTATATTTTAACACCAATTGACTGAAGCGAAATAAGTTTGGTATGCTCCCTCTATTGTTCGATCAAATCAATTTAGGTTGAATGAAAACGTCATCGTCATTAAAAAAAACTACCGTATTTGGAGTGACGATAACGGCTGAATCACTTCAGCTTCCGCTTTGTTTGCGTTACGGTGGGCCTGCTTCAAGGTAGCCTCTTAAGAGCAAATATTTTGTCTGTTGACTTTTTTTTTGTACAGCTGTTGAGCTATCAGACAAATCTAATTTTTGGATAATTGAACTAGAGCTTCCGTTTGGAGTCACATTACGTTCTTTTCCTTACGATTGTTAAACGAAACGTGAGATCGAAGCTATATTGTGATAGCATGGCTGAACTCGTAAACTTCAGGTGAAGCCGAAGCTGAAACGTGTTTGTGATTCAGCCATAATCTTTTAATTCAAACACCGTTAAATCCACAAAAAACTGACAGTTTGGTGTGCATTTTTTGCTGGTGGAATAATTGGTGCGTAATTCTTTAACAAGGATGCTGACCAGTTCACTAAAAAGAGTCAAGATTAATAACTTTTTCGTTCATCAATTGAACAACCATGATGTGCAAAAGCTTTAGTTTTGAGAATACTGTGCAACGTGTCACAAAGCCCGTGGCATAATTAATTTATAAAGGGAAATATTTTCTAGCCGTACAGTTTTACATTACGAACCAGTGAATTGGTCTTTAATATCGTGCGGTTTAACCCAACTTAAATATTTTCGGTGGGGAAATTAAAGTCGCTAGTCTACGCCGATAAGCCCGAAATGATTAACGACTTGGAGGACAACACAAAAGGTTTTTCAAAAAATGATTCCCGAAATTGCCAACCGTAGATACGAATTGCTTAGTCCATTCGATCAATGACTTGGCAAAATCCTACTAAAAGAAATTGACAAGCGATAAGTCACACGAAGAGTTCAATAAACAGGATCACTTCTGTAAATAAACTTGATTCCTCAGACCTGTTAAGTCCGTTGGGAGCCGCTAAAAGGGCATAGGGCCTCTACTACGCCTACGCGCCACCGTGTACGGTTTCCGGAATTGTGTTTCAGGTCCCTCCAACTCTTTAGTAGTGACGTTGTTTCCGCCTCGACTGTCCTGCGCCATGTGCTTCTCGGTCGTCCAGCTCTTCTTCCCTCTTGTGTGACCGGATTAAACTGCATTGCGAATGCCGCTTTTGCTTTGTCGATGCGGCAGATGACGTCTTGTTCGGTTCCGCTTTCGATGGAAACAATGCTTCCAAGGTATTTAAAGCTTTCCACTTTTTCCACCGGTTGCGAGAAAATATTTATTTGAGAGGATGGTCGGGTTCCGAGGCTGATCATTTTTGTTTTGCTGGAATTAATTTTCAGCCCCACAACTTCTGCTTCTCTCACCACTCTTGTTGTCATTTAATGGAGATCCATGATCCTATGAGAGAGTAAGTGCTCTAAAAAAGTCCATTGGATCCCTCCGCTAAATGATAGAGCTGAGCGCAGTACATCGCTTATCACCAACAAAAACAATATTGGCGACAGAATACAGCCCTGTCTGACTCCGCTTTGGATTTCAAAATCATCTGACAACCTACCATCGTGCTGAACGTGACACTTGGATCCATCATATGCTGCTTTAATAAAAGCAATTAGTTTTTCTGGCATGCCTCTTATCCGCAAAGCTATCAAAGGCCTTCTCTAAGTCGATGAACAGCAGGTTTAGTGGTGATCGATATTCAACGCACTGTTCAATAATGATCCGCAGGGTATTAATATGAACAATACAGAATCCAGCGCGGAATGCTGCTTGTTCGGCATCGAGTGTGGCCTCTAGGTGTTCTCTGAGGCGTTCCAGTATAACTTTTGCTACTATTTTGGCAACAGCTGGTAGAACGCAAATTCCTCTTCAGTTTTCGAACTTTGTAAGATCTCCTTTTTTTGGGAGCTTGACGATTATTGCCTTCTTCTACTCATGGGGGTAGCTTTCGGTGGTTCAGACATCTTTTATGACCGTATGAAGCAATTTGCTTGATGACGTTGGCGCTGCTTGTGAAAGCTCTGAGGGAATTCCATCAAGTCCTACCGCTTTGTTGTTCTTAAGTCCTTTAATTGTGGTAACGATCTCATCTTTACTTGGAGGTGCGGTGTGGGTTCGGGGATTAGTTTCTTTAGGCGCTTCACACACTTGATTTAAAACCGAGGAAAAGTGTTCTTTCCACTTTCTGAATTCCTCATCCACCGAACTTATCACAGAACCGTCTACTTCTTTCACCAGGTATTGCTTTAAGCTGTGTGTACCGGTCAGCTCTTTGGTTATTCTGTAAACGGTCCTGCTGTCGCACCTATATGCAGCATTTTCTGCTTCTTGCACCAATGCGTTGATGAAGTTACGCTTGTCGCGGCGCACACTGCCGTGAACCTCTCTCTTTTCCATGTGATACGAGGACTCCAGCTCGTTTCTTTCTTCCTCTTGTGCAGCAGTTATTCGAGCCCTTACTTGCTTGCGTTCGTTGATTCTTGTCCAATATTCTTCTGAAAGCCAAGTGTTGTTGCTTCCTTTTTTCCGACTGACTATTCTGTCAGCACTTGAAAGGAAAACATTTTTCACAGCATTCAATGGTGTTTGATGTCGTCATGTACTGTGCTGCTGATTGTTCTCATTTCGTGTGACAGGTGGTCCCAAAATTGTTGACGGGTCGTAGGATCCTTTAGTCTGGCGATGTTGAATTTGGGGGCTCGTGTTGTTCCGTTGGATCTTCGAGCTGTCTTATCTTAGGGTAGCTATCATTAAGTGGTGGTCACGGGCAAGTCCCATATCGGCGCCTCTTCTATTTCGTATATCGAAGAGACTGCTTCTAAAGTGTCGACTAATCGTGAAGAGGTCAATTTGGTTGGCAGACGCTTGCCTGTCCATCGACACCTAGCTAATTTTATGACGGCTTAACCCAACTTGAATATTTTCTGTGGGGAAATTGAAGTCGCTAGTCTACGCCGATAAGCCCGATTAAACGGATTGGAAAAACGAAATCTGTCAACTTGGCTCGAAAGTGTTTCACGATCAAAGTAACGCCAGCTTTTTCGTCATTTCGAAATAAATACGGACTAATGATGCCACCAGAGTTTAAATCACATTAAACCGTCAATTTTAAAGACTTGAGTTTTTTCTTCGATTCATATACGGCAATTTTGCTTATGGAAAAATCTATTTTCCCATAAATGAACTTCATCTCTATAAACACCTTAAAATAGACGAAGTGCCTTTCGACTTTGCGAACAGATTCATTTTGTCAAAGTAAATTTTCACAATTTGGAAACCTTGTTTTAGAATTAAACGATTCATGATGAATTTCCCAATCTTAGTGAACAGAAATGTCAAAAAAGTTTGACATTCCCAACTGCCAAACAGCTTATATCGATACTAAAAACACCCTAGAGAATTTCAGAAAAAAACTCAAAACCATTCTGTTGATTCATGAAATCAAGCAATTAGACTTAGACACATTTCAGCGGAAACTATTTGCTTCCATTGGAAATAATTGAATCCGGAGCGCCACTCCCACATCATATGTGTAGCTTACGCACTCTGCTATATGCCTCCACATTTACCACTTAGCAATCTAAGCTCTTAACACGTAACAGACATTCTTAAATATCTGTCATAGTAACACGTAACAAAAAAAAAAACAATAAATTTATCATAGCGATTAAGGACTCTAAGCTGCTGCAATATATTAAGCTTTTTAAAAATGACAAATCTTTGCCAAAAAGAAAAAGACTTCTTTTTTGCAGTACTTTTATATGTTATCCATCCAAAAACCCAAAACAACATAACAACATAACCAGCCGGACATGTTTCTTTAATGGTATAACTTTTAGTTTCATGGTCGTTTCCTAACGTCGTCGTCCGTCGTCGTCGGTCGTCGCTTGTATCGAGGTTTTTGAGCTATAAGATTGGGATTTTGTGGTGCGGATTGACATCTGTTGCCTTCTCCTCAAAAATTATAAAGAACCCAACCCCACCCAAGCCATTAATTTGTGCGCTTGTTTTTTTGATACACACATAAAAACAAACTTATCTTAGCGACATAACAATCTTACTTTGGCTCCAATCACTCAACAATAATCCACTTAGCACACACAGGGCTCAGAGTATCCCTCAAAAACTTTGTACACATTTATTAATCTCTTTTCCTTTTCGATAACTATGAGACTGAAACAATCCCAAAACGCTGCTGTATGGAACTCTAATGGTACCTTATGAATACCTTTTAGAATCTTAGTGACCCCATTTGGTTGGCGGAGTTGCAACTTGCAAGTAAACAAACGCCCAACAAACCAAAAGCCAAAAAACCAAATCCTTATACATTTCGAGCGATTTGTAGAAACTGCACCCATATTGGCCAACATCAGAGTGCTTCAATGACCATAAAAAGAACATAATATCTGAGCCCGATCAACGAACAACCGAACACCAAAGGGGGTCATTATGGCCAAAACAATAGCGCGCAAGCCTCCGATATAGGTACCCTCGGGTGAGTAAATCACCTATGAGCAGGGACTACGTGACATAAACAACTCGAACTTCGCGTCGTCGTTGTTCTGTTTTTTTTTTTTTTTTTGTTAAGGTACGTGCACATGTACTTAACCTCACTCTCACTCCATAGGTCCGAGCCCCCAAAAATGGGTTCATAAGCCATCGTGCGATTCATTTGAATATTTCCATATTGGTGTTGAGTCGTAGGAATTTTTAAGTTTCATCACTGCCATCCATCCCAGCTTTCGAACTTAGCCTCTAGGTGGCGGTGGATGTGCGATGACGGAAGGGAAGTAATGCGGAGTGCCAGCTCAGCTCAGGCCCGCATGCGCGCACGTCAATCTTCAAATCGAATGCAATATTTAAAAACTGTCACGACTTTCGCGCATACGTACGTCGCGTTCGTCGATTTTGTATATATGCAAAGGTGGGCTACTTTAAGCTTCTTTATGGCCCCCGACCCACAAGCCCAAGCTACAGGGATTGTCGATCGATACTCGATACTTATGGATCTATGCTAAAATTGCCAATGCCACCACCTACCACCTTCCATCCATCGGGGAGCAACCACTGCTGCTGCCACTGGCGGATTACTTCACAGAGAGTGTTATTTCTTAATGCCACCCGCACTTGGGATTCAAATTGCTACCACAGCCAGAGCGTCACCTCACGTTTTCTATGATTCCATCTTGATTGCATCAAAATCAACTCAATCTTCCCCCGTTTGTGACTTGGTGAATATGGATGCCTGCCTCCCGGTCCCGATCGGTGTCGGAGTCGTCGTCGGTGTCGGTGGTGTACCCTTATGTGATGTGTACCTTTTCCGATGATGGCGGTCACAAATTTATTGTCAAAGTGCGCTGGCGCTCGTATGCCTTATATGTACTTCGTGGCGGCAGTGGCGGCGCAGCCAACGGTATATTCACGAAAATACCATTCAATCAGAGGGAATTGGGATTCGAGGTCTTGAGAGATTTTGGGTCTGGATAAGAGAGGCTTCACATCGACAGTATAGTGGCATCGCGTCCCTTGTCTCCGTCCTCATCGTCATCGTCAGTTTTAACGTCAGCCTGATGGGGAAGTAAAGTTTTCACAATATAACTGCGATGGTGGCCGGCCTCACCAAACCGACTCACCACCGACTGCAATAATGGTGGCAATTGGACGCGTCTGATGATCTTGGTTTTAATTTATTCAGATAGTGCGCAGGTAGTACCGCCACCTAGCCGCAAGCAAAATAATATATTCGCAAGACTCAGTTACACATTTAGATGGTGCGAGATATGGGTTCTTATAAACATTCCGCGCAGCGCCTCGAGATGCATGTCGCCACTGTTGGCCTGTTGTTGCTGCTGTGATGCGCGCCTCCGTATCCGTATGTGAATTGATTTCCATGTGCGATTCCTTCCCGTCGAACATCGTCGGTTGATCGGTCGTATGGGGCTGCATTAAAAGTTGAATTTATTATGCATCAATGATTTTCCAGCCTTTTTGTGAAGCTATAGAAAAATTTAGCCTTCATATCGATGATGTTACGATATGTTACGACGTTTGGTATGTCGAAGTTTTGGGTTTGAGTTTAAAATATGAACGGAATGCAGATGGAAGTTGATTGTTTTTCTTTTCCTTTTTTTAATGATTGTATGATTGTGTTATTTAGGTGCAGAGGGAATCTGGAAATTCATTACAGATCGATGGTAGAAATAAAAGAGGAATGTTTGGTGTAAGTTGGTAAGTCTTGTCGCAAGAAAACAGGTTGATCGTAAAAATTCGTCTTATCAAGTCATCTTTTGGGACGTTTATAACGTCCCTAGTCATCGACGTTCTTTGTATAAGGTTAAGGATGTGAATTTTACAATAAGAAGATATTTGGACGTGTAATGAAGCAAACACAAATCCAGCTATCAGATCTCAACTTACTTATGGGGATCTTATTAAAAATTTAAGGAATTTTATTTTTCTGCTTTTTTGATCTTTTGTAATATTTAAGTTTAAGGTTGAAAAATATAAGTACCAAAAGTAAAACCCAAACACAGGTCTTTGACAGATGACAGCAGCCATTTTGTTGAAATTACATGCATTGCATTGTGTTTAATAACTAATCCAATTGATATACAGACTACGTCATCATTGATAGCAGATTGCTGACAACAAAAATTTTACTGTTTTGCATTAACAGGGCCGGATTCGATTCTTGTCACTACTAAGGCATAACACTAGTAGTGACGTGTATCGAATAGCATTCTGTAGTTCAACGCAGTAGTATTTTTCTTACAGTCTTCGTCTGTTTTGGTTTTTGTTATTCTTTTATATGCAATGGCTGGAAATTTCAGGGTAGATTATTGTAATATTCGTGGGCTTAGAGCGAATTTTCTTTCTGTGTACTCCCATACTGCTTTAAACAGGCCAGCTGTTTTGGCACTAAGTGAAACCCAAGTGGGTGAGGATTCCGATCCCACTGAATTCTTTATTCAAGGGTATAACTTGGTGCCATTATTCTTTTCTCACCATGGTCTCGCCATATAGATTAGGAATGATGATGCTTATCAGTTTTTGCCACAATATGGTCTCTGCACAAATTCTTTTTTCAATTTTATGTGGTTTAAATTTTCCGTGAATAAGCAAATCATTCACTATTGCTTCCTTTATCGAAGCCCAAATCTAGACAGAGTATCAACTTCTCGTGAATTTGATGCTTTGTCCTATTCCATCCAAGGAATTGTTTCGTCCTATCCTCGCACTGAAATCGTTGTTACGATGTACACGATGTACACAATTCTTCATGGCTTCAAAATTCAGGCCAGTCAACACCAGAAGGAGTGTGTGCTGAGATCTTCGCTGAGTTAAACCACCTAACTCAGTTAGTCAACGAGCCCACTCGAATATCGGACGTGGTAGGTCGAACAGAAAACACTCTTGACTTGGTTCTTACCTATGACCCTGGTAAGTTCACTATTAGTATTCTATCTCCTCTAGGCACATCTGAGCATTGTGTCATATTAGCAAATTTCTCGTGTAAAAACTCTCCAGTTAAAGAAAAAACTACTAAGAGAACCGTTTGGCAACACGAGAAAGCCAACTGGGACGGTCTCAATAAATACTTCAGGATCTTTAACTGGTCACTATGCTTCCTCGATAGTGACGTTGACGCCAGCGCTGATATGATCACAAGTTTGATTCTCCTGGGAATGAGAACTTTTATCCCGAATAGGGTTAAAAGCATCAGACCTAAGGAAAACGCATGGTTCGATGCGAGCTGTAAAGAGGTTATTAGGGTTAAGAAGGTAAGTTTCCGTTGTTTTAAAGCCAATCCAACTGAGGAAAACCGGAATAAGTTGAAGCAAGCCAGGATGGCCTGCAACGCCCATATTCGACGGACCAAATTTTTACATGACCAAAAATTACGGCAAAAAATAGTGCAATGTCCCAAAGGCAGTACAAATTTTTGGTCATTTGTAAAAACTATGAGGAATTCTTCCTCGGTTCCTACGCTCGTTGTGAATGACACTCCATTTATTAGCTCTTTAGAGAAAGCAAATCATTCAACGCTGCCAGTGAGTGTTATGACTCCGCCTGTACTTGATCGAGTTAATGATTCTATGGGGCAAATCTTTTTTCGCAATCGTACTGTAGCGAGAGTCCTAAAAGATCTTAACATACACAAATCTGCTGGTCCGGATGGTATCCCCGCTATTGTTCTGAAGAGGTGTTCTTCATCGCTGGCAAAACCACTGCGTAAGCTTTTTCATCTGTCCTACTCCTCAGGTCTCGTTCCGAGCGGATGGAAAACCGCATTTGTCCAGCCTATTCCTAAAAAAGGCGAATCTTCCTCACCGTCTAATTATCGACCGATTGCACTTACGTCCCTTCTTTCCAAGGTCATGGAAACGCTGATTAATTATCAGCTCAAGAAATATCTTGAAGAACGGAAGCTTCTTAATGACCGACAGTATGGCTTTCGTAGCAATAGGTCCACTGGTGATCTCATGGTTCATCTCACCGAACAGTGGAACAAATCTTTACATAGTTTTGGAGAAAGTAAGATTATTGCACTAGATATTTCAAAAGCGTTTGATAGGGTTTGGCATCAGGCTCTCTTATCGAAAATGCGTGCTTTCGGTTTGCATGAATCCCTACTTCATTGGATTAGTAATTATCTTTCGAATCGTTCAATACAAGTTGTATTGGATGGATTCAAGTCTGAAAACCACAAAATAAATGCTGGTGTGCCCCAGGGCTCTGTTCTATCTCCAACACTCTTTCTCATTTTTATTAATGATCTCCTGTCTGCAACATCTAATCCAATACATTGTTTCGCTGACGATAGTACTCTTAGCTTTTCATATTCGTTTTCAGATTCACACCCCTCTTCTTCGGATGTGGAACTGCAACGACAAAATATGATAAGCTCATTAAATTCCGACCTAAACAGCATTGTACAATGGGGAATAAGAAACCGCGTGGAATTTAATGCTTCGAAAACGCAATGCTGTCTTGTATCGTTAAAGCGAAATATACCCCCCCTGCCATTATCCATAAATGGCACTTGCATCGAGGAAACTGAACATCTGGATATTCTTGGTATGTGTATCACCAACCACCTTTTGTGGAACGATCACATACGCGATGTCGCCAAAAATGCCGCAAGATGTTTGGGTTTTCTAAGGCGATGCAAGAAGTTTTTCTCCCCCTCTGATCTGGCTGTTATTTACAAGACTTATATACGTCCAAAGCTTGAGTATAACTCCCATATCTGGGCTGGTGCTCCTGCAACTTACTTAAGCCTCTTGGATAGTATTAATCGTAGAGCATTTAGATTGATTAGTGATATTACCATCATAAGATCATTTACGTCACTTGAACATCGTCGAAATGTTTCTTGTCTCACCCTGTTTTACCGTTATTTTAATGGTTTATGCTCTAAAGAAATAGCCAGCTGCATTCCTCCCCTTAAACAGATCAACCGTACTTCTAGGAATGCTCATCAATATACCCTCGAGCCCAACTTCGGTCGTACTGTCAAGTACAGAGATTCGTTCTTTAGCCGTACTATGCGAATGTGGAATGCCTTACCACACTCTGTCTTTCCCAGCTATTGCAATATTCAGGAATTCAAAACCAATGTGCACCGACATCTCCTTTCAACCCCTCTCTCCCTTTTCTAGTGTTCACACTGTGTCTACATAATAAGGTTAATATATCCCCTTGAGTGTGCGCTTATTATAAAAAAAAAAAAAATCTGTCAAATTGGCTGTAATTTATCCGGTTACTAGAAAAAGACATTTCGCGGAAATAGTTAAGTTGTATGGAAGAACTTTTACAGTTGATATCAACCATATTCTTGAAATGTTATCAGTCAAATAAGCTGTCATTTATTCAGTCACTTTAAAAATAAATTGCGTCCAACAACACAATCAAATAATGACATTTGCCGCAATAACTTTGAAACTTAAGAATGGGCCTTTTGTTGAGGTTTCAACTAAAGACAGCTGTTAGATTTGCGCAGAAGAAATTTGACAGTTCATAATACATATATTATTGAAGTTAGATCTGTCAAATTGGCTCTCATTAATCCAGTAACCATCAACAGATGTGGCGTCTTACAACTTAAAACTTTGACAACTGAAAGCAGCCATTTTGTTAAAGTTACACCTGTCAAATTGACTGTCATTTATTCAGTTACTCTACGCAAGAACTTTGAAAATTAAGAACGACCCTAATGTTGATGTTGCATCTGTCAAATTGGCTTTCCTTTATTGTATAACTGCGGGCAGTTATTAAATTTGCAAGGAATAACTTTGACAGTTAATAGCCCAACATGGGCAAATAATAAATTCTTCTCAAGAACTTTGAATGTTAAGAACGGCCCTAATGATAAGGTTCCATCTATCAAACTGGCTGACATTTATTTAGTGACCATGAAAAGATATTGCTTATTATTTCATTAAATATACGGGAGAACTATGGCAGCTGATAGCAGCCATGTTTTTGAAGTTACATAATTATGTCAACGCAGCTGTCATTTGTTCAGTTTGACTGAAACCAACATTTTCAAAACATTGGAAACGGGAAAATACCTCGAGATCAAAGAGCATTAAATGCATCCTAAACTTATGAGAAATTGTCTTGGAATTCGAAAAAATTTAGTCACACTGATCTCCGCCCATTTTTAAACCGTTTTTTCTTTTCAGATTCTTCGTCTTTACAAATTTCTCGTACCTGATTTGACTGATTTAAAACAAAAAAAAAGTCAAAACAACGCAACTCTGAGCTTTACCGTTCGCGGAAAAAATCTGTTACAATGTTTCGTTTTGTATTTCGGCCGCACAAACCCCATGAACTTTCCACAACCTTTCGGAATACTGCACGTTTGTTTGGCGTTTGGCAACGTTGAAGACATTTGAATTGTTGTAAAGCCCAGACAACATTCCAGATCCACTTATTATAGCCGCTGCAACTAAAGCCGACCCATATGCAACCTGAACTAATTAAATTCATTACAAGTATGTGGCCAATCTCTATAACCCCAAGGTTCAGATAACTTAAGCGCAGAGAGCCTCAGCAAGTCAGCCACACAACATACAATGAAAACAACATTATTAAAATGCCAAGTCGAACCGATCTAGTTGCATACCAAGCGATTCCATGTACAATGTACCTATAACTACTTTAGCTTAAAGTCAAGCCAAAGTGTAAGACTTAGTCTCGGTCGCTTTGCGCCGTTCGTTATGCTCGTATGGAGCTTAAGACAAACTAAAGACCTCAAACTTAAATTCAAACCCAATGACCATATTCCCATCCGCATTGCAGAGATTTTCTTCGAAGCTGGAGAGCTCTGCGAGATTGCTGGCGCAGAACAGCGCGCCACAAATACATCTTCAAGGGGGTCAGAATGCCAGAGGTCTTCACAAGGGTTCACATGTGATGTGCAAAAACTCTTGAGAATTTTTGTGCTTATGCCTCTAACCAAAACTTACTGAATGCAAGAACGAAATTAATCCCTGATGCAAGTATAAGGAGCAACAGAGCACTAGAGAGCATCTATCCAGGAAGTCGATAAAACTTTCAAAGAGAGTCTTCAATCGCTGGCGCTGCAGTGTGCTCTCGTGGATTACTTAAAAGCGTTTGAAACTCCTTTGAAGTGTGCTGCCGGCTGATGGCCATTTACCTACGTGATACAACAAATAAATAGAATGTCATTCCAGGCACACCAGATTTTTAATGAATCATTTAACTTTGCGCAATTTTTTTTAAATTAAAGGGCTCCGCCAACGGTCCTGGCGGACTAAGTATAGAGTTTTAGTTCCGAATGGACCATAATCGAAATCTGCAAATTACACACTCGCCAGATGGATGGATGAATTGCTGTATACTGCTGCTGCTGTGGCGATGTTGACGACCGACGACGACGATGATGATGAAGGCAACGATCGAAGAGCTAAATGCAGACTGCTACCAATTCATCCATCCATCTAAGCACCACCGCGCGCCGCTGCTGCCGGAGCGCAAGGCGAGTGCTATAATTCCACCTACTGGCGAAATCAATTTAGTTCGTGTGGCACGTGCTCTAGAAAAACAAAATCAGTGCAGCGCAACACAAACGCCCGCCTTCTCTGGAGCACCTTGAAAGTTGCAATATGGTTTTTTGTTTGCTAGCTCACTGTAATTTCACCAAATCGAGCACCAGAACCACCGAACCGTCTGCAAGGTAGTCCTCATGCTGTGATCTAGGAGTTAGTTCCAAAAAGAACCAAAAGCAAGACCAATGAAGGCCAACACCATCACTGATTAAAGGAATTCTCTGTGCTTTGCTTTGCCCTGGAATTGCCTGCTGCTACACGGTGTAGTGGTGCTCTAAAGCTGGTGCTGGATTGGATCGGGATTGATAGATGTAACGACGAAATTAGAATTCAATTGGTGTGGCGCAAACAATTTGCGCGAGCAATCGTTGTGGGTTGTGTATATTCGTGAGCTGTGAGCTGCGGCCGGAGTGTGTGTCCCTCTGTTGATTGAAGGTCTGAGATCTGAAACTCTAAGCTGCTGCTGTTGCTAAAACTGATGGTGGAAATTGCTGCAGCAGCTCAGCGTTCAGCCATCCATCTGTGAGTTTCTGTGTATCTTTTCGAATTCAGTCGCGATCTGTCTTTCTGACGTTCTCTGTCCATTTGGTCTGGTCGCTCCAGCCAACCTGCCTACCTTCCTGCCTTCAAGCCTTCCTGCGCGCCTAAGCTCAGTTTATTCTATTATGGTGACTTTCGCCTGGCATGTCGTGATCACTGGCAATTATCCCGTAAAATTGTGGATATATCTCTGTGGCATGATTTCCGACAGATTTGCTCCTTTCTGGTGCCTGATGATGGTGAGGTGGTGTGTCTTTCTGGTGTTTCAACTAAATTGTTTATAGAATGTATCGTGTTGGTTTAGTTGTTGTTTATAATGTTTGGTTCTTTGTCTTTTCGACGTTTTTTTTTAAAACTTTTTTTTGTCGTTTGTTCAAGCTTCAGGTAAAAAATTGACAAAAATGAAGGAAAAAAAAACTTTATTGCTTTTTTTCACATATGCTGTTTGCTTGTTTACACGTATTTAGTTGCCACTTGGATTCTTGAAGGAGAGACTGTCTTGAGACTTTGATTATTGGTTGTAATTTTTTTTTCGGTACTTAAATTGTCCATATTATTAGAATGAGTCATGCTAAGTAAAAGATAGGTTTTTTGATAGTTTGGGGATTGGTTTAGTGATCGCCAGTGATTAGCTTTGGGAGAGGTTAAAGGAGTTTATATATGGCATAGGTATACATTTTCGTGAAACTAATTGGGGAATTTTGTCGATAGACAGAGATTTAATAGAGGTGTACCGTACCTACATCGCTATGCCAATTGGTTGTTATTTGCACGATTTAAGGGAACCAATTAAGGTGGATTTTTGGTTAAGTCTTAATATGTTATTTGTTTTTAGCTATCTTAAAGTTCATCATGGTACACATATGGACCGATATGCGACAGTGGAAGAATGATAGACCTTTGAACGAAGGCGCCAACAAAAATATTTCTTCAAATTTGTTAAATAACTGACTGCACCTTCCTAAAACATAAAATCAAAAAAATAGAAACAAGTCAGAATTGTCGAAAATACTAAGCAGAAAGTAAATCTAAAAAAATTGAGGCCAGAGTCTGCATCAAGCGTTTATTCTTTTTGGAACTGAAAGGGTTTTTTTACTTATGCCAAAGACTCTGTGGTAGCTTTAAGGACAAAATAAGTAGGGTTTAGATGCACATTTTAAATTTTTAAATATATGGCATAGACAGAGTGTTGTAAGGTATTCGACTTTCTTGCAGTACGGCTAAAGAACGAATATCTCTACTAAACAAGTTGATTTATTTCCCAGTCGGAAGACAGGGTTTGAATACAATTGTCGGTATAAAATTCAATATTGGTTTAAAATTCCTGAATATTGCAATGACAGCAAAAGAAATTCGTGCAGTCTCTGAACTAAAAAAAAAACTCAGTGAGTTAAAAATCTTTTTAGATCTAGATATTTGCCTGGTTTCCGGAACTCATTTCTCCAATGGGCAAAGTCTAGATAATGTAATAAAAAACTATTCATGTTACCACGCTCCACATCCAGCTGACAAGGCAAGAGGTGGATAGGCGATTCTTATTAAAGAAAGCTTAAAACATTATGAAGTAACCAAGTTTATTAGTGAAAATATGCAAGTTACAACTATTAGTATTGGTATGAAAAAGAAAGAGTTTACGATAGCAGCTATATACTGCCCACCAAGGCGCTCCCCGACAGAAGATGACTATACAGATCTATTTAATCTTCTTGGGCATAACTTTCTTGTTGGTGGAGACTTCAATGCGAAACACACCCATTGGGATTCAAGACTTATATCAACAAAAGGCAAAAGACTTTTCCAAACGGGCTGTAAATAAAACTGCGAATTCTATTCCTCCAGGTCGCCAACTTACTGGTCTTCCGATACTAACAAAATACCAGACCTTATTGACTTTTTCGTAGCTAAAGGAATTAAACGAAATCACATTAGTGTCGAAGGTAATTATGACCTGTCATCAGATCATACTCCAGTGATTCTATCACTAAGTGAACCGGAAGTGCTAGAAAAAAGTAATCCAAAGCTTGTAAATAAGAAAACAAACTGGAGTGATTTTAGAGAAAGGCTTTTAAGTTCTATAAATTTAAATCGAGCAAATTGACCATGAAGTGGAACAATTTATTGCTGATGTGCACTCCAACATTATCTAATGGAAGACAAAATGAAATAAAATATCCTTTAGAGATAAGAGAGTTGACAATAGAGAAAAGAAGAACTCGAGAAAATGGCAAAATACTAGATTTCCAGATGATAAAACAACGTTTACCCGTATAAGCAACAATCTTAAAAAAACAAATTTACAAATTCAAGAATGATTCACTCAGTACATTTATAAGGAATTTAACGACTGATGCTGCAACCGATTTTTTGCTATGGAAAGCAGCCAAGCGCCTGAAAAGACCGCAGTTACAAAACTCGCCCTTGAAATCTCAATATGGGAAATGGATCGGTAACCCGAAAGAAAAAGCTAACCTTTTCGCTGAACATCTTGCGAATGTTTTTAAGCCGTACTCATCAAGCGCGGCTGAAAATAGCTTACAGTTTGTTGATAAAATAGATGAAAGTGTAATACCAACTGTAATTCTTAAAGAAATGAAAATTATGTGCTTACATCAACTATCAAATAAAAAACCACCAGGTTACGATCTAATTATTGCTTAGGTTATGAAAGAAATGCCATTGAAAGCCTTCATAAAACTCCAATACATAATAAATGCATGACTTAAGTACTGGTATGTCCCGAACCATTGGAAAATTGCTGAAGTAATTGTCATACCAAAGTAAGGTAAACCACCTACAGAAGTGACAGCTTACAGACCAATATCGCTTATACCATTTATGGCAAAAGTTTTTGAAAAACTGCTTCTGCAGAGACTTAGCAAAATCATAGAAGAAAGAAGGTTGATCCCAAACCATCAGTTTGGCTTTAGAAATAAACATTCCACGATAGACCAAGTTCATAGAATATCGGATGTAATAGAAAAAGCATTAGAAGAAAAACAAGTATGTTCAGCTATTCTATTAGATGTTGCTGAAGCTTTTGACAAGGTTTGGCATGAGGGACTTGAGTACAAAAGGGATCTTCCCAGGCAGTACTTTGAAATAATAAAATCGTACATCTTAGACCGATTGTTTAGAGTAAGGTACGATCAAGAATACTCGGAATTGAAGACAATAGAAGCCGGTGTACCACAAGGAAGTATCCTAGGTCCTACCCTGTATTTACTATACACAAGGGATATTCCAGTTGGTAATAACACCATAATGGCTACTTTTGCAAATGGTACCGCAATTTTGGTACCCGACAAATGTATCTCTAAGGCAGCAGTAAAACTACAAAATGCCGTCGACACAGTGAGAGCTTGGACCGAAAAATGGCGTATCAAACATATAAACTTTACAAGTAAAAAGATAAACAATATTCCAATATTCATTAATAATCAAGCTGCCTTACCAAATACCTTGGAATGACTTTGGATGCAAAGTTAAAGTGGAAATAGCACATCAAAAAGAAAAGAGAAGAACTAAACGTGAAATATAAAAAAATGTACTGGTCACTTGGTAACAACTCTGATTTATCAATCCAAAACAAAATAATGCTGTATAATCAAGTACTAAAGCCTGTTTGGACCTATGGAATCCAATTATGGGGCTGTACAAAGAAAACAAATACCGAAATCATCCAAAAATTCCAAAACAAAGTCCTTCGTGGAATAGTTAATGCACCTTGGTACATAAGAAATACCGATCTACATCGTGACTTACAAATAGAAATGGTTACAGAAGTTGTTAAAAAATACGCTGTATCGCACAACCAGGGACTGCAAAGTCATACTAATTCTAAAATGGAGTCCGTCTTGAATATGAGAAACCAGGTTTGGAGATTAAGAAGAACCAAGCCTCATGAGCTTATGATCTAAAAAAACATGGGGAAGTATTAAAAGTTTAAACTTCCCCCAAAGTGATTGTACAAAGTTAAGAAAGAAATATCGGAAGTTGATCCTTCAAGATTGGTCCTGATGAAGAGGTGGTTTTAGTGGTTAAGAGTCCCACACTACTTGGTGTCAAATACTGCCAAGTGTCTTTTGAAGATTTTCTCCTGCCAAAAAAAAAAAGAAAAAAAAAGTGAGTTAAAAAATAATGCACTGAGTAGATTCCTGAAAAGTTTGATGACGGATGTTTCAAACGCATATAATTTTATAAGTAATATCTCAAGATCGTGAATGGCTCGAAAACCTAAAAAAGAAAGCTGATTTATTCGTCCTTAAGAAATTTCCAACGTTGCTGATCACTTAGAGTTTGTTGATTAAGGAGACGAATTACCTATTCCACGCTGAAACTAATAAGAAACATGTGTCAACAATAGTTATCTAATACAAAATCGACCTTAAAACTGCTCAGATTAAAAAAAAAATGTATTCAATTCTCTTCCCAAAATAAAGCTAAACAAAGTGTTTTAGTTTTAAAACAAACTTTTCACGACAGAACAAGTGCATCGAATTACTTATATGGTGCAAGATGATGTTTATTGTCAAACATTACTCGAGCCTTTGATAGTAGTACAAACTGAATAGAGACCTTTCCAGTATTAAGAAATACTGAAATCATAGTTTTACTAACCGAGTACATAACGACCAAAATCACTTGGAACTAATGAAAATTAAAGGCGATGTACCACAAGGAAGTGTTCTAGGACGAACCTTGTAAATTTTAAATACAAGGGATATTCCAGTGGACATCAAGGCTATTATGGCCAACTTATTATCGACAGAAAAATCATTTATGAAGACTCTAAAAAAATTGCAAAATATAGTCGATAAAGTTAGTTGGATGTCAAAATAGTGTATCAAACCATACGGAATAAAATTGACGCATATACATTTTTCATAGTTTTCTATTTTACATAAACATTTTTTTTTATTTTTATAAACAATTCAATAGTAGTTTTGGTCAAATACGGTCCAATACCTTGAAATGGCTTTGGATGGAAGGAATAATTGTAAACAATTTAACCTATTTCAAGAATTTCCAAAGCTCAAATCTCTTAAATTGTCAGTCGTAGTTTTTGTTTAAATTTGTTAACACATTCTTTTGCTAGTTTTACCTTTAAACAATTTTATTAATTTTAATTTACTAACCATTATATTGAAATTGCAATTGAATGCCAAATTTAAAAACGAACAAATTCCTTTAAACATAACTCCATCTCTTAGCTCGTTTAACAATTTTTTAAACATGCGCCCCAAGCCCAAAAACAAACAATTTCCCACGACATTCCAGCACACGATTCATCGAACATGCTACAGGCACACGTATTTACCACCAACCTCTTATCTTGACACAGTTAGCCTTCCAAGCTTCCCAAATCCTAAAAAACAAAACAAAAAACTAAAACCAATACCCCAAAAAGCCATGACTTAGCCAAGACGTCTCGTCGTCGGTCGCTCGTACACAGATAGTTCATTATGTGAGATTCATGCAGACCGTTTTTGGATGCACGCGAAACAACTGCGGATCCCATACCAAAAACTTTACAAAACCAACAACTTCTTATGCTGTTTTAAAGTTAAACCTAATTAATGTCCTGTTACGAAATTAATCCGTTGTAAACATGGCACTGCACACGTAAGACGTACAACAGTATAAATAATCTACAGCCAACGGAAAATCAATAGGTTTTCATTTCCCTAAATAGCATTGAGCTCGCTGCAAAGATTTCAGAGATCTAAACAGCATCTCTATGCACTATGCAGGTCTGTTTATAAAGATTGAAGGTGATTATCGATCGACATTTTGATTTTGCCTCCCAAGACAAGACTACAAGACGAGTCGGATGGTGTGTTTATTCATGTAAACTTAGTTTGGACTAACTCTATTAATGTGCCTGAAGATAGATGTGAGTTGAATTGAAAATTGTATTTGACATTTGAAATTCAAAATGAAATATTTTGACTTTTAACAGAAATTGCTTTGTCCCTTTTTGTAAGCATTCCAACACAAGACCACTAGATGGTGCACTATTCGCATGGAAGTCAAAAATTAATGATCTATTTCAATTGCCTTCGCATTCGCCATCTGCCGGTTATAAATTTTATTAAAAAATATCATTTAGTGGCTCATGATGCCGACCATGTTCGTATTAATGGCCGACCTTTTCAGAGCACATAAATTGGCAATCTACATTTTAAAACGGATACCAGCCGAAAGGTGTCATGTATAAAAGTTCATTTGGAAAGTAATTTATAAACAAAAAAACGCAAGACCTGTCCCAATTTGTCTCAATACTTGACGCTATCCCATAAACACAAAGTATAGACGTACAACATCTTTATAGAGCTTTTTAAGTGGCAATCATTACCGTTAATTGAGAAATTTTATAAAATCCTATAAAAATGAATAAAGGACCTGTGCTCTTAAATATTTTGTGTTGTCCCTTCAAAAAATAAAACACTTTATTCAACTAAATTTGACATTTTAATTGCAAAAACTCGGGTGTGATCAAAGTCGATAAATTCACGTCACCTGCGGCTGTTATGGTGTCGGTTCGGTAGTGCGGTAGCGCCCTTAGACATCTCTCAGACAACTTATTTAAATTTAATGCGTTCAAGTTGCAACATTGTATTATTAAGTCCAGAAATCAAATAAATTTTTTAAATTTATGTGTATACGTGGTTGGGTTGTTTTTTTTTCTGGAGCTCTTGCTTCGCGCATCATTTTGAATCCCCATCAAAACGGAGATCCGGGAGTGTGATTGTTATGATGATGAGGATTTTGATAAATTGTAAATTGGAACGAAAAGTATTCATAACCTACCGCTGTTTATACACAGATACCGGGTATACCAGTGGCATTTAGACAACCGCAAAGTAGTACTTCGTTTTTTAAATTGAATGAATGAGGGAATTGAAAATTTATGGAAGCGTATAAAAACCATTAAGGTTTTTTTTTTAATAATTTAAAGTTGGTATTTGAAAGGATTGTGAAAGTCCATTTTCCGTTTTGCAACATGACTTAAATATGGAAAATATGTATTTTAAAAAGAGACTGGGATGCGACCCACACTGATAACTTCCCATCCCTTCTGTCGACTTGTCTTGCTTTAAAGATCGTCTATATGTACTCGTATCATTTTTTACCAAATTTGCGTACTATTTTTTGTAGAGATTATTTTTTATAAAAAAAAGAACTATTGGATTTTTATATAAAAATTACTGAATATCGAAAACAATATTTTCAGTAAAATAAAATAAGTTTGAAGCCAATGTTTTTAATTTTTAAAAAGCTATTTGAGTCGAAAGTAAATTTTTACCAAGTTTTAGTATTGTTTATTTTTAGAGTTTTATTTTTTGTAACTTTCAATTCGATTTTTTTCAAAATTTTATCGAATGTTGAAAACAATATTTCTTTATTTTATCAGATGTCAAAAACATTTTTCTTCGTTGCAAAGAATTGTTTTGGAGTCATATTTTAGTCGTAAAATTTTGGAGGTGACAAATTTTTTTTCTTCCGTTTTTTGGATTTATAAAAAACACGTTAAATGGATTTTTTTCAAAAAATATACTTTTTTGATATCTCTATATTTAGGGTTAACCAAAATGTTCACCTTTTTTTCAAACTGCTATGGTAAGAAAACCACCCGCGCAATTTTCTTGAGAGCCCTTTCTGCATCTTTGCCTTATTTTCTGTATAACAAAATTTATTTGAAATCGATATCTCTTCTGGTTCGTACGTACACACGCACACACAGACATCTTTCTAAAAATCGTTTATTTCGAGTCTAGGGACCTTGAAACGTCGAGAAATGTCAAAATTTTCAATTTTACAAATCAGACCCATTACAATAACTTCCTATGGGAAGTTAATAACAACGTTTACAAAATTCATCTAATATATTTCATTTCTTACGAGTATAATAGTTTAAATTAAAGGCACACGGGTGAAAGGGGGCATTCAAATTTAACTGTCAATTTAAATTAATTTTTATTATGGTTGGTCAAGTCTTTAACCTTAGCGGACACACGGGGTGATTCGTTACCTTGGCTTAAAACAATTGGATTTGATGTTTTAAAAATTTCAAATATACACAACAAATGACATCTCAGGATGACAGTTCAGTTTAAGAAATGACTTCGTTTCATACGAGTAGTAAGCCAAGTAAGTAAGTAGTAAAGCTGCAAGGCGGCGCTTTGAGCATTAGTTTCTCCAATATGGCCGAAACTGTTGTTTAATACAAATAATATGTAAAATTGATATCGAAATCAAATTTTTAAAAAACCTAAAACTTGCATATTCCTATAATCTTATTTTGATTATAAGATGAGATTAGATTGGTTTTTATTTTGATGACGATCTAGTGATCTAGCTTTGTGAAGGACGTGTTTTAAGAGAGCTCTTGAATTATTTTATTTTTTTTTGAACAACTTTTTGGTAATTAATTGGGCCATGAGTGCCAGAATTTGTAAAAATTGCACCAAAGGAATCAGAAATGATAAATTTGTTGTATGCAATGGAGTTTGTGGTTGTGTATTTGATTTTAAATGTGCAGATTTATCTGAGTACGACTTCGAACTTATAAAGAAAAAGAACGGAATAATATTTGTTTGTGATGATTGTCAAAATTTTATTAATTTAATGTCGAGACAATTTTCTGATATAAACAACAAACTAAATGCGAACAAAAATCTTATCGAAAAGCAAGAAGAAAAAATAGAAAAAATATTAGATCATGTTGAAAATATTAAAGAAATACAGTCCAAAAAAGAAAAATATTCGGAAGTTTTAACAAAGAAATCGATCACTGACATTGTAAACAAAGAACCGCCGGTACTAATCAAACCAAGAAAAGAGCAAGAAAGTGAAAAAACAAAAGAAGTAGTGAAACAAACAATAGACCCATCTCTTCTCTCGATCAAAGTAAATAGTGTTTCAAATAGACAAAACGGTGCGATAGCAGTTAATTGTGCTGATGAAATATCAAGGAAAACTGTTGAAAGAGAGGCGAAAGAAAAGCTTGGTGATAACTATGTAATTACAGTGCCAAAAATGAAGAGTCCCACTATTCTTGTCAATAATATTTCAGAAAAGTGGGATAGTGATAGTTTTGCTGAAGCAATAAAAAAACAAAATAATATTGAATGTGACGTCAGATGTGTTAAATTCTACAGTGTGTCTCAAAAGAAAAACAACATGTTTAGAGCAATTATTGAAGTTGATGGGAAAGCGTTTCATAAAATCATGGAGATCGGCAAAATCAATGCTGGATGGTATAGATATCCAGTTTATGAATATGTTTTTGTGACTCAATGCTATAATTGCTGGGGATTTAACCATATTGCTGGGAAGTGTTCCAAAAAAATAGTTTGTGCTAAATGTGGTGATGATCATGACACTCGAGATTGTACATGTAATGACCTTAAATGTAATAATTGTATCGATGCAAATAAAAAATTCGGGTTTTCATTAGATGTTAATCATGACGCTAGAGATAAAAATTGTTCAGTTTTTAAAAATAAATATCAATTGGAAAAAAACAAAGTAGAGTTTTAGCAACCAGAGCATGTTCAAGCGTTGTATTTAAACATCCAAAGTATTTTAAGCAACTTCACTGAACTTGAAACAGTAGTGCAAAATAACCGATTTGAATTTATAATATTATCTGAAACTTGCGTAACCTCTGAAATCGATGACAATGAACTATTTTTAAAGAACTATAATATTAACAGATGTGACAGTGAATCAAGACATACCGGTGGTGTAATAATTTTTGTGAATGAAAGGTGGCAAACTGAAACTCTACAAGTTTTATCAATAAACAAGGATATCTGGTGGTTGTCATTAAGAGTTTTTTGTGAAACATACTCATTTATACTAGTGGCATTATATAGGTCACCAAGTTGCTCAAAAAGTGTTTTTTGTGAAAAATTTATTGAATGGGTTGATGAACTTAATGAGCGTTCGGACGAAATACTTATCGTTGGCGACTTTAATATCGACTGGTTCCAGTCAAATGACGTTTACAAGAAAAATATTGAAAGATATATAAAAACAAACGGTTTAAAACAACTTGTGAATTCTCCCACTAGAATAACTAAATCTTCAAAAACGCTAATTGACTTTGCAATTACGAATTCAAAAAAAATTACGGTTAAAACTGCCCCTGATTTCAAAATTACCGATCATGAATCTGTTTTAATCAATATTAATATAAAAATAAAAAAAGAGATTAAAAAGAAAAAGTTGACGGTGCTGAAATATAATCGAGCAAATTTTGAATATCATTTAAATTTAAGTAACATCTATAACATTTGTTATCTAAATGAAACGAATGAAATGAGTCTGATATTTAAAAATATTATCGAACAAACTGCAAATTCATTTATTAAAACTATAAACGTGTGTGAAGATGGATTTGAATGGTTTAGTAGCCAACTTCGAATATTGAAACATCAAAAAATTGCCGCTTATAATAAGGCCCGTTTTACAAATAATTCGAGAGATTGGTATAGTTATACAAATTTGAGAAATAATTACAAATACGAGATAAACAAAGCAAAAAGTAACTTTATTAAAAATAAAATAATCAGTTCAACTGATCAAAAATCAATGTGGAGAAATATTAAACAATTTGTTCTTAAAGAAAAACAATCGCTAATCTCTGAAATTGTGTTTGAAGATGAATCATTAAATTGGATGACCTCGTATCTGTCAAATCGTAAACAACAAACTAAAGTGAACAATGTAATATCAGAAGAAGCTGCAATCAATATTGGCGTTCCCCAAGGTTCTATTTTAGGAACATTTTTATTTAACATCTATATAAATGATATTACAAAAGTTTTAAGAAATAGTGAATGTGCATTATTTGCAGATGATGGTTTATTGTTTTTAAAATGTGACGACTTAGAAGATGGTGTAATGAAAATGCAATCTGATTTAGATAGTCTTAGTTTATGGCTCAGAGCAAATAGATTAAAGATTAATGTTGCTAAAACCAAAATTATGATTTTAAGTAATAATTTAAGAGATTCTGCTGTAAATATAAAAGTTGATGGTCAAAATCTTGAAATGGTAGCAGATATAAAATATCTTGGTGTTGTCATAGATAATAAGTTGACATTTAATAAACATATTGACTATATTGAAAAGAAAATTGTTAAAAAAATAAATCTACTTAAACGAATTCGTAAAAACATATCAACATTAAGTGCAATACAAATATTTAACGTAATTATAAAACCCCATTTTGAATATTGTTCATCTGTCCTTTTTTTGTCAAATCAAAGTATGTTAAATAGACTCCAAAAACTTCAAAACAAAGCCATGAGAATTATCTTAAAGTGCAATATTTATACACCTATATGTTATATGTTGGATGTGTTGATGTGGTTAAATGTTAGAGAAAGGATCCTTTTGAATGTTTTGCTATTTATTTTCAAAATAAAAAACAATCTCATGCCGTTTTATTTGTCACGTTTGTTAAACTATGTTGGTAATGTGCAACCCTTTAATTTAAGAAACAATCAAGATTTTAGACTACCTATGGCAAGAACAACTGCGAGTCAGAACAGTATTTTTTACAAAGGACTTCAAGCTTTCAATGATTTACCAAGTGAATTAAAGACTGAATTAAATGTAAAAGTTTTCAAACGAAAAATTATAGCGCATATAAAAACTCAGCGCAATGTATCATTATAAATGTAAATTATAAACATTCATATACATAATTATATTATTAAGTTTATTTAAAAAATTGTTAAATTATTTATTTCTTTGATGTTAAGCTCTCTTATTTCACTCCATATAATATAAAATTAATGTAAATTTATATCATTTGTAATCAAATAGTTGAAAAGCTAAATAAACACACATACATACATACGTTGATCAAAAGTTTTGTTTTATAAAGCTTACAACCAAAAAACAAAAAGAATGCCTATACTGCCGTCTTCTTAGAATTCCCCTTGCGAGGAATTGACAAATCCTCCAGGAGTATTTCTTGTCTTGAAAAGTGCTTTTTTAAATAACCCGTTCGGATTCGGCATATGAACTGTAGGTCCCTTCCATCTCCGACAACATTACTCGCACACAAAAATGGTTGAGAGTTGTAGGTCACTAGGCCCTGGTTCTTCGTGGAATGTTGCACCACCTAGTTTATTTATTTATTTATTTTATTTCGATACCAAAAGTATTCTTTTTTATTTCTTTAAGAACTGGACATCTTCCAACAAAGTGTAAAACAACTTCTCTTTCCTTTAAACCTTTTAATTACACAGTGAGCAAATAATTGGTAAATCATCTCTATGAGGTATAAAATTCAGCTGCATAACTTCACCTCTCAAGTTACCATCATTGAAATTTCGACAATGCTATTATCGCCCCTAAAATAATTCCTCTCCCACAAGTTGTGATTTAGTTGACAGTGGAGCTGCCTGTATAGTATAAACATCCTGTGGCGTCATTCAAGTATTTCTCTCGTCCTTTTATGTCTACTGCGTAAGATGTAATATAAAGAAGCTTTTAAATCATCCTGATTATTACACAATAGGTTAAGTTCCATTCCACATTTTCTTTCCAAATTTATTCAATCATCACACCAACTTCTTTTGGTTCGTACTACTCGAAGCGCTGCTCTCTTCGGGAGCCTATTATTACTCATCTTCATAACTCTCAAGATGTAATCGACTTGCATTTAAAGGGTTCGTAGGAACATAGGTGTTAATCCTGATTCCCACATAATAACATAGTTGGGTGTATTTGATAGCAGTCTAAAAATTCGCTTAATAAAGTATCGGAGAAGTTCCTCAACTATTTCGTATTGTTTCGTTGCTCAAGTTTGTGCCACGTAAAACATGACAGACTCAGATACCGCTTCAAATAATTTGAACTTGCTGCTATGTGCTATACTTTTGTTATTAAAACATCTTTTCCCAGTTTTACTAATTGCACCTCTAGCCTTAACTAGTTTCGCTTTTAGGTGAATGTCCATGCCAAAAATTTTTCGTTAAATTAACTATAAGGTATTTGAATTCCGTGACAACTTCAATGACCTCTCCATTATAGAACCATTTTTCTTTCACCGAATTGTGGCCTCCTCTTCGTTTAAAAATCAAAACTTTGGACTTATTAAGATTAACCATCAAACTCCAAAGCTGGCAATATTTATACAGGTGGTTTATCATAAACTGCAATGATTCAGGTGATACTGCCAAAAGAACAATGTCGTCCGCAAACAGCTATGCTTTTATTATTTGACCGGCGATTTCTATGTCACCTGGTAAGAGGTCTGTATGATCTTAAATAAACAAGGCGAACAGACTCGGACTCAATGTATAGCCCTGTCTGACACTAGACTGTGCTTTAAACACTCTCGACAACTCTTCAACATTCCTTGAAACTGCTTATAGATTCCGAATAAATCTTCCGAACTTCCATGACATTTCGTTACTATACAATTTGTAGATAAGCGCATGTCTATCGATCATATCAAATGAAGATTTAAAGTCAACGAAAAACGTATATATGGTTTCTTGTCTTTAGTCAGGAATTTTTCCGCGATACTTTTAAGGGTAAATATGTGGTCAACCGTCGAATAACTTGTCCTGTTTTGACATAAGACAAGTTTTCTAGAAACTCAATAATATAGGCGTTACAGTTTCGATATATTAAAATAAGTATTAAGTATTTTCCAAAATCCCTTATAAGTTGTTAGATTTCGTCTGTCTTACTTATAACTTTTTATGCAATGATCTCTTTTAACAGAAAAACACAAATTGGTTTAAAAGTAATTTTTTTTTTTCAACGAATTCGTGACCTAAAAAAACAAAGCTATCACATAATGTTTTTGGAAAATATAAAAAAAAGAGTACTACATAATTTTTAAAAGTTTTACCATGAAATGCTCTCACTTTGTTTAAATAACTAACCCTAATATTGAGATTTAGTTTTTAACCCTAAGGACCCAGTTATAGCTATCATTGGTTTTTATCATTGAAACTAATCATTACACTTTTTTGACAGGTCAGTTATAGCTTTTATTTAAAATGTTTTTCATTCGATCAAAATTTACTGATTAGAATCATTTATTTGAGGTTAAAGTTGATCACTCAAATTGATAAGTAAGTGCATACAAAGAAAATGGAACGCCTACAAAAGGGTCTAAGCAGATGTCAGTCTTTTAAATGGAATGACATAACTGGACGGGTTGGATTTTGCTTATAAATTATGGCAAATTTAAGTCTAAATCAAATACAATAAGTTCCCCTGGATAGTGACGATCAAAGTTATTATCTTGCTTTTACAAGCAGCGCCAACGTCATCAAACGAACTGCTTGATAAAAGAAGCTCATAAAAGAAGCCTGGACCACCGAAAGCTTCCCCCATGAGTGGAAGAAGGGAAATATCATCAAGCTCACAAAAAAACGAGTCCTTACAAAGTGCGAAAATTAAAGAGGAATTTGATTTCTACCAACCGTTGCCAAAATAGTAGCAAAATTTATACTGGAAGGCATCATAGAACACCTTTAGGCCACACTCGATGCCAAACAAGCAGGATTCCGTACTGGATCCTCCTGTATTGAGCACATTAACACCCTGTGGATTATTATTGAACAGTGCGTTGAATAGCGATCACCACTACACCTGCTGTTCATGGACTTCGAGAAGGCCTTTGATAGCGTTAACAGGGAGTATATTTGGTTAGCTTTGCGGATGAGAGGCATCCCAGAAAAACTAGTTGCTATTATTAAAGCAGCATAATATGATGGATCCAAGTGTCACGTTTTGCACGATGGTAGCTTGTCAGATGATTTTGAAATCCAAAGCGGAGTCAGACAGGACTGCATTCTGTCGCCAATATTGTTTTTGTTGTTGATAAGTAATGTACTGCGCTCAGCTCTGTTAGGTAGCGGAGGGCTCCAATGGACTTTGACATCCTATTTAGGGCATTTGGATTACGCGAACGCTGTTTGCTTACTCTCTCAAAGGATCATGGATCTCCACCAAATGACAACAAGTGTGGAGAGAGAAGCAGAAGTTGTGGAGCTGAACATTAATTACGGCAAAACAATAATGATCAGCCGCGGAACCCGACCATCCTCTCAAATAAATATTTTCTTGCAACCGGTGGAAAAAGTGGAGAGCTTTCAATACCTTTCCATCGAATTCGGAACCGAACAAGACGTCATCTGCCGCATGGGCAAAGCAAAAGCGGCGTTCGGTATGCTGTCAAAAATTTGGAGGAATAACTCTAGCAGCTTAAGAACGAAGCTACGACTGTTTCGAACAAATGTCGAATCTGTACTTCTTTATGGGTGCAGTACTTAAAAAGTTACTTCAGCCATAACAAGAAAGCTGAAAACTTTCATAAATAGATGTTTTTGTAACATCCTAAGGATTTTCTGGCAAACCATATTTCAAATGAGATCCTTCATAGAAGGACAGGTCAGGAACCTATAGAATCTATAACGCGAAGACGTAAGAGGCAATGGATTGGACATACGCTTTGAAAAGGTAACGACTGCATTGCAGGCCAAGCAATGCAGTGGAATTTGCTCACACAAGAAGTAGGAAGAGCTGGGAGACTGAGAAGCACACGGCGCAGAGTTGGAGGGAACTGAAACACATCTCCGGAAACCGTACACGATGTCGCGTAGGCATAGTAGAGGCCCTATGCCCCTTGAGGGATCCCCAACTGACTTAACAGGTCTGAGGACCTAAGTAAGTAAGTTGTATTGTTTTTTTTAAAGTATATTTTGACATCTGAATCCATTTAAATAGTTTTAAACATTGTGAGTTTCAAAAATGTTGGTGTAGATTCAGACAACTTGAGCTAACTCACGGTAACAATCAAACTTATTGTCAAGTTAAAGTTCTGTTAAAAAAAGGAAATAGTGTCATGTGAGGTTAAAGTTAATCACTAAAAAGTGTAAATACAAAGCAAATGGATGCGTGTAGGGGTTGTGTTCTATATTATGAAACAAAAAATCAGTTGTTCATTCAAAGCGTTTTCCTCATTCAAAAATAAAAAATTAACTAAACTGAAAATTCTTGTTTAAAAAAAGTATTTTTTTTGAAGTGAATCTATGTACAACTCATCAGCTATTAAATAAAAAAAAATTGTTCAATGAAAAACAATGACAGGGCCGTGAGAAAGACATTTTTTGAGACAAATTGTTGAACTGTCAGAATAAATCGACCAAGAGGCTCATGTGATCATATTGATTCTGGGTCATTGAATTCTTTTGAGGTGACTCGTTTTGACACTTCATCATTCTATCTAACTTCCACTCATTAAAAAATATGCCTGTCTCACTTTCCTGTCTATTAAAGTAATCACATGTGAAGGGGATATAATAATGAGACGTCAAATTGAGAAGAGTTAAATGTGAACAGAGCCTTGGCTATCAAGTTCATAGTAAAATACAATTAATGGAAAAAACTTGACAGGTTAATGTACAGACAATTATAGGCATAGAATAGACCTTTTGATTTCTCCAAATGTAGAACAACTTTGAAAAAATAAATGATAATCGAAATCCGCTATCATCTATCCGATTACCTTTAATTATCTGCTAGTACCTGTTTAAACAAAATAAATAAAAAGAAATAATAAACAACATAATGAAACTCCAAACAAACTCCGAACTAATCTAAAAAAAAAGTCCAAGGAACAATCTTTTGATTGTAAAGTGAATGGCAAGCGCCACCTACGCATTCCAAACGAAAAATATACGACACTAATTCCACCTAAAAACGTGTAGGAGGCGGCAGAATGGCAGAGCGTATAGTAGTGCACTTCATTGAGCCAATATAATAAACAAAATAACCGCAGAGCAAACAAAAAATACAATCTCCCATTCTCAATTTTGGTTTTTGATTTCTTTTTATTTTGTATTTTTTTTCTTTTTTTTAAAGATGAATTACAAAAGCATGACAACAGCAGCAAAATTCAATTGAATTCGAATCACATTCAAACTTTAAAAAGTCACCACAAAAAAAAAAGTAATATTGCGAGGAAGGCGCAATATTTTTGTGGTAAAGAATTGTACGCTTCTGATGCTGAAGCGGATGGTAGCGCGCAGAAACATTCACATTGCCTTCACTTTCCATTCGATTTCGATTTAGCACACACTTGCCACGATAGTAGCGTGAGAGAACACCGTTATATATGACTCATGAGAGTCTTATTTAGGATGCTTGCTATACAGAGCTACGTTTACGATCACTTTTTGCGCAACACGCGTCATCATCACTGTAGTCGTCAGCTTTAGCGTCATCGCAGACGCAGAGCACACTTTTGAGCGTTATCGTCATCGCGTTCAAAGATGACGCTCTCTGCGATGAGCAGCGGCATGGTGATTAACTACCACCACGCCATCTATTGTGGAGTCATAGTTATTTATTGATTTTTAATTATTGTCAACAGTCTCAAACCCAATTAGTACAAAAAGTGCTAAAACATTATTAGCGATAGATCCAAGTAAACAGCGCCGGCCGCCACGCCGCGCCGTGCGCGCCATGTGGCGTGATAGTATCTCACGTTGATGTACGAGCAGTGTTACGTCGAGAGATAACTGAAACTCTGAAGCCACACTGCAGCGCTCTTCGGAATGCTTCTGCTGATTTGATTGACGGATTCATTGACAATCGTCATCGATTCCAGATGCTAATGGTGTTCCTAAGCGGTCTTCCGATGCAACTGGGTATTTGAAAGCGCAAAAAGCTTATACAAATTGCCACTACAGTAGGGATGCCGCCGTGCACCGCTGTAGAAAGACAATCCACCGAGTAACTTTAACAAAAGTGAGGATTGAAAGGAGAACGCATCATCGCATCGTGCAGCTGAGCCATCATCAGGCAACAGGTCGTAAAAGATAACAAACAGAGATCTTTTCAAAAGAGTCTTTATGGCGTCAAAGTGAAAGGATGTTTATGACAGTCATAGAGAGTTATTGTCTTAGATTGTTTTGACTTTCCACAAGGCATCAAGCAGCTGATGAGGTTTGAGATTGTAAAAATCGGAAGGATCTAAGCAGATGTCAATCTTTAAAATGGAGCGACGTAAATTGATGGGTTGGACTTTGTTTAATTATGTCAAAGGAAAGTCTGAATTAGAAACAAGAAATAAGCTCACCTGGCTAGTGACAGTAACAATCAAAGCTATTGTCATGTCTTAGTTAAGATATAGTAACAAATATTAAGTGCTGTCAATTTGACAGGTGACAGTTTAAGGTTTAGAACTGGTTCAAATGACACAAGAGACTGATTGGCCATCTGTCATTAAATTGTCAATGTTTTTTTTGGGAAAGTTATTTGGAAAGTCAATTAAGACAAATCAATTACTTTAAATTTAAATTAAGAGCTGACAATGTTTTTTTTTAAGGTTACGTCGTCTCAATCTACTCACGTTAAATAATATCAACCATTGTGAATTTGGAATCTCGTAGTTTGTTGTCAAAAAAATGTATTTGGGTGACAGTAGTAGTAGAAATAAAACTTATTATCAAATTAAGGTTCTTTTCATAATATCTAATAGTTTCACTTTGACAGATGACAGTTTGGATTAGTAAAAATGTAGAATTGGATTGGTTCAAACGACAAAAGGAACTGATTTGCTATATCTAACATTAAATTGAAAGATACACATTTATTTATTTACATACATTTTAAAGGTCAAGTTATATTAAATTGAAAGAGAGACTATCACAAGACAAAGGTTTGTGGAGTAAGTGTTAAGTTTAAAATTATTGACATCTGTCAAACTACATAGTTTTCTTGCTCTAAAGTTGAGTTCAAAGAATGGTAGTTGCTTATGTCGACTGAACGTACCTATTTTGAATAATATCAAGAACTGTCAATTTGACAGCTGTGAGTTTATAGTTTATACAAATTGAGCACAACGATAGAAAAGGTAATTAAAACAAGTTAATTGAATTGAAGGAAAATATTGAACCTGTTAAAAAATTCCACATTCGTGTAGTGCCGCTTAGAAGTGAATCTCTGTACTTAAAACATGACCAAAATTGTGCTCAATGGTAATGAGAGCATAAACATATTGGTGGTGATTTTTTAGATCTCTTTTGAATTCTGTTGAAGAGATTCAAGTGGGTTATTGAGGAACCTACTAAAATAAAAGAACCATACACGATTTTTAAATGAAATAATTTTATGAATCAGGGTCAGATTAGAAGGCATACAAAATTGACGAAACATAAATACGATGGCGATGTAAAATATCTGATCACTTTTGTATTTGAGACGTATTCATTTGACAATGCTGTCAAATCCAGAATTCACTGAAATTATCATTGTATAGCCCCTATCCAAATGACAGAATTGTAGATCTAAAAACGAATATAAGAAGCTGTAAGGTTATTTCGTCAGTAAAAAGCTTAAGTGAATTAAAAATTTCAGGCAAAAGATCATTTATTAAATTAAAGAAAAAGTGTCGGAGACAAAATAGAACCTTGTGGCACACCAGCGTTTAATTTGTGAATACACAATACTCCTCCAATATTACTTAAAATTAAATTTTTAAGCCAACGAAGAATATACGCCTTTTTAATAATAGAGCTTGATTTTAAACTCTTTGAAATGGCTATTGAAATATGTTAATATTGGTTCTCTGAGATAACCCACTAGAGCACAATGAGAATCTGTTGCTATAAAAGTCATATGGCCAGTCATTAATAAGTTTTTGATTTTTAAGATATTTCTAAAGCTCAAAATTGATCAAAAACCTTAAAGCACAGGTACCCATAAAAAGATTTATCAACAAATGGCCTTCTTTTCCAAAATTATTCTTTAAAAAACATTGATTCCTTAAAGATACTTAACAAATGGTGTGTGCAAAAATTACAAACAAGTCTATAACTTCATCAGTTAAATATTGTTTTATAATTCTTTCATAAAGAAACACCATTTTTTTACAAAAAACTAAATATCTATTAATACCGCGGCTAAAAACTCAAGCCTCTGTGCACGTTTACCTTCGGTAATCAAAAGTAATTTTAATGTTCTTTAAAGAATTCTAGAAGAACGAAAAAAACGGTATTTTTTATAAATACCTAAGTAACTCTTCAACATAAAAGAGACTCTCAATATACAGAAATGTTCAATAAAATGTCTAAGAAAATCAAAGACTATTTCTGTCTTTCAAAATGACATTTCATTTTTAAATTGAGTAAGTATCACATTTTATGTGGCAATAAACGCTGAATCAGCTTTCATTTAACAAGCAACCAACAAGCAAACCAAGCCAAACGAAACATAAACGTAAACGTAAACAATCCTTCCTGCTGCTTTCCTAGAGCACATTAAACTGTTTCGCTTTTAAAAACACTGTCAACTTGTAGACATATCATTAAGTACGATTCCTTAATAGCCTGTCTTTGGCACACGGACTGGAGACATGGCTCAGGAGAACTGCAAAGAAAATCCAAAAGAAATAAAAATGGTAAACCTGCCTGATGATATTAAACGCCCGTCTATTCTCAGATCCGCCTTCTCTACACCACCTCCTCGCCCCTGGACATGTACGGGTGAAAGAACACAACTCAACAACAAGCCAAACATTGGGCAGAACTTTTAATTCTCCAACATGTCCCGTATGTCCACCTCCTCAGCTCAGACTCAGACACATCAGAGAACATCGCAGGAGAGAATAAAAAAAGAAATTCATATACGTTCGAGTAGAGGAAGAACTCTGAAGTCTCAGAACGCCTCGTGTCATTCTAAGCTCGCATAGAGCGCAGTAGGCAAATCTCAAATCCAAGCAAAAAGCATTATAGAAGAAGGTACACCACATCCCGATGGAATAATCTCCCGTATAACATCCCGTCTGACTGGTGTGTTGTTTGAACAAGCGGAAAACACCACTTGCACAGAATTTCCGCCGCCGCAGTCTTCCTTCACTTTATCCAGCCCAGAAAATTGGCTTAAATCATGGAATAAAAACCGGAACGTGAGGAAAATCACACTCCACCTCACCAATTCAAGTCCACTCACCCGCGAGCGCGAGCGCAACCGACTGCAAAATATACCACCCCTTCTGCTGCGCTATCCTTCCTCCTAAAGGAAAATTGATTTACGATTATTGGCAAATGCCGGTGAAGTCATTTGGATCTTTCGCGCTGAACGCGTTGAGGCTAAAGCTGAAGAGCTCTGTGCATAGTTTAGCCTATGGTTAGTTAGGCTCTTTTTTCATGGGCAATTCTCACCGAAGTACTCCACGCTTTGCGCATGCAAATGGTTCATATTAAAACTCGATGCTCGCACGGACTTCTTTTACCTATTCGTCTAGTTTACTTGAAAACCTTTAGGATGTTGTTTTGTCGTCATTTGCTACCAGCCAATTCTGAAACTGGAATAGCTATTTAGCTCAAGTGCCATATGAAGGAACGTTTTTATTTTCATAGTCGCAGTTCATCGCATCCTCAGCGTCATCGTCTTCGTAGTCGTAGTCACTTCGGCTACTTTCTTCTCGACTATATATATTTTTAGCATTTTTACGATCACCCTTTAAGTGGCAGGTTTAAGCAGGAGGCTGGCAGGGCTTTCATATCATAGAATAAAAGAACAGGAATAGACTTCAGGATTACGGATTATGTTTACAAAGTACAGACTACAACCGACGCGATGTTACAGGTGTTTTTTAACGAACAAAATATACTACAAAAAACATCAATAAAACGAAACAGAGTTTCAATTTACGAAGTTAAAGTTTTACGAACTTGAATGGCATTTTATTGAGAGGTTCAATCAATGCTATAAAAACTTTTATACGATTGTGTAATGATGTCCTGAGTTTGTTGTTTATAGTCAGTCAATTTCAAATTTGAAATTGGGTTTGTTAAAAAAAAGTTTTTTTGTATTACTAAGCAAACGACAAAATAGTGTAAGTTTCAATTCAAGGCGATTATACCGTTATTTTAACCACTATCGATAATAAATTGATCTGAACTATAAGACCTTTCCATTTTTCAATGAGATATCCCGAAACGAATGAGAAAATTTGGAATTTTGTATTTTCGAGTTTTGTTGTCAGCTCTTTCGTTTGTCTTTTTGATTATGGATTAAATACGCCAGAATTACTTCTTTCTCACCAAATTTTGAAATTTTAGCATGAAATTTAAGTCATAAATTATCAAATAACGAATTTTTATCATCATTTTGAGACTTTTTCGATATTACTGCACTATTTCGATGGTATTTAAAGGCCTTAATATAAAACGAATTGCAGAAACGCTCTATTGCGTCAGGGTTTTGAGACACTCAATTTAAAAATTCAAACTTTTTTTGTCCTATCTTGACTTTTGAAGTAATTTTGTTTTGCAATAAAATTCGTGATTATTTTCCAAACCTATATTACCTATATTACCGTTTATATAATCTTGAAAACGGGTATTTTTTTAAATTAAAGTACGGTCGTTCTTAACTGGCATCAAAAATTATCTTCAAGACACTCCTGTGGTCGATTTTGCCGACCAATCAAATACAACACTTAGTTTTGTTGTTGTACTTGTAGGTTTAATGACGGCATGATGAGGCATGTAGAAAACATTCCCTCGGTTACGATCGTTATAGCCAACATCTTTCATGTGTCCCAGCTCTAAAAACTCATTTATTACTTATGTTTCAAGTTTAAGATCCTGGTTCTCGCTATTGCTCGATTTTTGGATTCGCCTAAATGCATAGTTTGCATTGTTTCTTGGTTGAATGGGATTTTGACAACACATCTCCACTTTGGTTTTCGATAATGTGTTTCCTTGTAAAATTGTTCAAATTGTATGTATTAATTTTTCTGAATTTTTGGTTGGGAAACTTCTTCCAGCTCCCAAAATTTTTCAAGTTGTTCATCGACTGAAATCTGTGTTACTAGTCCAGTGATACTATATTTGTTAGTTTCTTCATTTGAAGTTCGCCCAGATATTAACCAACCTAGGTGTGATTTCTGTGCCATCAGTGAATTTGAATCATCTCGTTTTATTCCGTCAAGAATTATGTCACCATATGCATCAGCACCAATTAACATGTCAAACGGTCCAGAAAAATTAAAGGTAGGATCAGCGAGTTTTAACTGATCTAAATTTCCAATTTTAAGGCAACTTGTAGTCTTGGAAGGAAGTTTTCTTGTAAGTTTGGGAAGTACAAGACCTTCTAATCCGAGACTAAGTTCTGAGGTAAAGTGAGGCCTTATATTTTGACATTGACCTTGTTTTTTTGCGGTTCCTGTATTTGTTGCACCCAAGCCACTTACTTCAACAGAAACATTTTGTCTTTTAAGTTTAAGTGTTTGTGCTATTGATTCAGTTATTAATGATGCTTGTGATCTAGGGTCTATCAGTGCACGCATTTTTATACTAAGTCGTCTTCATTGTTTATTTGTAATATGGCTGTTGCAATTATTACATTTTGGTCCTGCTCACTGTGGTTCACTTGTCTGGTTGTTTTTAACATGTCCTTTTGAGTTGAGTCTGTTTATTTGTTTTGGGGAAATCGCTCAGCCCAATCCATGTGCAGAAACGAACGATGCTTTTTGTTGCAATGATGGAAATTTATTTTGCTAAAACATTGTGATTGCTTTTCATGGCGAAAGCAGTTCAAGAATAGATTAGCTTGTTTGGATAGCTGCCATCTTTCTTTTGGTGTCGCACTTAAGAATTTTTGACATGTGTATATCACATGTTCGCCTTTACAAATGGGGCATTGGAGGTTCTTGGTATCGATGTGAAAGTATCGAAATGCATGTTTCGGTTTGTTTTTCTTCTTTGTGGGAGCAATTACATCAAGAGCTTGGTAACGTCTTTCTAGGAAGTCCAAAAGTGTCTTCAGATTTGGCATTTTTTTTGGCTCTGCTAGCCCTTGTTTAAACAGGTTTCTGCTTTTAGTATCAAGCATTTTCGTTGTCATATGAACTATAATTGGGTCTCATGATGTGGTGTCGAAACCCATGTTTTTAGGTGCTGACAGTCTTTTTTTTGATGGCATCAAAAATGTTTTTGATCGACATTGCTGATGGAATGTAACTTGGCTATCCAGCCTTAAATATATTTTCTAGATGAAAAGATATAATTTTTCTTCCCTTATTGTAACCGTTATTTAAAATTTCCCACGCACTATTGTAGTTTTCACTTAAATATGTAAGACGTTTCATGAAATGGAGCGACTCTCCCTCTAGATGTGTCTTCAGATATTCTACTTTTTTTTATGTGTTGAGGCTACTTCTATTGTATATGATTGTGGAAAAAAGATCATAAAATTTCCTTTGAAGGTCGGAATTTTCAGCTTCGGAAGCATTGATTCGTTTTTCGCTTTTTTTGGCTTGTTATAATTTTTACCATTGGCTTAATTGGATGCCATTTGGTGAAGAAACCTATTAATGCTGGTGAGTTTAAAATGATTTTTGAGGATAGCTTAATTGATATAATTTGCGTACCTGAGACTTGGTTTAACCCAAATTTAAATAGTAATCTGTTTTCTCTGAAAGCTTTTAAGAAACCATATCGAGCTGACCGAATTCGCTCAAGGGTGGAGGTGTCGCTATCTTTGTTAAATGTTATATTCGATCTATTTATATGCCACCACGCATGACTAGTTCTCGGATGGTTACACCGATTGTTGAAGAAATATGTTCTCGCGTATCAAACCTCTTTATTTGTGGTGATTTAAATATGAATTTTGTTCAACCTTCATAAGATTGTTTTAAAACATCAATAAATTAAGGCTAGAGATACCTTGGAGACGTTTTGGTTGTCCAGACATGCCCCGAAATTTAAACGGTTACGTAGTTATGTAACGAATTTGATCAAAATTGCGAAATACACATTTTATAACAACAAGTTTAACTTAGATCGGTCGTCAAAGTTTTTTTGGAAGGAAGTTAAGAAGCTTGAGAAAAGATCTTGTGATGATAATATTGATTTGGAAGGTTTGAATGTTAAATTCTCTACTTCACATATCTAATTTTGTGAAATGTCTTCTAGACGTGCAGAGAATGAAACGCCTTTTCGGTAAGAGCCGTAGATGATTATCGGGTAGGTAAAGCAATTTTCTCCATAAAATCTAAATGCACGGGACTTGACAATATTCATCCTGACTTTAGTAAATTCCTCCTATCCTTTCTACTTTTCCACATAATGCACATATTCAACACCATTATAATGACATCTACATATACCATCCTATGGAAGACATTGAAAACTATCACTATCCTAAAACAAGGAAAAAAGAAGGAATGTAGACCGACAGCTTTTCTTTCTAAAGTTTTTGAAAGTCTGATGATAAGTAACCAGATAAAATATTATATTAAAGACAAGCAATTATTGAATCCTTTGCAATCTGGATTTCGGTTGGACATAGTTGTGCTTCAACGTATCTGATGACATAAGACATGACTTGGACAATAAATTTACAACTTTGATAACCTTACTTGACTGTGATAAATTCACGATCCTATTTAGCTTCTCTGACACGACTAAAAAAACTTATTTACTCATATTTGACCAATCGTATAAAAGCTGTGTCTTGTAATGGTAGAATGTCCTCGTTCCTCCATGTTAATAATGGTGTTCCCCAAGGATCCATCCTTAGACCTTCACTGTTTTCATTGTTCATGATCTGCCCTCTGTTTTGTCTTACCGCCAGTTTCATATCTATGCAGATGATGTCCAATTAAATTTTAGTTTTCCTGAGATGATGCTTAAGGATGCAATATCTAAATTGAATATTGATTTACAGGCAATATATGATTGGTCACGACGGAAAGGACTTAAACTCAATCCTGAAAAAACGAAAGCTCTTCCAATTTCAATAAACAAACCAAACCCAGATAATTTTCCTCCCGTTATGTTGAATAATTGTATTATTGAATATGTTGCCCAAGTTAGAAATTTAGGTTTGGTCTTAAATAACAGGTTAACTTGGAATAACCATGTCAATACAGGTGTGTCAAAGATTCATGCTTTACTTAGAGGACTATCTGTTACTACATCCGTACTACCAACCCATATTGAATTAAAGCTGGTAAAAGCACTTGTCCTACCTATAATAACAAACGGGTGTGAGCTGTTAGCTGATCTTGATTCTCAATCAGCTCACAAACTAAAGGTGGAATTTAATGCAATAGCTCGCTTTATTTTTAACCTACGTAGGTTCGATCATGTCTCTTTTCAAGCTCATCAGCTTTTAAATTGCGGTCTGGTAGCTTTTCTTTCAAATATCGTTGTTGTATTTTACTCTTCAAATTGATTGTTAACAAGACTCCAAGTAATCTATGTGACAGACTTAATTTGTGTGTTTCTAGCCATTTCATTTCACGAAAATACTAGGATCGCTTTAATGACACTGATTTCTTCAAAGAGACTTATCTCCCTTTTAACATCTTTTGAATTTTTCCAACTTATTCTTGGATGGCTAAAAACTTCCCCAACCTTTGCATAGCGTCAACCTTAAGGCCAATTACGAAATCTGTTGACATAATCAACTCTCGACTCCAAAATTTACTTCCATATGTGCAAAATCAAATAAAACTTTAAGACTTTGGGTACAACTATATTTCATGCATTTTATCACAAAAAAGGTCATCAAACATAATTTGTCTGAATTTCATAATTCACGCCACATGAGCCATGTGAAGATTATTTTTTTTTTTGATACACGAATTGGCAATTGTAGCTTGAAGCATATGAGGAGCTCCTATGCAAAACCCTCATCATATCCTTCCTTTTTATATTTCGGGGTAAAATGGTGCCATATGAATGTTCACCTTTTTTATTTTATTTAGAAATTCAAAACAACTTCTTGGGAAATAATATCATTGCTTTATGGCTTTGGTTTGGCTATGGCACATTACTGGGAGTTCCATACAAATCGGCACCATTAAAAAAGTCTAAACCTAATCCTAGCCTCAACAAAAGTACACAATAGTCACATCCAGCGTATTATAGTCATAAGCAGCAGCCTAGAGCAATCTAAAGCAGTGAGAAGCATAACCTAAGCCTAACCATAGACATATCATCATCCAATCCAATCCAGTGCCAGTTTGTCGTCGGTTGTTGTTTTCCTTATAGTTTCTCGGTCGGCCGTCCGCTTCGTCGTCGTGAAACGTGCATCTTTTCAAACGATAAACCCCAGTGTCGCTTGTCACGTAGTGGCCTCACTCAGAATTGTGTGTGAATTGGAGGATGCTATGCAGACACCATCATCAGCCTCATCATAATCCTCATCGTCGTCATCATCATAATCTTCATCCACCTGACTGTAAGTCGCGATCATGATGTCTTCACTATTCACGCGGCCAAAGATCAAATTGCCATGGCATCCGCCTTGAAATGATTTGTGCCATTATACTAATGGTCTGATTACAATGTTGCCACAAGATATGTCCACCACCACGTTGCGGCTAGAATATAAGCCCAGAGGTGCATGTCACCGAGAAACAATAATCATGTCCAGGCATCAATCATATCGCCCAGGTGGCTCAATGGCTCTGTGTCTGTCTTGTGATGGCTCATTGGCTTAAACAGCACATAACACAAAGATTTGTGGAGGCTGTGATGCTGCCAGCAGCCACCACGCAACAACAGCAGCGGCAGCAAAGCAACAAGGGCCAACACAGCAACAGCATAAGAACCGCAGCCGGCTGCAACTTCATCGGACAAGCGGGCATTAATGTGGGCAATAAATTTGGTGCCTCTATACCTCTATACAGCCGTCCTGGACAGCGGGACAGCGGGACAGCCACAGCTACAGCTTCAGCACAAAACAGTACAACAAGTCACTTTCCGATTGGCAACAAATGGCACACTGGATCGAGAATCGGAATTGCTTTTCGGAATTGGAATTGGACATTCCAGCACTACTAAGCGCAAGCGCAAGCGCAAATGCAAACGCAACGCAGCGTGTGGGTTGCGGTTTGATTTTGTTATAAGCTAGGACATAAGTCCTTCGATCGGCCGTCGGCGGCGATGGTGGTTGATTTAGTCACAGAAAAATGGTCAATTAGAGCAACAGTTGTGCCCCAAGAAGCGAAGCGCACCCGCAAGGAAAGAACTTTTCAATCGGCCATGTGCATTGTGCTGAGTCGAGTCGGTTGGTTCTTTTACGATGGGCATTCTTTTTTCCCACCACAACTCTGTATATTGAGGTTGAGATTGAGTGCCCAATGCCCACTGCCCACTGGTCCACTGCCCATGCCCAGGTATTTATGCTGGGCTCGTTAATAACATGTCTTGGCGTTGAAAAGTTTGTGCCAGCCCATAAATAAAGTCTGAAGCATTTAATTTGCATTCTAAATTGTACATTTAAAGTAAATTGAACTATTTAAATCAATGCATTTGGCAAAGAGAAGAAAAAACAAAAACAATAAAACCGGAACGGAATCCAATTTGACATTAGAAGTTTTGTGACCAGAAAGAATAATTGTGCAAGGTACAGCAGCGCCAGCGCAGCACCCCGCTTTACCACAGTCAGGAGCAATGCAAAGCTAAATGTGCGCACAAGCTTACGAGTCTATATGAGAAGGTTGTCTGCATTCTGAATATAATTTTCAGCTGGTTTGTCTGATGAGGACAGCGGCAGAGGAGATGACGGTGCTGGTGCGGCTCGTCGGCTATATAGGAGGCCGGTGGTGTCTAGGTATCCCAAAAATGTGAGCTTTTTATACGTATAAAGTTGAACCATAATAAATTGTCCAACTTGCACCTGGTGTGTGTCCTTAGAAGAAGTTTTGTATCTTTTTCTTGTTTTGTTTTCCAAGTGAGGTGGGAATAACATCGGAATTTCAAATGACCTTGCGGACAGATTAATCTAGACAAGAATTAACAATGTTGTTTCCCATGACAGCAGTAGATGCATAGGTCAAAGGAATTTAGAGCACATAGTACGTGTGTGTTCATTGTTTAACTGGAATTGAGTATTATATGAATTCAATTCGTGGTTTAACTCGCTTTTTATGGAACTTTTTAGTATACTCTTATTGGATAATGATGGAATTTGGTTAAAAGTCAGGACTTTGGAGGCAATAAAAATAGGTTAAAGTGGAATAATTGAGATTTCGAATTCACGGAGGAGTGCGATTCACCAAATTTTCTTAAAAATGCAGTTTACTTTCTGAATCTTTAAATATTGTATTGAACCATTGAGTTTGAAATTTTGTAGCAGAATTAAAAAAAAAAAACAGGATTTTCCATTCAGGTCGTGTGGCAAACCAAAAACACAACTGTCCTTAAGAATTGACTGATTGATTAAAAAACTTCAAATTTTTTGAAACTTTTCGAACATATTATAAATGTACCCACAAAAGCACAACTTTTATGTATTCCTAGCTTAAACCTTGGTGCGAAAAGCTTTCCAAAAAAATATTAATAAACAATCTAATTGCTATTTTCAAAAAGATGCTAATTCCAAAGAAAAATTTGCTGCTTTCTCAATAAAACTGCTTTAAGGTTTTAAAAAAAAAATAAGACTTGTTGTAGACTTTGTTTCCTCCTTACAAATAGACATTCTTAATTTTTTTACCCGTTTTACCTGTTTTCAAAAATTTTCTACGCTCTCAGTTCATTCGTGGCCTAAAATAATTGGTTACTCGAACAAATGTTGCAGCCTGACAAGACTACATTCGAAAGTATTCTACTCAAAGCAATAAATCTGGAAGCTTCAAAAATCAAAAGCAAAGAATTTCGTACAAAATTCAAGACATTCGAGAAAACATGCTGATGTCAACAAAATTGCAGATTTGAGTAACAAGATTCATTCAAGATTCAGATATCCTTCAAAAAGCAGTCAAAAAAATGAAGGGAAACTCCAAACAGGGCCGAATTGAGGGGAGGGCAACCGGACGAAAACCCGGGGCCCCACATAACCGGGGGCCCTCACAATAGAGACTTCGGAGAATTTTTGTTTTAAACTCCAACTAGTAAACATCTTTTTCTTTGATATGTATTTTTTTTTTGGTCTTTTGCCTTTACCTACAGCCTACAGTACCTTGTATGTACATGATTATTTAATTATATTAATCTTAAAAAAGAGGCTGGGATGCTTCCCATCCCGTCTGTCGATTTGCCTTGCTTAAAAGTTTGTCTATATGTACTCGTATCAATTTTTACCAAATTTGCGTACTATTTTTGATTTTATTTTTTATGAAAAAACCGACAGCTGGATTTTTATATAAAAATTACAGAATATCGAAAAAATATTTTCTCTGAAATAAAATAAGTTTGAAGCCAATATTTTTTTATTTTTGAAAAGCTATTTGAGCCGAAAGTTAATTTTTACCAAGTTTTAGTATTGTTTTTTTTTTAGAGTTTTATTTTTTGTAAAAAAACTGTTCATCGATTTTTTCAAAATTTAACTGAATGTTGACAACAATATTTTTTGAAAGATTAAAAAAAATTAAAGCCAATATCTACAATTTTTGAAAAGATATTTAAGTCGAAAATCAATTTTTACCAACTTTTATTAATTTTTTTTTAGGTTCTTATTTTTGTAAAAAAAACTGTCAATTCGATTTTTTTCAAAATTTTTCAGAATATTGAAAACAGTATTTCTTATAAGATAAAATAAGTTTGAATAAGCCATAATTTCAAGTTTTTGAAAAGATATTTGAATCGATATTCAATTTTTACCAAATTTGAGTAATGTTTTTTTTGATTTTTATTTTTTATAAAAAAAAACTGTCAATTCGATTTTCCCCAAAATTTTATCAGATGTCAAAAACACTATTCTTCGTCGCACAATATTGATTTGGAGATGAAATCATATTTTAGTCGTAAAATTTTGGAGGTGACAAATTTTATTTTTCAGTTTTTTTGATTTATAAAAAAAACCGTTAAATGGACTTTTTCAAAAAATATACTTCTTTGATATCACATGACAATATATTATATAAAATTTAATTCAAATTTTTTGGACGTACGAACGTACGTACACACGCACGCACAGACATCTTTCTAAAAATCTTTTATTTCGACTCTAGGCACCTTGAAACGTCGAGAAATGTCAAAATTTTCAATTTGGAAAATCGCAGCCATTACAATAACTTCGTATGGGAAGTTAATAACAGAAATCATTGATCTATATTTCTTCACTCCAATCAGGCAATCAGTGAAATATTAAAATCATATGACAATGCTGCAAACATGAGTGGCAAATACAAAGGGATGCATGCTCTTATTTTGGAGAAAAATCATTGATGTTTTCTGTATACATTTATCGGCGGCATTCGTACTTTGTTGTGGTTATTCTCTAAATTTTGTGGGAAAGACAGCTACTACCTCTTGTCCATCGGCTGTTCAATTCTTTGATTTCGTGCAGAATTCGTACACGTTTTTCACAGCCAGTACAGAGCGGCACCGAATTCAGATTGAAAAATTATCGGAGAAGAAAAAGGCCCAGTTTTTAGTCTGGAAAAGGCTCAGCGACACTCGTTGATCTTGTGGAGCTGAAGCTACGAAAGCCTTAGTCAACGGCTATTCGGAAATCGAAGAAGCTCTAACCAGCATATCTTCCAATAAAGAGCAAAAATATGTACATCGTGAGGAATGAAGCAATGCACCTTTTACATAAAATGAGTGGTCCCGAAACCGCCTCTGTTTGCAACATTTTGGAACAATATCTGGGAGCGATTCAACGCTTCAAACAAGATATTACAAGATTCTTGAATCAGCAATGCGCGCACTAGAATCATTGAAATCATTCGTGGAATCCAAACGAAATTATTTTGATAAATACTAGGAAGCAGCCAAAAAAATATCACATACTGATGAATACGTACAATCAAGCACCCAAAACAGAACGAGAAATGTGAGGTTGAATCCGCTCGATTACGGGAAAGCACAAGACGCAAATCTATCACCCAAGGAAAAATACCAAGAATCCGCCTTCATCCCAGTGGTTGACCAGCTATCCGTTTCTCTCACTGAAAGATTGAATGCCTATGAAGCTGTACGTTCGAGATTTGGATTCCTGAATCACATCGAGAAGATAGATGCTGAAAATTTTCACGCTGCAGCAGAGGCATTGGTCAAAGTGTATCTGGATGATTAAGAGCCTAGTGTTGGTAATGAGTTGGTTCAATTTGTGTCTTTGATTGACTCATACAAAAAGGAAAAGTAATCGCTGGAACTATTTTACTACCAAATTCTCGAAAATCAAAAACAGAGCTACATTCCCAAACCTCGAAATTGCATTGAGAATGTATTTGGTTTTGATGGTAACAAATTGCACTGAAGTGCGCTCATTTTCAAAAATGAAATTTATAAAAAAGGCACGATGGGACAAAAACTTCTTTAGAAGCTCTCTTTCCTGATCATTGAAAACGATTTACTGCGAGAACTGGATTTCAACAAAATCATCAACGATTTTTCGTCAAAAAAAGCTGGAAAGGTTCCGTTCGTTAACCCTAAAATTTAATTTCAGATAATTCTTTTTTCCGTTTATATTTATATGTTTGTTCAATACTAAAGGAATATACTTTGTTTCACAAGAAAAACTCGAGTGAAAAAAATGGTTTACTTTATTTTAAAAATAATTTGTGGCGAGGGGGCCACCGCTCCTTTAATGCCCCGAAGCTTCTGGGCCTCTAAATGCGACCCTGTTTCCAAGATATATTTTCCAACTTTTTTATTTAAAAATAAAAACTGCAACCATTCGATAAATGTCAGGAATGCTGAAGATTGTTGAGATAATTCAATTGAACATTATGATCCGTACAAGGTAGAATCTGTTGAATACGAACTAGAAGATTTATTCGAAGTTAAATAGCTAATTGATACAACTTTAAAGAAGCTGAAGTTCGACATAGACTCGGGTGCAAAATACTTACTCCTTGCTCAGAATTACTTTCAACGTTTAAGTTGAAAGTTAGTTTTAGATGAATCTCAAGTTTAGGAAATTATCACTTAATGTACTAGCTTACATATGGTTCCAAATGGTTACAAATGGTAAGAAGTCCTTGTATTGACCTTAAGCTTTTTAAATTCAACAGAATTGATCAATTGTTAGCACTTTTCTTTTATATTCACTTCAACCCAAAAAAGGAGCCAAACCTATTTTTACTGGAGAAGGAATTGTGCATTTTCTGTGGAAACAAACTTATCAACTTGGAAAAGGCGAAAGTCTTACGCTAGTTGTTGGGGTTTTAAACTAGTTGTCATACCGCAAACTGACGGCGAAATGTTTTTATGTGTTGACTTTAAAAGTTGTGTTAATGAACGCCAAGCAAGAAGAATTGATTACTATATACAGCATTCTAAACGTATGATATTTCTGAAAATAGGATCTCTATAAAGTTTACCTACACTTAAAGGTTGGTGAATGAAGGCAGAAAGATTGAAAAAATCTCATCCAAGCACTTATCGAATATATCGTCTTATTTTTGGTATTAAAATTTCAATCGAATCCTATACCAATTTCTTAAGAATCTTTAAGCACCAGAAGCTTATTTCGATTAGATTATTGTACAGGGTAATTCACGCCATAATTGTCTTTAAAATCTTGTTACGTGTTTGCAAAAATTCAACGAAAATAGTAAACCTTCCCCAAAAATATGCTTGATACAGAATATACCGTCTATCATCTTTGACTACTCTCAATTCATTTTTGATTTGTCTAGTATTTCTCAAGCTGTTCACTGTCTTCTCCAGAAAGGACAGTAAATTGTACAAAGATTTTGTAAACTACAAATCATTGTTTTCCAAATACAGGGGTGGAATCGGCTAAGGTGATTGTTGACTATCAATTTTTTGATAGTCAAATTGACTATCATTTTCATTCCGTCTGTGTAAGATGATTCAACTCAATTCAATTCGATTGAACAATTTCAGATTCAAATTGTCAAAATTCGTTGTTGCCTTGGTGAAATTTTAAATTGATTCTTATAAAATATCTAAATAAAAGTTTCAAATTGGCTGATTTTGAATAAAATTCTTACTTTCCTTGCTTTTTTCGAATGTCGTAAGCTTTGTCGGTCACATGAATGTGTTTTTTAAAAGAAACAAAGTGAACTAAGAAAATTTTTCAGTCGTTTGTGTAACCGTCTGGTAGCTCTATTCGGAATAAACAAATTTGTTTGAAAACGACTATCACATTTTTTTGTGATAGCTTTTTAGGTATCAATTTGACTATCACCTTATGTAGATCAAATTCGATCATTTTGATTGTCATTTATCAACAATCACCTTAGCCGATTCCAGCCCAGTTTACATCATTTTAGTATCCTTTTTAGTGTCTGGAAGTTCTCATTAGTTATGAGTCTTGCATCTATTTATTTTGTATGGTTTATTTATGGTTTTGAAAAAACACCTTTTGGAATTAATTTTTAGAATCTGAATAACTTCCATTTTAATTATCTGCTTACATTTTAGAACAGCAGAAGAGCTCTCCTCGGAAAAAACGACTTTTTAGAAAAAAAGACCATGAGAAGCGTGCGGTCGAAGATTCATTAACAGAAATGACGTTCGAAAATTTTTTGGAACAAAATTCAAAAGTGCAAAGACCCCGAACCGAAGGCAGCACAGACGAAAGTGTAAACATCATAGGTACTAGAACCGCAGTCAATTGTATTTGCTTTACATGCTCTAGAACTGAGATTTAAACACAAATTTCAAGACCATAAATGTCCCAAAAACAGCCAAAGTTACACTTTTGTTAAACTAATGGCTAATTGAAAAATAAAGTGAACCTTTCATATCTATTGATATAAAGCCTTCGAATCTCTTGAAAAAAGATTTGGAAACGTATAATTTGTGTGTGTCACACAAAAGTTTATTCCCGACTTATTTGTTTACCTTAATTTGTTTTTATTTAATTTTTAGAGAAATTATGTAGTAAAAGGCACCTATTTCCTTAAATTCGGGAACCAAAAATTTGTCGCTCTACAAATTTAATGTTTTATTAATTCCTTTACATTTCTGCATGAAATGCATCATATGCGGCATACTTAGAAGACTGTGTATTTAGAACAATAGTGTTCTAAAATAAAGTTATCACTTTAGCCCTTTCAATGTGTAAATAGTCGTGTTTTTTTGGTATTCCATATATAGTACAGTGAGAAATTGCCAAAAAAACAATCGGCAGCTGTCCGGTTTTTATATTTGAAAGTTGATACAATTAAATATTTGCCAAAATAATTTATCAAAAAGAAAAAATAGCGAAATTCAGACCATGGGTGAAATCGTGTAAGTTGATTTTTGATAGTTGACTATCAGTAACAGAAACAGATTGATTTGTTTCCCCAATGGAAAACACATGATGCCAAACGCACAACTACTCAACGAACACAGCCATCGAGATACAAATGCAATATCAATCGTACCAACATTTCAGAACGAAATCACATAAGATCCATTCGAGACTCGTATAAATGTCAAAAACCCATCCGTAGTTAGATTCTACTTTAACTTTTATCGGTAGTATTCATCATACTGCGTTGTTGTTATTCGCGTAAAATCCTACTATACTTTTGATAGATTTTCCAACAAAACATGGGTAATGTAAGGTTAAGACGAACATTATGTTATTTAAACATTGTCGCCTCCTTTACAGAACATTAAACAACATTTTTAAGCGGCGAGTAAAAATTGGTCTATATGTTAAGTTTTTGACCTCCCCCACTGATTAAAGGAAACATAAGAACATCAAATCGACACCCACCAACTTTTCATCGATTTCAAGGCCACATATGGCAGCATTTACAAGAAAGTAATCTAAAGAGACATAAGTAATTTTATATTTCCTACCAAACTCGCCCGTTTTTAGAAGAGAATTAATACATGGATAATTTGAGTTCCTCCATAAAGTTTAAAAGGTTAAAAAAAAACTTAAAACTCGGTAAAGCATACTGTAATATGATTTCTTTAACAACAACCTTGAAAAAATAGTGCAGAGCTTTCACTTCAACATTAGAGGCACTATCTTTCAAAACGTCTTCTGGCCAATTACTCGCATGTGCTGAATAAATTGACCTTAATTGACCTACAAACGTAACTTTGATGTAGTTAAAGACTTTCTCTACCTGTACCTCTATGAATTCAGAAAACAACACCAGCGCTGAGATCAAACAAAGAATTACTTTGCTAAGTTTTGTTTTCTTGGGTTAAAAAATGGAATGAGCTGTAAAGCAATCCCTCGAGCAACTAAAGTATTGCTCTATAAGACCCTGTCCCGTTATACGGTGCGGAAGCATATGACAAAAGCGGATGAAAGCACCTTGTGTACAGTACAGGGGTGGAATCGGCTAAGGTGATTGTTGATAAATGACAATCAAAATGATCGAATTTGATCTACATAAGTTGATAGTCAAATTGATATCTAAAAAGCTATCACAAAAAAATGTGATAGTCGTTTTCAAACAAATTTGTTTATTACGAATAGAGCTACCAGACGCTTACACAAACGACTGGAAAATTTTCTTAGTTCACTTTGTTTCTTTTAAATAACACATTCCTGTGACCGACAAGGCTTACGACATTCGAAATAGAGCAAGAAAAGTAAGAATTTTATTCAAAATCATTCAATTTGAAACTTTTATTTAGATATTTTATAAGAATCAATTTAAAATTTCACCAAGGCAACAACGAATTTTGACAATTTGAATCTGAAATTGTTCAATCGAATTGAATTGAGTTGAATCATCTTACACAGACGAATTGAAAATGATAGTCAATTTCACTATCAAAAAATTGATAGTCAACAATCACCTTAGCCGATTCCACCCCAGTACAGCGACGACGTAGACTTATCCAGAAGGATAAAACTCCAACAACTACTCGTAACATTTCTGGGTCACATAGAGAACACCAAACCAATACTCCGGACAGGAAAGTCGTCGACACAACGGCTTGATTTTTGGTCTTAAATGTTTCAAAAACGTTTAACTCAAATCAGCTTAATTTCCAAGTTAGAACTTAATATCGACACAATTTTTCAGATTGAAGAAAACACTGGACCTACCTTTTCAACTTCTTTAACAATTGTTATCCCATTTTTTATTTACATCTCGAGTTTGAAATATTTAAGAAATAATTTCTTCCCAAATATGTTTTCAGCTCCCTTAAGTGTCAATTAAAAAAAAGCTGGGATACAATCTGCTACACTGTTGATTTTCCACCTAAGCTTAAACTTCAAATATTTTTAAAGTTTCTAGATCTTTTCGACCAACGTTTTGTCAAGGTTCTTAGAGGAAAAAGTTACTTACCCATTATTTTACCCCATTTTCAAATTATACCGCCAACAAAACCAATACCGTCGAGACCAAACGACCGCAAGATTATTAAAACAAAATCAATTAAATTGAATTTTAAATTATTTAACAAAATAACTACAAACTTAAGACCGGTTTTCTTATTATTTTAATTTACTATTTTACGGCTAAATAAAAATAAATACTTTCAAATAAATTTTCTTTTTTAACAAAACAATTTGCAATCACCAAAAAAGACTAAATTCAAATTTTTAAATTTAACCGCCAATTAACATCAACAGCGAACAATACCGAGTCGAGCCGAGCCGACCGCCACCAACCAATCGAAATCGACCGAACCAACTAAAGTATGGACAAAAAAAAATGAAAAAAAAAAACAAAAATGAATTGAATCAAAACTAATATTTTACAAACAAAAAGAAAGCATTTCACTTCGAAATTATTAATGCTTTTTTAACACACATTTAAACTTAACTATTTACTTAACATTTTTTAATAATTTTTTGTTTATCAATTCGATTTTCGAGAGAAGACGATCGCGAACATCCGCATCCGCACTAGACCAAAAATTTTACAAACTGCTTCTCTCTCTACTTCCGATTACCACAGATCAAAGATAAAGAGAAATTTGCACATGAAAATGTCATGGCGATGGGCTATTTATAGACTATGAAATAGCAGTAAATAATGATGAACTAAAACTTACAAAAATGGATTGAGAAATCAAATTGAATGTGAGGCAGAGACGGGAAAAATGGGTTCAGCCAAAAACACTCTAGTAAAGATATAAATCCTTGGTAGCCATATTGGTTTATCTACAAGCTAAACCGGAAATCGGACTCATAAACTTATTTAAGTTTGCGTGTGATTTCTCCTCTAATTTTATTACATTTTACCTAAAAATTTAGTAAGTTATTTTATGTATGCGTGTAAGCCGTTAATTTTTCTCGTTGAATTCGTCCACATTACACACATTACAAATACAATAATGTAAACAAATGGGTTTTAGAGTGTGATACGTACGAAGATATAGAGTGAAGATATATATAGAGTGTTTTTGGGTTTAGCTGATAATGAGGACAAAACAAGGTATGTACATGCTGTCATCAAGAAAGGACCTACAACACAGACTTTACTTTCAGATATTTACCGACTTTTTCTTCCTAGGTTCTCGCTATGAAACGCGCAGAAAACAACACCAGATAAAACGAAGAATACGTCCTACTTCTATAACCACTTTTTCTTTGAGCTAAGATAGCAATTGAGCTGTAAAGCCCTCCCTCAAGCAATCAAAGTGTCCTTACCTTGCCCGTTTTGCTTTACGGTTCTAAAGCTTGGATTATGACAAAAGCGGATGAAAGCACCTTGGGTCGTTTTGAGAGAAAAGTTGTTCGCGTGATCTACTTGTGCATGGAATATGAGTTGAGGAAAAGATGGAATGACGAATAGACTTGGCCATATGGATAAATATGGACGAATTAGATGGCTAAGTCGCGAAGAGCCCATGGAAATCAGTGCTCCGTCCCGGAAAGTCTTCGAATCCACGTCCACAGGACGACAGCGCAGTGGAGGAAGATCGCGGATCAAGTGGAAAATGACCTCACCCAACTTGGAATGCGCAACTGGACACATCTAGCTAGGGACCGAGGTAGATAGAGACATTTTGTGGGGCAAGGCCCTTGTTCACACAGGGCTGTAGCTCCTTAAGTACGTAAGTAAGTATTCAACATTATTTTCACATTATTCCATACAAAAACAAAAATTACTTTCAAACCAAAGTTTTTGAAAACTGCGTGAGTTTCTAGTCTTTTCTACAATTTGTCTGGTTTATATTGGAATCACTTTTCATCTCTAAGTAGAGCCACAGCACAGAATAACCTCTAGGTAAAGTTTAATTAGAGCCACTGGATCGTTTAATAGAAAAGTAAAATAAGGATTTCACACCTGAAAAAGTAATCTGGAAACTTGTTTCAAAATCCATGTTAATGTCCTAAACATTGCTTAAGCTGAAAACTGTCTGTCATATATCTCTGAAACGGTTCAACTTATCAGAAAATGTGTGAGACAAAAATTGTAGCAAATGTTATGCTTGAAAATGTGTGTAAAAGGTGTTAACATCATGGGAGTTATAGAAAGGGAGATAATCAGATTTTTCGCGATCTTAAGCTGCTCACACACGCGACACAATCTCGAGATTGTACGAATGTAAATGAACAAAATGTTTAAAACACCAAAAAGAAGGTTAGACAAATGTCTAGATATATCTCTTTAACAAATAGAACATAATTTGTTACAAAATAAATATTTATCATCTGCAGAAAAAGATCCACCTAGCGGACGGCGGCGGATCGGACAGCGGCGGTGTACAGTCCATATCCATTTTTACGAATATCACTTTCTTTAAAAGAAGAAAGAGTCCATTAGCTCTCACCAAGTAAAAGAAACACAACCTGAGCGCTAAAAAAACGATTCTTTCTTTAAAAAAAAAAGCTCTGTCCCCTGCTCTGAGCTTAAAAAGAAAAACGTCTTGAGTTAGTTTCTACTGTACATATATTTGCAATTTGATTATTATTCTTATAAATTTAATCACTATCACTACTTATCATTATAGCTTCGTTTTCTAAAGACTTTTTACATAAACTTACATCCATAGATTTTTCAAACTGATCCTCTCCATCGTCGGCAACACAGTTCGAGCCAAAAAAGTAACTCGTATTGCAATTGGGTTGTTCTTGTTTTATCAGCGACGAGGACGCTCTTTTGCTTAGAGAAAAGTTCTTCTTCAAAAATCTATCGACATGAGTTAGGGCATTCTCCTTTCCTCCTATCAGGGCATCTATGCTGTCATCCAGGGAGAATCTCTTGGATGACTTGTCCAAAATTGACCAAGAAATATTTCGTTTCTTTGATTCTGCCACGATCAGATCGAGATCATCCACACTTCTGTCCAACTTGACAGGTTCATAGCGAAGAAAATGCCCATTGTGCTTGGCTATGGGTGGTTCAGTGTTCCTTATGATTCCATTTATGATCCCTGACATGTCAAAATCATCGTCATCGCTGTCGATATCCGATGGCAAACACTTGTTCTTTGGAGTTGAACATAAACCACTCGGATTGAATGAGGATTTTGTGGTTGTTTCTGGTTTCTTGGCAATCAAAAACTTATCAATCATTTGAAGGCCTTTTTTCGGCTTTGACTTCGCTGGAGCTTTTTTAGGTTTTAAAGATTTGGCTACCTCATTTGTAGCTTCCAAGAGATCATTCAAATTATTCAAAGAATCGGTTTTATCTTTCAAGACATCTTGGGCCTTAGGTTTTCTGGTCTTTTTCACTTTCTTTGGCTTCTCCTTGGATGCCAAGAATTCCTTGACCATCTCTGGATATGCCTCTTCCATGAGATTCAAGGGTTCCACACTTGTCCATAGATCTTGAATACCTTTGGGATCATTTGTGGCAAATATTTCTAATTGATTATCAGGAATTAGTCCGTGGAAGAAACTTTTCTGATCTTTCCACCGAACTTCCAGACTTGGCACTCCTTTGACAGTTCGCTTTTTTACAATCTCCTCGGGCACCACATATGCCACAGAGTTGGGAGGCTGACTTTGGATAAAGCGAACCTGCCATCGCGTGAGAAGAGGGAAGAATTTCTGAAAACAGTAAACTTCCTGCCATTGGAGAAGCTTAGCAATCTGTTTTATGAACTTTACAATATTTGGCTGTTTCCAACTGAGATTTAGCTTAGGAATCGAGGGAGGTTCTCTTAGGAACTCATCGATGATCTCTTGCGATGGGAAGCCTGGACTCAACATGGCCTTTTTGCGAAGAGCTAGCTCGGATTTGAGAGCAAGGCGTTCGTCTCTTTTTAAAAAACAAGCATACAAGTGATCCAAGAATTTGATTAAGAGAAAGAGAAATTCTTACCTCCAACGACTTGAGTCACATCCACGATGTGTTCCACACGTTGCACACCCACTTTTTGTATGGTTTATGGTTTTTCCAAGATGCCCACAATTGGAGCAAAAGCTCTTGTCGTCAACTTTCATTTCCAGAGCCGAGTATTTGTCATCATCTTGCTTCCAAGATTTGATTCTGGAATAGGAGAAAAAGAAAATAGATGAACTATAGGACTCGACTGTGATGCTCTCAGCGGACCTATCAATGATCACATCGTTGGAGTATCTCTGGAAGAGTTTCAACACTCCATCACGACCAACTCCACCCACGCCATCTGGACAGTAATCACAACCACAGAGTAAACCCATGACAATTATTTTGTTCTGACCAAAATCTGCAGAGGTAAGAGATGCCTTTAATTTGTTTGTAAATCTTTTCATCGTCTACCCACCCATATTTTGGCAAATCTTGATCATGTCATAAACATCCACAGCTCCTCCAGAAGCCGATGAGGTGCCTTGAGTTGAAACAGAGAAGTTCCGATAGACTTTAACGGCTCCATAAGCAAAACAATCCGAATCCTGGCTGATGACACCATCAACTAACTGAAAAACTTGGCAATTTGTGAAGTTCTTATGGACTTTCAGAGGACTCACCCCTTTCTTATTGAGAAATGCGCAATATGCCTCGGCTTCACCAGGGGCTTGAACACAAGTTATTCCCATTGCCAGGAGCAAATTCTCGCACTGCTTCAACACATGATTGAATCTTGATCGATTTTTTTCCTTATTCACTGGCTTTGCAACTGGGACCACTCCATCAGGTTGTGTTGGAGGTGCTTCCTTCGGTTTAACTCCCCGGAATTGGATTTCATTCCTCTTGGCCATAACATCTGCCTTGAGTTTGGGAGCAGTTCCTTCTAAAACAAAAACAGGAGTGACTTCCTCCCAAATGAGGTAACAGGTCCGAAAGAAGAGATTTCTGAGGATGACAAGGGTTTTAAAAAGAGGAAACTACATAAGTCTGGAGTAAGGTTTGACTAACTTGAGATGTTGTCGAGGATGGACAAAGTAGTCAACAACATTGAGACTCTCGCACACCCAGCCTGCTAAATCGATGGCAACTGTCTTCCCTCGGAGTTCATAGAAAGGTTTTCGGTCGCAGTATGGAGTTAGGACAGTCCATAGTTCTTTGATTCCCATAATTTATATTATTAAATTTATAATTTGGTTTGTTTTAAAATAAATCCATAGAATTTTTTGAATTTAATTTTGATTTTTTGAATTTATTTGACATTTGCCATATAACTAGCATCTGTTGGTGAAATATGGAAACATAATACGTAACGTAACGCGAAACAAAATTGAGAGAAAATGCTGAGTTATGATTACACTTGACACTTTCCTCATTATGATTTTATTTAAATTTAGTTGCTATAAAAATTAGGGTTGAATTTGTATTTTACTTTTATTACTTGAAATTTGATTCCCTCCGCAACCTATTCAACGGATTCAGTGGTTCGCGGGAATATTTCAGATCAAAATTTTATCTATGTGTCAGAGTTATAGTATTCATGTACAAACGTCAAATTTCAAATGTTAAATTGTTGATGGACTCATATCTGTAATTATGAAAAAAAGTAAAGGCTGTCTAAATTTGAAATCTTGAACAAAACATAAATAATTAAGGAAATTACTGTAAATTCTTTTTACCAAGATAGTATTGGTAAGGGTCAATTATGTATGGAACCAAATAACGAGACCTCGGCGGCACACCTCCATCCGATGGTTCAAATTTTCGATGACGCTGAAGCATAATTTAGGTTCCATTGCCGTTAATGTGCCGAATTTAACTCATATTTTAGTACTTTAATTGTTTGTGGCTTATCGACGCACAACTTTTGTTTCAAATAACCCCAAAGAAGGAAGTCCAACAGTGGCATATCGCACGATTTTGACAGCCAATTGACATCGCTAATATATAAGATACTGCAATTGAGCCATTTTTAATTTAGCTGTGTGGCAAGTGGGCCATTAGAAGTTCGTTACCATCTCACAATAGCGAATAACTTGCTGACCAGCCTTATTATGAAAAATGCGGCCCGATGATGCGAACAGTCATTAAACTGAACAGTCACATTTTGTGGGTCCATTCGTTTTTCGACAATAATTTTTGGGTTATCATTCTCCCAAATGCTGCAATTCTGCGAATCCACTCAGGTGAAAATGTGCCTCATCATTGAAGATGATTTTTTTCGAAAGTTGTTCGATCATCCACTGTTGCCACTTCTTACCACCATTCTGACCATTGATGAAGAATTTGAGTTAGTCTGAAATCTAAGTTGAGAAATGTCAAATGAAATTTAAAAGAAAAACTTGACGTTAAAGTGTGGTCATATTCAACATAGTCTTTTGGAACTTAAACACTTTTTAAATAGAGTCTTCGTATATCGAGGCATTAAAAAATATACATAAAATTATGTGGGCTTATATTGCATTTTTAAATCAAGGCTGAAAAATATACTGAATGATTGATTCTTTTAAATCACGATGAGTTTTTAGTACTTATTCTGTACCCTGTCATACTAAAAAGTATTAATGGCAAACTTGAAGTGTTTATTTTTGCTGAACGCACTCATTATTTTCACGCTTTGACTCCATCTTTTTTCATGAAAACCAATTAAACCACTTCTTTCTAGACGACTTCGACTTTTGGTTTTCTTGATTAAAATAAAATTGTAATCGATTTGTCTGTTTTTAAAATCAAAAAAACTCCCTAAAAAAAGTTAAAAATCACATTTACTTAATTTATCTTTGAATCGTAAAGAAATTCCATAAAAATGTCTGATTTCCGTTCAAGTTACCGAGATGATCAAAACAGTCGCTCGAATTCTAATTCCAACTCAAATAAAAGAGACGAACCTCCAATGTCTCGATTGTTCATTATCGGCAACAAAGAAAACACCGAAGATGAACTTCGCGATGCCTTCTGCAGGTTCGGTGAAATCGAAGACGTTTGGGTGGTAAAGGATAAGAAGACTGGAGATAACAAAGGTATCGCTTATGTTAAGTTCGCTAAGACCTCGGAAGCCGCTCAGGCCCAGGAGGAAATGAATGGCAAGCGTATTGGTAAATTGGAGCGACCAGTCAAAGTTATTGTTGCAGCTAAGTGAGTTCAATAATCGACCAAAATCTCTTGGACAATTCATAAACTTCAATTTTGTTATTGTTGTGTAGTAAAAGTCAAGGCCGCACGGACAATGAACCCGATAGATACGTTCGCTTGTTCATAGTTGTCCCTAAGAACGCCACCGAGGAGGATATTCGTGCCGAATTCGAGAAGTACGGTGATGTGGCTTCTGTGTCAGTGATGCAAGACCGTCAAACCGGAACTTCCAAAGGCTTTGCCTATGTTCGATATGATAGGTGAGACTTTTCTTTCAATCGAGTGTGGTTTCGGGAGATTTAAATTTTAATGGTTTCCTCTTTAGGTTCTATCATGCTGCTCTTGCTTTCGAAAATTGCCCAGGCAAATACAAAGCTGTCTTTGCTGAGCCCAAATTATCTCGCAATCGAGATAGTGGTCGCGATGGACGTGATGGCCATCGTGATGAGTCCTTCAATCGATACAACGATTGGGGCAATGGAAGCAGCAGTAATAGCCAAATTAACAATTCCAGCAGTGAGATGGCTACATTTTTGAAGATGCAGAACTCTGTTGACCAGATGACAACTACTTTGGATGTGATTTGCAGCAGCAGCGTCAATCAGGATCAGTTGTGGCGCTTGTTTGATATTGTGCCGGGTTTGGACTATTGTCAAATTACCAGAGAGGGTAAGACAATTCACAAATTTGGTTTGAAATCCAATTTTGATTGTTTTTGTTTTTCTTTTAAGATGGACCAAGAACAAATGAAGCGACAGTCGCATATAACACACCTGAAGCTGCTATTTATGCAAAGTAAGTTTTGAGTAACAAATTATTACATTTAGCTTTCTCAAACTTGTTGGTCAACGGCCATACCACGATGAAAATATGGGTTCTAGTCGAATAATGGAAAACAACCAGGGTGCGGTTAGTACTTAGATGAAGAGAACAGTGTTATGAGAGCACATTATGGCTCAAGTTAAATTCAAGCTTCATTTTCTATTTAATCTTTAAAATGCACTCGCTAAGAATCGGTGCTGACTCTTAAGTAGGACGAATATATGATATAAAAGTTACTTAAGCTGAAGTTTATGGTCACAATATTTTTCCATACTTTTTAGACCATGAGCTCAAGACTTGGTCTTTAAAACGGTCTTCATTTCAGAACTGGAATTGTTAATTATACAGTCGTCTATTCAAATTATTGATATACTTAAACACTGTTATCTCTTATCACTATTTTATATGAACTGTCTTAACGAATCTCTTTCTTGGTTTTTCTTGACAGTTATTATGACCTATATTTTGTCATAATAAGAGTTGACTGAGTCTAAGTATGATTCAAATGGTCCAGAAGTTTTCTAAGCCAAAATTATTTCTTACATGTTTTAGATAAAGCTATGAACTACGTTTCAGTTGTTAAATAAGACGCACATCAAATTATAGCTCCACCCTTTATAGACAATATATATATCCTGAGATCGATTAGCGATTTTTTCTTTTTGTTGTCCACCAACGCTTTTAAGTTCAATCCAGTCTATTTAACTTTGAGAAGCTTGTTGCTGAAATCGATACGATACGCTTGTTGTAATATCCTGCCTTGTTTTAATTGCTTCCGATTAGTTTTTGGAAGTCAAGGCTTTGGTATGTAATACTTATGTCGGTTCTATTCTATTGGGACACTTGAATTCTGTGCGTCCTTTGAGGCCAAAGTCATTATCAAGTCTTTCAAAGCATTGCTTTCTCCTTTAACTGAATTTTGATTACCTCTGAAGAATTTCTAAATGGGAGATTAATCTGTATTTGACATGATAATGTCATCTACATTTATTAATAACTTAACAGGTTAAATCTCCGATTGATCTATTAAGTATTGGGACGTTCCCATTGATATCACGTTTTAACTTTTAGGTCCTTTTGTACTTGTACTTTTAAGTTAAAAGATTCCTTATAATTTCTGGGCTGTTCTATAAGGTCTTCCTTTGCCATATTTGCTTCTTTGATTTTTCTCATTGGGCAATGTCTTGTCTTTGATTGTCCCTGATACTCCAATCATCATTCATCTGTTCGTCAACCAACATAGGTCCTTTTCCATCTGCGTGCTCTATCTGAGTCACGCGCTTTTTCTACTACTCCGTCTCTCAAGGTTGGATCGCTGATCATATTATCTTCGGTTGATATATGTATCAACTTTCGGTTCATCTTTATTTCCCTTATCCTAATCTAAATCAGTATCAAGTAATCTGATTACGTTATTTTCTTTATAATCTTGATAACTAAGCGATAATTTTTTGATCCTTCGTCGTCATAGCCCACAAATATCATAGTTAAGCTCTGTCATCTAAATTTGTTTGTTGTTCTCGAAAAAGATACATGCTTATTTTGAGATTCGAACTAAACGTTGATTCGAGTGAGTAGATCTATTCGTTCGAATAAATTTTGTTTATTTTGAGATTTGAAAGAAAAATATTCATTGCAGAAAATGAACCGAAATTAACCTTATTTTGGAGATCATCTGTTCTAAATGATTTGACATTTTGCTTTGATTTAGTGTGACCAAGTCTGCAGACTTTTAAATTTTTGTTAAAAATGTTCGGAAAATTAATCCAACATATTCCAAAAGCATTAAGCGAAATAATGTTTTGCTAAAAGCCGGGATGAGTTGATTATTTTCAAATGCATTAACGAAAATATGATTTTTTTTTTTGAAAAAGAAGAAAATAAACTATAAAGCATATGTCTAGTGAAATACAAGTTTGATTTGACTATTCGAGTCATATTAATTGAATGTAAATGTTGAATCAAAGATTTTTAATTATTCATTTGAAATCAACAAAATGACGTTTGCGTATTAATGGTTCCACTATTTATTTCAGACACATCTGGTTACACCTGTGACTTTTTAAAAAACAAAAGAAAACCCATTTGAATTTGTTTCAACAAAATTTATATTTTAGCAGCAAAATGGCAATTGTTTCATTTGCAGTGAAAATGGTGAGGAACAAATTAACAGAAGAAGGATAAGGGATGCATCAAATCCATTCGAATTGGACTTTTTTTTTTGCTCCCCACTGTGCCCTTTATAAAATAACAAACAAAACTCGTCAATATAATTAATTTCGTTTAATTATCGAATACAAATTGTTAAAACTTATATGTTATTCACCAAAAAATATCAGAACGACACAAAAATGACATTTGATGCGAATCATTCGAAATTCAAAGTTTTTTTTAATGCACTTTCGATTGAATCAGCAAACTTTCGAATCGACAAATCTCAAAATTAAATCTTCTTGAATTCGAATAACTTTTGATCGAAAATGAATCTCAAAATAAGGGTGATTATCTATATTGGGTATCCCTCTTGAAGTCTTAAGCTAAACCCTTAACGCCTATTTGTACCTTGCTGATGAGTGTTAATTTTGTTGGTGATATTTTAGATTGTCCCACGACTGATTAAGTTTATTACCTTCAACTGATAACTCAAGTAATTTCTTTTCATCGTTACCTTTCTTGGTCTATTCAGTTACTGTTGGATCTGATTTCGGATTGAAAACGAGTATCTTCATTCTTAATAAAAGCACCGGCTTATATTTCCATAGATGATAGTCATCGTGTTCTTAGAGATTCTGCTATTTAAAAAATATTATTAATTATTCTTTTGCACTCAAAATTATGTTTTTTTTTTAATTTTGTTCACCTTTCTGTATTGAAATTTGGCCCATAACCTATTGACCTGTAACTTTTCACGAAGTAGATCAATGAAGGACTTAGGGGCCAGTTATCATTTAAATCGATATTAAACGGTGTTTTCCTTTGATTGAAAATGAAAATTATATACTGATCGATCGGAAATCTTGTTTTGAAGAAAAAAAAAGTTTAATTGCGCATTTATTTTTCGGTGGATTTCAATCAGGAAATCTTTTTCAAAGACAGACATTTTTAATGATAGCTATAAACGACCTGCCAAAAAAATCCAATGTTTGTTCTCAATGATTAAAAACCAATGATAGCTATAACTGGCGCCTTAATTTTGAAATTCTTAGGTTCAGCATTGTTTTCTTTGTACAGCCTCGTTGTTAAATACCACATGTCCAAACGGTATTGATTTATAATTTTGACCAAGTTGATGTTTATGTTTGATTTGAGAACAATTAAGTGGTGATTCTCATCGGCTTTGTTGATCTGAACGGTATTCAGTACTTGCTTATACATCATTTGTAAACAAACGTTCCTGCGCTCGTTGTAAATGACGCACCATTTGTTAACTCTCTAGAGTAATCTTATCTCATTGCTAGATAGATCACCGCAATTAAATACTTGAGGCTTTTAGTGAGTGTCTTGACTTCTTTTGTAATTGAGAGCGTAAATAATTCTATCGGACAAATTCGAACTCTCACAGTGGCCAGATCTTGATATACAAAAATCAGCTGGTCTTTTCTATTGTATTGAAGAGATGTTATTCAACATTACAAAAACCATTTATCCTACAAGTTTATGTCCCAACAGATAAAAAACGGCCTGTCCCTATGAACAGTGTATCTTTTTCCCCCTCTAACTATTGTCTAATTGCAATTGCGTCCCTTCTTTGCAATGTCATGGAAACGGTCATCAGTTTGCAGTTCAAGAAATATCTTGAGGAAGAAAAGCGTCTCAATTACCAGCAATATTGTTTTTGTAGATATAGGTCCACCGGTGATTTGATGGCTCATATAGCCGACAAATTGAAACAAATCTTTGCATTATTTTGGACAAAACAACCCTTTTTTCTACACATTCTGATCTGGCTGTAATCTAATCTCTATAATTTTATACAGAGAAGTTAGTTGTCCTCCATTAGTTATCGTTGGTAGAATTCATAAGAGAGCTCTAAGAATGATAATTGACCGTTGTACAACTAAAATATTTGAAATCTAGTAGTGTTTCTTACATGCAATCGTATCATCGTTTTTTTTTTAAAAAACAGAGGTCTAGCGAAATAGCCATTTTTAATCCTTCCCTCAAACATTTTTACTGTAATTCCCGTACTTCGAGTATTGATCGTAAAGTTCTACCATCAACCTTCTTTTTTTAGCCGCACTACACGTATTTAGTTTGCTTTAGGGAGCTCAATATTTTCCACTAATTGTAGTATGCATTTGTTTCCCGCTTCTATTCATCCTAATCAGTATACACTTTCCCTAATTGCTCGCACTAATTTAATCATTACAAGGGTTTTCATATCATACATGACATCTTCACTAATGAAATTAGGTTCTTGTTAAAGTTTTTAGACGCTTTGCTTTCAATAAATAGTATTCGGTTGAAGCATACGTCTTCACAGCTTACTGAATCAGATTTAAGCTCACTGACACTTTTTTTAATTTCGGTTAAAAACTGCCTTATCTCGAAGCTTGCCAACTCCTTCAGCTTTTCTTCTTTTTTTCCAAAACCAGCTCCTTTGTTTGACAAGATTTTTTAGTTCATTTCTTTCGAGTTCTAAATTTGATCTAAAGAAATTTAAAGCCGGTCTACCACAAGGAAGAGTCCTAGGACCACCATTGTACATTTTTATATACAAGTTAACATAAACGATTTCACGGCCACATTTAAGATTTTGTCTTAATTTTAGTTAGCAAAATTTCTCATCTTCAAATTCTCTTCTTATGTTTTAGGGAGAAAATTCATGGTCTCGAGTATCCAGTTGGTGAGAGAATGATTGTAAAATTCTCTGTCATTAATCCTCGTTTGGACAATTCTATGATGGATGGTTGGTATTTTAGAAGTATTGAAAAGTTATTTTAATTTGAATAATTTTATTTAAGTACCCAATTCCCGTTCGGAACGTAACCATAACGCAATTTGTAGCGTAAACTTGCCGCCTGCAGCACCAATGGCTTCCCCAGATGCACAAGTTGCTCGCAGGCTTTTTATTGTACTTTCATCGGTAAGCGAGATTTTCTCTTGACATTTCTTTTTAAAGAAAACTTAAAATTATTTGAATTCTTTTTGCAGAGCATTCCACAAGCTATTTTGAAGAACGTCTTCTCATGTTTTGGAAGCCTCATTGATGTATATTTACTTCCAAATCGTAACTGCGGATATGTGAAATACGCTAGAGACGAAAGTGCCCAAAATGCAATTGACACATTGAATGGAGTTGAAATCTGTAGTTCAAAAATTAAGGTAGAGGTTTTTAAAATGATTAAAAGTGTTTTTTAATAAAATTTTGTAAACATTTTTGCAGGTAATGGACGCAGAGGAACCAAGCGAAAATAATCGCAAACGAGTTCGTCGTGTTTAATAGTTCAAGGTAAGTTTTGAGATGATTTGAAAAGGAGTTCCTTTTCTGCTCTCTCTTCTTTTTTTGAGATAAAAATAAACAACAACTAATATATGAAAAAGTCCGGTGGTAAGTACCAGTGAGAAAAATTACGCACCATGATACAAAAAAAAAAAAACAAACGAAACGAAACTACCAAAGTTTAAGACTTTCGGCTTTGAATCTTGTCTACACAAAAATGTTAAGACGTTCTAATATTATTCATAAATGTTTCTTTTTTTATTATTTTCCACAGACAGTAATATCCGAAAAATACAAACGACGACAGAATATACAAGTGTTTAGTTTGACGTCAAAATAACAAGAAAATCAGAAACGAAAATTAAAAAAAAAAAACGGAAAAACAACAACTCAACTGAATAAAAAAGAACGACTCTGAAGACCAAGACCCAACCGACCGAGTGACCCAAACGACGACGCACTCGACTTCCATGAAATTAATAAAAATAATTAGTTTACTCTTTTTAACTCCTAATTGTTAAACAAAAAGAAACTGAATGAGAAAAACAACAACAACAACAAGAACAACATGAAATTGATGAAAAAACATTTTTTATACTTTACAATAATTTATTTTAAAAAAATATTGAAAATATGATATTTCAATGCAACTGATGAATAATTTTTTACAAAAGAAAATACATTTAGACATTTTATCTATTAAATCCCACTGAAAACAGAGAAAACAAAATAAAAATTGTTCCAAAAATTATATAAATCCAAGTATTAAACGAAATGACAACCTATACACGACCCGAGAACATTGAATCCAATTATTTTTTTTAGTGACTATTCAATTGAAAATAATAATGACGGAGGAATTGTTCGTAGAGAAACACAAAAATATTGTATAACTTTTTATCTGCAATAAATAAAGAATTAAAGTACGTGACATTATTGTATGTGTTTTATTTTTACAGCAAACGTGTCAAAGGAAGATCTTACTGTGGTCTTATTGTGGTCCTTCGAGCGGATTTCCCTTGTTAGGAACAGATAACAGACTATTCTTGGGCGGAGAATATGGCCACTGAAAGAATTCGGGTCAGGGTTGCGGTTTCATGAGGTGTGTGATCAGTACCTCCTCCAGAGTGACAATGAGACATACTTTGATCGAAACGAAAGCAATCGTAAAATAAGATTCTGCTATACTTGAGATCGATTTTTAATTCCATGAAGTAAATCGTTCGTAAAACGTTCGTTGGGCTGTGCTTACAGAATGGGCAGGTTCAGAAAGTTAACCAAGAAAAATCGCAATAATTGTATAAGTTAATTTAACCTATGTCAAAATGACAGCTTATCAAAATTTTGCATGAAACTGAAAGCGGAACTTTATTACTTTGACGTTTTAAATTACCGATTTTTCAACCCTTTAAGTAACTTTTTTTTTAGTTTAGTTTTCAAGTTTTTTTTTATCATATCTGACGTTTGCCATTTTGAAAACTTGTGTAATATACTTCCTAATTTTGTAATTAATTGAGTTTTATATGGCTTAAATAAATCAATTTATTTTTTATATAGATCTGACAAAACACAAATTTATTTTGTTTTTACATTCCATATGGCAATATCTGCAAACAGATTTATTTTTGATTTTAGATGAAAGATTTAACCCTCTTTGCACTAATACTAGTTTTTGACAGCTCTATTGCACTCGTTAAGAAACCACTAAATCAATTATAACATTAAAAGGTTCAATTGGGAAAAAGTGACTGTTTTGTTTCTGAAAATATGTATGAAATTTATTTTGGTATTAAAATTTTGCTCGCAGGAATAAATTTTAAAGCATTTTATTATCACGCTAGTTTCAAAATTTATGAATTCAAAGAAATTGTGAAAAAAGACCGTTCAGTTGACATTTTTATACATTTTGTTATTTCGGCTTCTCTTAAGCAGCCATTTTTTCAAGTTTCAGAAACTTGTAATTTGGAAAACCGAGGCAAAGTCTATTTCATTAGACTTTTGAATATGAACATTGCTGAAATTAAGTACATATGTTGTAGGACCCAAATGATTGTCAAAATATATTTTAATGTGGCCTCACCACAAATATTTCTTGTCTTAACACCTTTATATGAAAGAAGAGGACAGATGCCTAAAAAACTGAAAATAAATATGTTCTTCTCTATTTTGGTTTTTAAGTGAGTTCAGCTGATTTTTAGCATAAAAAAACAAAGTCGCTTCATTGAAATCGTGTATTTTATCTTATTGAAATTAAATAAAAACTATAAATTGAAATAAACATTGTTTAATTGCTTTCCTAAGACCGCTTACACATATAATATTAGCTAAACAATATTGTAAAAAAAACTTTATAAAATGCTCTCTTTCTCATTCGCTAAGGACACTGACTCCCGAAACAAATGTTCTTTTTACTCATAATGGTTGTCTTAAAAAAAGAACGTGACCATACTCAACTTGTTTAAAAAGCTTTGATTTAACATTTCAAACAGCTAACAAAATCTTTTAGAACATTATCATGTCAGCCCCCTAAAAAAATCAAATCATGATTTTTGTTTTGAATCTGTCAACATAAAAATTTGACGCTTTTCACATTTGAATTAGCAAAATAAAAAGACAAAGACACATTCTCCAAAAAATACATTATGCAAAAAATGCAATGAAATATTAAATTTAACTCCTCTTTCATTTGATATAATTTCGCTTAAAGAAATTATAGAAACATTTCAGCAACTTTCAGATGCTATAATAAAGATAAACATGTTCAGCCTGACAATAATTTGCATTTCTTGAGTTTTCTTTAATGCAGAAATGAAGTTCGACTTCATTTTTATCTTTTTTCTCGATCTAAAAAATGTGAAATTCGTGTTTCCTATGAAAGTCTGCCAAAAGACTTAACGCTTCCTTACACCAAAGCAATTGATATTTTTTGCATTGTAAAAATATTTTTTTCATATTTTTGCAAATATGTCTGAAAATTTATATTTGTCTACAAAGTGAAAATCTCTTTGGTGTTCCGCAACAATGTTTATTGTGTATAAACGTATTGCATTCGTTTAGAAATGTTTATTATTTATATAAAAAAGGCATGTGCACCTTAACCTTAATTACGTCAAAAGATAATTCCAACAACAAGTTTCTCAGTGTGTAAGGGGACTAAGTTTTACTTGTTCACAATCAAAGGCAACACCGTGTTGTTTTTGTTTAGCTGAATGCAACCACTGCATTATCTATTTAACTGAACGCGTTTATTTTAATTGTCAAAAACAAAAAGTTCGTGAATTAAAAATAAAAGCAAAACTCAAGACGCAAATAATTTTTGAATTTTCCCAACAAAATACTTCATCTCATTTTATTTTCTCATTAAACATAACTTAAAAAATGCCAACAGAAATAGAAAACATAAACCCAAATGTCTATGGCAAATGCAAGGAGAGAGAAACAACGGCAGAAGAAGAAAACGAAAGTATTCCGGATCCATTTGATTCTCGTGAAATTTTTGGTAAATTTAATTTAATCCCTAAAAAATGTCCTCACTAAAGAAATTATCTTCCTTATTCAGACCTAATCCGTAGCATCAATGACCCAGAGCATCCTTTGTCTCTCGAGGAACTACATGTCGTCCAAGAAGACCTCATTAAAGTCGACGACGAAGGAAATGAAGTCTCTATCCAATTCACACCAACAATTCCCCACTGCAGCATGGCCACACTCATTGGATTATCAATTAGAGTGAAGCTCCTTCGCTCTCTTCCTCCAAGGTTCAAGGTCAATGTTGAGATAACCCCCGGCACCCATGCCTCGGAGATGGCTGTGAATAAGCAATTGGCCGATAAGGAACGAGTTGCCGCCGCCCTGGAGAACAAACACCTCGCTGAGGTCATAAACCAATGCATTGCTACCAAAGGATAAACCGAAGCCTGTTTTCCTAACAAAAGCACTTAGCGCCAAAGTGTTTATTTCTGTACATATACAAGATTGTTAATTAATTCCTTAAAGCTAATAAATAAAGCCCACACACTGAGGTGTTGGATGTGTTTCTATTAATCCTTTCTCTTTGTCTCCATCGCCGCCGCAGCGGGTGGAGCTTTGGTGGGATCATACTTGAATGTCTTGACGAGGGGACCTCTGCCTGCCTTGGCGAAGCGTATTTGATCCAGTTGCTGTCGTTCTTCGATCTGTCGGGTGATTTTCATGTTGCTCCAAGCTGAAAGAAGGACACATTAGTAGAGAAACAAAACCTATCAACTTCTACTTACATTCCTTAATCCCAGAGACGAAGCCGCTCTTCTTTTTCTTCATGGGCAGGTTTTCGGGACTGTGGGTGACCATTTTGTCGATCTTGAAGTACTCCCGCACGGCGGGAATCTTCAGGACGGCAACCTGTCCCAATGAAATAAAGTTACTGCAGGTCCAGTAGCACAGAATGGCCGCTGGGAAGTTCATGGTGAAGGGAAAGATGGCAATGGGTAGGGCACGCAGCACGTACTTCATTAGATGCATGTTTTGGGCGGAGAGACGGGCGCTGTCTGTTCCGATTTCAATGGTCAGATAGAGGGTGGCACTTGTGATGGCTGGCAGAAGGAAGTAGGGGTCTGCCACGGTCAGATCTGTGAACCACCAGAGTCCTCCGTCGCGGAGGGACTCCACTGGGGTGTTGGCCATAGCTCGCAAACCCATGAAGAAGGAAATGAAGAGTGGTGCTTGCGCTAGGGGCACAACCATGTTCTTCAATGGGTTCAAGTCTTTCTCCTTCATGAAGAGCATCATTTCCTGGGCGTAGCGTGCGCTTTGGATGGCATCGCCCGTCTGACGGGCTTCGGTCATCTTCAGCTGCAGAACTTGCAGCTGAGGCATGTGGTTGTTCATTTTTGCTGCATTCCGCTGCGAAACTATGACCAGTGGGAAGATGAGTGTTCGAACCACACACGTTCCAATAGCGATTGCTGCGAACCAAGGCAAATCCAAGCCAATGTGCAGGTACTCCATGCAGTTCTGGACCATGCCCACAGGAGTCCAGCCACCCAGACCCAAGGAGGCGAATGTTGGCTCTCCAGCTGCATTTAGGACCTCAACCGCGGCATCAGTCACCGATAGGGGTTCTGGGATGGGAGGTGCTTCGGGGATTTGTGTGAGATCGACGATGTTTTTTCCAGCGATGTCTTCGCTGGCAAAACGAACGCTCCCCATTCCCATGAGAGGTGTCAATTTTGAGACAACCGTTGGATCGAGTGTTCGGATTGGCCTCCTGCAGTGTTCGATGTGCAGATCTCGATTACTGGACGCCGAGAGTGGTGTAAGCACCGATGACCCATTCGCCTGCAAATAACACCAAAAAGATTTTAGGTTAGGCGGTTCGAAGGTATTTCATTTGGAATTTCACAATTACTTACTTTTGATTGTAAACACATGAAAGCGGCATTTTGTCGATTAAACGCAATTCGAATTTTTGAGGATAACATTTCAATCTCTTTCTTATTTCGTGGAGTGTGTTATTTAACTTTTTTGGTATTTTTTATCGGTCGCGAAAAGCGAAATGTTTTAAAGGGAAAAATTTACCAGATGATATTTGACAGATGACATTTCTCTTATTGGTCGAAGAGTTTTTATGTGATGTGAGTTTTTGAAATTGATAAGATATTTTGTGAGAAGAGCAAAGTAGAATTGGAAATATGTTAGGGTGGATACACACTTGGCTATAGTACCACGCGATTTTGTTATTCGAATAAAGTCAATTCCATCGTTTAAAACGATATTTCTTGAAGTGAAAGAAGCTTAAGATACGACCGAATCTAATAAAGTCTCATTGCTGTTCTTTGAAATATTTGGTTTTGTTGCAAAAAACAAATTCGTCATATAATAAACCGTGAAAAATGAGCAATCAATAATTCAAGTTTAAGCTGTTTTGTCGATATCTCTGCAGGTATTTGACATATAGCTAAGAAAAAAAGAAACGCACAGATCTCTCTCTCTCTCTCAAAGAAATGGAACTATATTCCAGGGACCTTGAAACGTCAAAATGTGTTAAAATTTGTAGTTTGATAATTTGTACCGATTTTAAATAATTCGTTATGGGAAGTTTAAAATATGCTAGAATCTTAAATCTTTGCAAGAAACGTACATATCTGGAAGGGATATAATCTTTAAACCATCAGATATATTTTGTTTTCCAAATGGCTTTCTCTAGGGGATTTGGCTGTCATTTTCACTCAATTTCACATGATAAGCTTTAACACTGATGGAAACAAAAGGATTTGAATTGGAAACCACGTTCATTGACATTTGTTCATCCATTTTTATTTCCTGTTATTTTCAAATCAGATTTAAATTTTACATTTTTATCCAAAAGTTACAAATATTCTTTTGCTTATTTTCTCGGAATTTAATTAAATTTTGTTTCGTGAGGTGGCGTTCACTTTGGATTGTTTTCAGACATCAAATTTTATGCTTCATCTGTTAATTTAATTTAAAAAAAAAAATATTGATCTGTGACGGATCTCACTGTCTGTCAGAAATGTATATTCATCAGAGTTTGCTCCGTTGTATGTTATGTAGCATTTTTTCTTTTTACTTAATATTTATTTTCAGGTGTTTCTACAGATTGCAAAAGCTGTGTTTGCGATCAAAAAATAAAACGTCTCAATTTTACACAAATTTGTTTGCATCGGATCGAGAACAGCAGATTTCTGCCTCTCTTAGCCAAATAGAATTACGAAATGTCAAAATAATTCAATAGAAATAGACATGTTCGGAACTTCATTTGGAGTTAATATGTTTGTTTTCAGATATCAACCATTTCCAATCTGGAACTTTGCTTGGCCTCACCTTCAATTGATCGCGCAAAAAACTTACCTAAATCATTATTGTCTACAGAAAAAGCTCCTTAGGCATCCAATAAGTCCATCATGAGTTGTATTATGAATTGTCAAGAAATATTACTTCCTCCTTTTTAAATTTGGCAATAAACGCTTCCCTCTAATGCCTCACCCCGCCTCAAGGCGGTCTTAATTAAACAAGTGCCAAAGGTAGCGGTTTCTTGTTTTTTCAATAATCTGTTAGGCTTTACCTCTAGATTACATATTGTTTTGTGCATTGCTTTTTATTGCAAGTTCTTTGCGCTTGTTGTTCGCGATTTACATTCAATTGAAATTAAAAAAGTGGTATTTTTTGTAAAATAAATATTTTTTTAAAAACCTCGTTTTTCAAATTAAAAAAAAAATCTAATATTGGTAAATTTCTATTGGAAAAATTACGAGTAAGTAAATAAATTATTTTTTGTTGATTTGTGAAAAAAAGTGATGTGCTGTTTCGTTCTTTGTGTCGTTCATGAGTGTTTTTTTGGAGCCCGCCTAGAGGCGGCCTCAGGTAGTTAAGTGTAATTTTTTTCTTCTCCCCAGTACATACTGATTCCAAGTTTCTCATGTAGATATGTCGAGAAAATCTTTGAGGAATCTTTTTAAGACGAAGGATGATAAAGCTGACCTTGTTGAATATTTTTCGAGTAGTGAAGATATGGATGGTGAAGATTTTGATGAAGATGATAATTTTGATGATCCAGATTTTATGTGTTCAGAAGACGAGTTTTTGATTGACGATTGCTTACAAAACAATCTAAATTCAACTGAATTATTGATGGATCCTGAAGTTGCAAGTCTGAATTTTAGCTCTTTTGCATCGTTGCCTTCCACGTCTGCTGCTGCACTTGCTACATTGCAATCAAATTCCAGTAGTGTTGTATCTGATGGTGTTACTCCACGTTCCAGGAAACGAAAACGCAATTCAAATTGCTTCGAATTGGAACAGGAAGAAGATGGTCCAGATCCAGATATTTCTACAACTGGTCAATTTATTGGGCCCTTTAATTGCATGCGAAATGATGCTCAGGAGTTCCGGTCTATTATGTGGAAGAAGAAAAACTTGCAAGTGCATGTAAATGAAATCATTTTTCGGGGTGAAAAAGAGTTGCCAAATGACGTCAAAGCTCTGAAAACACCATTTGATTTTTTTCAATACTTCTTGACTGATGATTTCTATCAACACCTCGTTGACCAAATGAATTTATATGCTTGTCAACAGAAAATCGAAGCTCGGTTTGTTACTAACAAACAAGAGATTCGTCAGTTCATCGGCATCATGATGTTTATGTCTGTGTACCGATATCCAAATGTTCGTTCTTATTGGGGAAGACATTCATTCGAACCAATCCGAAATGCAATGACTCGAATGAGGTTCGAACAAATACGTCAGTTTCTCCATTTCAACGACAATTCTACCATGGTGCATAAGGGCCAGCCTGGATACGACAAATTACACCGAATAAGACCATTGATAAATCATTTCAATGAACGTTTTGGGTCTATTCCTATGTTACATCGGCTTTGTGTTGATGAACAAATGTGTGCAACAAAAATGGGAGGAAAAAGCTCCTTAGGCATCCAATAAGTCCATCATGAGTTGTATTATGAATTGTCAAGAAATATTACTTCCTCCTTTTTAAATTTGGCAATAAACGCTTCCCTCTAATGCCTCACCCCGCCTCAAGGCGGTCTTAATTAAACAAGTGCCAAAGGTAGCGGTTTCTTGTTTTTTCAATAATCTGTTAGGCTTTACCTCTAGATTACATATTGTTTTGTGCATTGCTTTTTATTGCAAGTTCTTTGCGCTTGTTGTTCGCGATTTACATTCAATTGAAATTAAAAAAGTGGTATTTTTTGTAAAATAAATATTTTTTTAAAAACCTCGTTTTTCAAATTAAAAAAAAAATCTAATATTGGTAAATTTCTATTGGAAAAATTACGAGTAAGTAAATAAATTATTTTTTGTTGATTTGTGAAAAAAAGTGATGTGCTGTTTCGTTCTTTGTGTCGTTCATGAGTGTTTTTTTGGAGCCCGCCTAGAGGCGGCCTCAGGTAGTTAAGTGTAATTTTTTTCTTCTCCCCAGTACATACTGATTCCAAGTTTCTCATGTAGATATGTCGAGAAAATCTTTGAGGAATCTTTTTAAGACGAAGGATGATAAAGCTGACCTTGTTGAATATTTTTCGAGTAGTGAAGATATGGATGGTGAAGATTTTGATGAAGATGATAATTTTGATGATCCAGATTTTATGTGTTCAGAAGACGAGTTTTTGATTGACGATTGCTTACAAAACAATCTAAATTCAACTGAATTATTGATGGATCCTGAAGTTGCAAGTCTGAATTTTAGCTCTTTTGCATCGTTGCCTTCCACGTCTGCTGCTGCACTTGCTACATTGCAATCAAATTCCAGTAGTGTTGTATCTGATGGTGTTACTCCACGTTCCAGGAAACGAAAACGCAATTCAAATTGCTTCGAATTGGAACAGGAAGAAGATGGTCCAGATCCAGATATTTCTACAACTGGTCAATTTATTGGGCCCTTTAATTGCATGCGAAATGATGCTCAGGAGTTCCGGTCTATTATGTGGAAGAAGAAAAACTTGCAAGTGCATGTAAATGAAATCATTTTTCGGGGTGAAAAAGAGTTGCCAAATGACGTCAAAGCTCTGAAAACACCATTTGATTTTTTTCAATACTTCTTGACTGATGATTTCTATCAACACCTCGTTGACCAAATGAATTTATATGCTTGTCAACAGAAAATCGAAGCTCGGTTTGTTACTAACAAACAAGAGATTCGTCAGTTCATCGGCATCATGATGTTTATGTCTGTGTACCGATATCCAAATGTTCGTTCTTATTGGGGAAGACATTCATTCGAACCAATCCGAAATGCAATGACTCGAATGAGGTTCGAACAAATACGTCAGTTTCTCCATTTCAACGACAATTCTACCATGGTGCATAAGGGCCAGCCTGGATACGACAAATTACACCGAATAAGACCATTGATAAATCATTTCAATGAACGTTTTGGGTCTATTCCTATGTTACATCGGCTTTGTGTTGATGAACAAATGTGTGCAACAAAAATGGGAGGTAACCCTACACGTCAATATATGCCAGCCAAACCACATAAATGGGGAACTAAGCTGTTCGTTTTATGTGATAGTATGGGATTTTCGTATGCTTGCGAGATTTACTCAGGTGCAGGAGATAATGTGGTGCCTGTAAATGCACCAGATCTTGGAGCATCTTCAAATGTCGTCGTGCGCTTGTCAAAACATATTCCAGATGACGTAAATCATATTGTATATTTTGACAATTTTTACACGTCAATAGGGCTTCTTACATACCTAAGAAGTCGAGGAATTTATAGTTTGGGAACAGTTCGATCAAATCGAGTTCCAAATATAAAATTATCCACCGAAGCGGACCTGGCGAAGCGCAAAGTTGAGCGAGGTTACTCGGAAGAATACGTTGCTAATGTAAACGGCATTGATATTAGCAGCGTTTTGTGGATGGACAATAAGAGCGTTCGACTTTTATCTACTTATTGCGGTGTTAAACCTTTTTTATCAAACATGTCAAACCCAGGACCTTCCACATCTTCACGATGGGATAGAAAAACGAAGCAGAAGATCGAAATTGACTGTCCATTTATTATAAAAGAGTATAATCGACATATGGGAGGTGTCGATCTAATGGATGGTCTTCTAGGTCGATATCACATTCGTATGAAAACAAGGAAATGGACAAATCGAATTTTTTTTCATCTATTGGATGTGGCGATGGTAAATGCTTATATCCTTTATCATAGGTCAAACAAGGAAGTCACCATTGAACTTCCAAATTTTCGATCAGAAGTAGCTGAGACTTTGTGCATAATTTCAACCGATTCCAAGAAACCTAGAGGCCGGCCAGTGTCATCACCAATACCACCACCTTCGAAATCAAAAAAGTCTTACTTTCCGACTTCAGAAGTTCGATATGATAATGTTGGCCACTGGTGCATATTTCAGGACCGCAATGGTAAGAAAACTTGCAAGCAACCGGGATGTAAATCGGAGACGCAAGCATATTGCACAAAATGTAAAATAAACCTCTGTAATTCTACCTCAAAGTCTTGCTTTATGACTTTTCATCAACGTTAGGTTTATTCTTGATTTTCTTTATTTTTCAGCATTTAAATAAAATATTTTGAATAACCCATTATGTTACACCTGTGTTATTTTTTTTTCATGATAAGACCTGAGCCCGCCTACAGGCGGTCTCCTTATTTTTACCTGTAAAAGGTGAATACTTTTATGTAATGAAAAACTGATTTCAGATTCGTGTTTATCACATGCATTTTAGTATATGCTGAATTTTTGAATCAAATACAAAAATAAGGCATTAGAGGGTTAAACAAAACACAGACAATGTAATTGTGGACAAAATATAACAATAATAGAGTAATAAAGTTCAGCTTTCAGTTGAATAAAATACATAATCAGATGTCATTTTGACGTAAGTAGACTTCACTTGATTGTTAAGGAGAGTTTCCAGTCATGTTTCCCATCAAATTGATTTGATTGGATGGTATTTTTTGACTTACCTTCAAGTTCTTTATTTCGACTGAATCTTTCCCAATGAGTTCCGGACAAATTTTCACAATGGTTCACTATTTTTAAAGTCAAATTTGACACTTGAATCCCTTCGCAAGGTATTCTCTAATCGGTGTAAATAAATTCTCTATTGGAAAGAGCCTCAAAACAAAACATTACGGCAACGCTAATGTCAGGCATTGTGTGGTGTAATTAAATTATTTGTTGTTGTTTTTTATCATCTATTTGATTCCATGTCTTTTCTTTTTCCACACATCACAGCAGAGCAGAGCAGAGAAACAGAAGGACAGCAATCAGAAAAAGAAACGTCAGAAAAGTGAAAGAAAAGTCCAAATCGTAGTTTTTTTTCGTCTGTTTTGTGTGAACTGCTTGCAACGACACAGAAAAAGAAAAGTGAATTTTATTTGCAAATTATCTTTTGTAACTTTCGAAAATTTTGGAAAACTAAAAAACAAATTAAATTCTCTTCCCAAACTTAAAAACAAACCTAACAAGAAATAAGGAAATAATTTCAAGGACATTGTCTCGTGAAAAATAATTAATACGCGAATTCTAAAGACACATTCATCACGAATCGTATCGAATCACCCATCGTATCGTCGTCGACAATAGACATCGACATCGACTCGGACGGACTCGAAACTCTACAACGATCGAGAAGTTTTCCTCATCACAATCACACAAAAAAGTCGTCTACTTGGGCTGTTTCTTTGGTGTTTCGCTGTTCGCTGTTTGCTGTTCTGTCGTGCCCAGTGTTTGCCCCAGCAGCACCCAGGCCATCAGGCCAGCAGTGTACAAAATGCACTGAAAATGAATTATTTACTGCAAAAGTCCACAAAGAATCTTTTTCGAAACGAGTGTTTTTACATGAATTGAAGTTTTTGGCCAAAAAATTGAAGAATCAGTGAAGTTAGAGAGACTTTTACTTTTGATTGGATTTTAAGTCCTCCTTCGTGTCGGTTGCGTTCGGACTTCGCAGACAGAAAAATATAATTCTTTTTTGTTCTTTTTTTGTCTTCTCTCAGATAAACGATAAACGAATTTGTTCTTTGCGCCCCTTTGCCCTTCGGCCCCTTCCGCTCGACCCACGTCATATTTATGGACTCTTAATGTAATGCACTTCGCAACGAATCCTACGTAATTTCTTTTAAGGAAGAAGAACAAGAGAAATAAAATAAAAACAAAATGAAATGAAATCAAATGAAAATTGTTAAAAAACATTTTTATTTGTATTTTTAGAAAAAGATTGTGTCGACGAATCGATAGGGGAACAAGGAGAGCTGTGCTACAGAGAAGGAGGTTCTTCTTCATAACGATACAAAATCTATCTTCTTCCTCCAAACCCATCCAACTAAAAGGATACACGTCTCCCCCCTTTTTGTTGTTATTATATATATTTTTATATAATTTTTATAATTTTTATTTTGTTAAACATACTTCAGAGGAGACAAACAAAAATAAAAAAAATAAAATTAACCAAAAAATGAGTGGAAAAGTGCGATTAAAGGCGAATGGAGTCCTCGATGAGGATCCACCAACATTGAAAGACATCTCATTTCAATATCTATCAAATAATTTGGAGGTTATAAGTTGTTGCGATGAACGGGGATATCGTATTTTGGACGATGGTATCGTTTTGCCAAATGACATTTGTGATCGTTTTTTAGAGTGTTACCAGCGCTTCCAAAAGCATCTGGACGATAAAGTTGTTAATTTATTCCGGGACACAGAAAAGACCTCGATTAAGATTGTACATTTAAGAAATAGTACATTGACTGGTGATGGTGAGTTTTCTTGTTCTTTTATTTTTCTTCAAAAGCAAATTACTCTACAATTGTTTCTTTTTTGTCGTGTTGTTGTTGTTTTTGTTTGTTTTGGTTTTGATTTTTGTTTTGTTTTTGGGATTTTTGTTTTTCCAATTTGGCTATTTTAATTGAGATTAGTAATCGCATTGTCGTCGTCGTCAGTCGCCTATGATTTATCGTTGATAGGTATAGTACGTCCTTAATCGATTTTCTTTAGGGCATGGTGATAGAAACACAGTAATTGTTTGTTTATGAATCATAAATACAGTGGAGTAGTGAGAATATTTTGGGCCCAGAATAATGCAAATCATGTTCCTTCTGTTATTAGATTTTAAGTAGAGTACAGTTCTAAGATACACGTATCATGAAATCCAACATAGGAACATTTAATAATAAATAAATTAAGTGTCGAAACAATCAGTTGAGTACTATGGCCTAGTGGATTACAACTCTCAACCATTCCTGTTTGCGAGTACTGTTGTCAGGGATGGAAGGGACCTGCGGTTTTAAGCCGAATCCGAATGGTTAATTTGAGAAAGCACTTTTCATGACAAGAATTACTCTCCGAGGGTTTCTATATTCCTCGCAAGGGTAACTGTGTAAAAAAAACTTTAGATGGCACATGCAAGGATAGAACCCAAGAACTCTGGCATGACAGTATAACCCACTAACCATCAAGCCATGGGTACTCCCGTTGTTGTCTTAAAGTACCATTTTATTTTCTTAAAAAAATAGACTTTTAAAGTGAGTATTAAAAAGGGATCCTCGAAATAAGTAATTTCGTCGAATGGTCGATTCGATATGCATAACAATTGCGAGCCTTGAATTTGTGGTTTAAAACAATGCTTGGAAGCATGTAGTTTATTATTTTCAACTGGTGTACAGAGCACTTGCATAGATTTTTCAATCCGCTGACACTTTTCAATAAGTATTCATTCCTAGAAGCTCTTACGGAATACCATAGATTTTTGTCCATACTTGGATTGCACCGTCTTTACAAAAACGCAACCATTTCTAATCGCGTTTAAATCTGGGGACTGTGGAGACCATTCTATGACATTAATCTTGTTATGATGAAACATTTCTTGCCTTTGTCCTGTTGACAACCTCTTCCCCATCTCATGAGATCGCATAAGGCAACATCTCATCCTCCTCATCTCATCTCAAGATCTCCTACTCCGTTTTTTTTGAAAAACTGAACAAATTCATTTTACTTGTTTCTAAATGCTTAGTAATTTTTAATGAGGGTTTAAGTGGCCTTAAATTCCGAATTTGTAAGCCTTCTATGCCTATGAACCTCTTCCACCATAAAACATAGTTTTTTCTTTGATCTTGGCACAAAATATTTCAAGTTGCGCGTCACTGTGTTCTGTTTTGACAGTGAATTTTTTTGACTTTGGTGTACACATTCAATGGGCAGGTTCAGACAAGACAAGAGACTTCATTTGATGTCAACTTCATCCTTTGAACGTGAATTTTGACCAAGGCAAGTAAGGGAGATTTTTCTTGAATAACTTTCCAGTAAACTTTCCAATGAAATTTGCCTTAATTGGAAGGCAAATTTTTGGCAGCTGGTCAATCAGATACTAGAAACTTGCTCACTTTCAAGTCCCTTATGTCGCCCTTCGGCCGTAGTAGGATGTATAGAGATTCAGTTTTTAGCTGTATTACGCGAATGTGGAATACCTTGCCATGCTCTTTTCCCTTATGTCGCCTGAACCTGCCCAATGTCGATTTCCTTGGAATGAAATATAGGTAGACAGCAATTTGCTTAGTGGATTAAGTGAGCAATAATTGAAGTATTTTGGCACTTTGAAAAAGTAAAATTATTGAATTCGCTTAAATCAAGCTCAAGAATAGTTAAAGTATTTTTTTGGACAGAAGGTAATGCCAAGCTGAAGTGTAGAATCTTGTATCTTTAAAAAATAACTTCTACATAGAAAAACGATATACATTCTCAGAGCAGAGTTACTTGAAGTTTGTGAAGCCATACAAAATATTCTCCTTAGGTTAAGTTAAGTAAGGTTAAGGTGGTTAAGGAGTTGATCTAAATATCTTTCATATTCCCTAAAATTTTGCAGCTATCAATAACAAGTTTTGAGATAATAAATAGATCTCTTGCATAATTTAAGTATAAGTCTCCTAAGTGAAGAATTCGTCTTTCTAATAGAGCATAGCAAGAACATAAGATGTGCCAAACTGTCTCCTATATCTGTTCATCCATGCAGTTGCTGCAGGAGCTCCAAGTCGAAAAGTTTATGCCTATAATGGAGCTTATGTAAAATCTACCAACGAAATTTAGCTGCTTGAGAATATAGCAATAAGAATTGCGTAAATTAGTTTTGTAAACCGACAAGTAGTGGTATTGGGCCTTATGTGGTTCGGCTTGTTGCTTAAGCAAAAGTTTACAAATTTGCTGGGGGTATGACGATGATAGAACAAAGTTAAAGTTGTTCCCTTTTTTGTCAGCTTCATAGTTTCCTGGAATGTCTCTATCGTTAGGTGAATCTTGAACGGTTTTGCCGTCTTTACTAGAAATGACCGACAGTGGGCTGGAGCTCCAGGAACTTATTTACTTATATCTTGAACAGTATTCAAAGAAAAGCTTTTAAAATGATTGGTGACATAAACATCATCGACTCGATTACGTCAGTCGAACATCGTCGTAAAGTTTTTGTCTTACCCTTTTTAAACGTTATTTTAACGAACTATGCTCTAGTAAAATAGCCAGTTGCATTCCTCCTTAAACAATTTACCCGCGGTTCTAGGAATGCCCATCAGTTTACAATTGAGCCCAACTTCAGCCGTACTATGAAGTACAGAACGTACTATGAAAAACAGAGAATGTGGAATACCTTGCCGCGCTCTTTTCCCTATCATTGCAATGTTCAGGAATTCAAAATCAATGTATACCGACACCTCCTATCCAACCCTTCCCTCTTTTCCTAATACACACACTGTGTCTATGGCATATTAAAGGTATACAAACCCCTTTTAGTGTTCGCTAATTTAAAAAAAAAAACAAAAAATGTTGGAATGTTAGTCGATTTATGGAGACAAGGTGCAATGCTTTTATAGCGATTTGACTATGGAAGAAGATGCGTATATCTGTACTCAATATCAATTTTCCTTTGAGCCAATGAATTAAGAAAGAAGAAAACCCTACAATGATTGGGTGGACAAAAGGAGAAACATAGATTTAGTCTATCGGACTATACGCCTCGAAATTCAGCCTCAATTGTTTAGAGGTGAATTTGTTCATCTGTCCAGAAGTACGCATTCTTTCTCCTTACAACTTGATTGACAAAAATATTTGGGCCTTATCTTGTCGGAAGAAAATGGTAACAAAACTTGGTCATAGCTTTCTTTCAGACAAATAAAAGTATCCCAAAACTTAAGGTTAAGGAAAAGTGTCATCTTTAGTCTCGAATCCAGTGTCACTGTTTTAATTTTTGTATGATCGACATCCAATCAGTAATCAATTCGACCGAATTCTCAAAAAGTCAGAACTTGTGAAGCGCTGCCGGCGTATTCGTTAAGGTACCCAATAAAATAAAACCAAGGCAACTTTACTTTTTTGCTCCAAAGCACGGTGAAATTGTTGAATGAAATGGCAGGAAAATTATCAAAAAACCGGCCATTACTTAGTTCCAGGTCAAACAATGTCATTCGTCTTCATGCTACTAGACTTAATTACCAGCAATATCTATTAATGGGCAGGTTCAGGCAACATAAGAGGCTTGAAAGTAAGGCAAGTTCTGATATTTCAGCTACCAAAAAAATTGCCTTCCAAATAAGGCAACTTTTTTGGAAAGTTAGTCAAGAAAAATCTCCCTATCAAGTAATTTCTACACATGTCAAAATGACAGGTGATCATGTTTTTCATTTAAATGAAAGCTGAACTTTATTACTTTATGGCTGCGTTCAATCTCGTGTGGGATAGGGTCTCTTGGATGAGTGGATTTTTAGATACCTTCTTGAACGAGTTGGACAGCTGTATTGAGATATCTGTCAAAAAATAAAAACAACTTTCAGCTGTTCACAAAAAGCAGATAAACATTTAAGCTTCGAAGTCAAAATTGTTGTAAGATAAAACAATTAATGGAAATTTCAACTGTTTCGTCGATCGATGATGAATTGATAGGTGCGTAACATTTTAATAAATGAGAGATAACCTTAATCTGTAATTTATGTTAAATTTCCTCTAAGCTCAATTGGAATTCAATACGATTAATAATTTACTTGCGAAATCTCCGGTTTTAATCGATTCTATTATGTACAGAACATCCTCAAATACAAATTCAACTAACATTTTGTATCTTTTTGTTTACTAACAAATCCAAAAAGCTAACATTAATTTTTGGAGTTTCAAAAATGCAACAATACCTTTGGATTCCTTTTTTGACATCTCAGCTGTTTTTGGTTAGCTGTTATTTTACACGTAAAACACTAAAAAAAAGGTATCCGGATACCCTATCTTTCTGAGATTGAACGCAGCCTATGATTTATCTATTTTCTGCGAAACTTCATTTAATGCTTTCTGTAAAATGGTTCCTTGTCAATGTTGAAAAGACATAACTAATATTTCTTTACAATACAAATCGTAGATAGACTTATAGCTTGCCTGAGGAGTGTTTTGTAGAAAATAATTTTGTTGGTACTTTTTGTACTATGAACTTAAAGTAGAGGTTTGCCAAGTTCTGAATTTGAAATTCAAAGCACTTGAAAAAAATGAAGTCCCTTGTGCTGCCTGAACCTGGCATGGTGGGCTTTGATAAATTTGTTTGAATGTATTTTTTGAATAAAAATTTGTTTACTAATTATTTAGAATAAATTTGGCAGTATGGCGTTTATTATGGCTTGAATATTGACTTCCAACTCTAACAGAGTTCTTGTTTTGTAGACATAAGCGAACAACTAAACATTTTGCATTCCCTTCGATGGGAACCATCAAAGAGAATCGGTACTGAGTAGTTGGGGAACCACCGTTTATTAAGGACGATTTTATTAAGGGTCGACAAATGATGTATTATTTATAATTCTAGACCATATAAATTTAAAGGTCACGATTTGGATTGCTATTTCTTATTTTTACCAAAGGTAATCTATTGTTCTACAAAAGACTTTGTTTTCGTTTTGTTGAATGGGTTAAGCGTTTGTTTTCTGTTCACAGCTTCAAAATTGGAAAAATAGTTTAGAGTTATTTCCTAATAAAATCTTCTGTACTTCTAGTTTGTTTGTTTTTGATTTGCACTTTCCATTTAGGGTCCAAACTAATTCTAAGGTTTTGGGCAATATTTTAGTTAGGTACTTCTGTACGGATTTTGTTTATGAAGTTTATATGCGTCATCGATTTTGTTTAGTTTAAAGTTGACACTTCCTTTTTGCGTCCAATTACTGACTTTATCGACTGCTTTTTTTCAATTTTCCATGATAGCGTTGATACCCACTGAAATATCCCTTGTATATAAAAAGTACAAGGTTGGCCCTAGGACACTTCCTTGTGGTACACCGGCTTCAATTTTCTTTATTTTGGAGTAATTTTGTAATTTAATCTTGATCTACTCTAAAGATTCGGTTAACTACATAGGATTTTATAGAACTGACTGGGAAGGTTCCTATGCAGTTTGTACTCATATTTTAAGTGTCAAACCTTTTTCTTCAACTGCATTTTCCTCCACATTAATAATTCGATGAACTTGCTCTATCGAAGAATGTTTATCACTAAATCTAAACTGAAAATTCCGAATTCTTCCAAGTTTTTTTTCAACAGGGGTTTTTGAAAAACTTTTGTTGGTGACGTAACATAGCCCGACAAAAAGTAACCAAGAGGTGTTAAGTCGCACTAATTAACTGTCAAATGATATAAAACATCCATAGACATTTGTAGTTATTGTAAAAATCACCCTTTAAATAAAGAACTAATTCCAATCCTTTTTTCTTAGTTTTTGATAGAATGTTTCTAGAGGAATCCTGCTCAAGTATCTGAAATTGTTGAAATCCTAAATATTGCACGTTTTTTTCAATCAACAAATTAGTTTATTATTTTAACTAAGAAAATCTAAATACTCCAACAAAAATTTAAACTAATTAATTTATTTTCTATTTATTCTCTAGGTCTAGAAATTCTACTCCGACATAACTTGTATGCACTGTCAATATGGTATTGTGACAAAATAACAGTCCAATCACATCATCTTCTAGCGCGCTACGGCGAAAGTCTTCGATCGCTAGAACTAGGTTTAAGTGCACATCTCCTGCAACAGCCCGAACCAAATGAAAAAGAACCCGTAGACTTCCAATTAAATTGTCCTCACCTGCGTCGTCTTGTCTTGAATGGTGTTGTTATGCATCATCGCCTGCAATTTGCTCATCTGCAAGACTTGAATTATTTAGATTTAACATCATGCATTTTGGCCAATTTTAGTTTGGAAGCATTATGCAGTCTACCCAATTTACATACGTTAATATTATTTAATGTATGGCCAATAGCAAATCAACTCCATGCTATTTGCAGAATGAAGAAATTACGAACACTTGATATATCGATAAGTGGTTCGGTAAATGGTCATGGGACATACGATCTTCCAGATCAGGTTTGAAATTTTATTTTGTAGGTTAATGATGTCAAATAAATAAAATGTCCTTTCTTTTGAAGACACTTGAAATGCTTGTTGAGAATCTACCTGAATTGTCGCACTTGGATATTTCGGGAACGAATTTAGCTGGCAATGGAGTCGCTCAGAAGGGAGTGTGTGAGAAGAAAGATGGCTTTAGTTCGTTGGAATCTCGACCGCAAATGAATTCAGACATTCCTGGTTTGGCGGGAAGAACTGAACGGCCACTTCAGTACCTTGGCCTTTATCATACACCACATTGGGCCTGTAAAAGACATGATATTCCAGCTATTGAGGTTTGTACACATATAATAGTATAGGAGCCTTAAAATTTCCCTCGGAATGTGAATAGTATCGAAAGATATCCATGGACTTTATTGATACTGGAAAGAGAGTTTTTTGGAGACTCATTCCACTGAGCAAAATTGTAGTTTTCAAGAAACTGGTAACAAGTATAAACGATGAAAAAAAATCCTGGGGCAATTTTATTCCCATTTGCTAGTTTTTTCCGCGTTTTCGAGGAGGTTAAAGCTTTTGAATTGTCTTTTAGATTGCTGGAGATGCGAATGAAGAGCAAATACTGACTGCAGCGCTTTACTATTATGACAGACCTGCTGTTCTGACAAGGGTAACTTTTATTTTCGTACAAGGTTTTTGGTAGAATTTAAATCAATGGTTTTTCATGTTTTTTTAGGTTCTGAATGATTTATATCACATCTTTCGTTTTGAATGTTGCAAGGAGATTCATACAGCTCTGGATGTTGTTCTCACAGCTATGGATCGTCATTTAAAATTCAAACATATGCAGATATCCGGAAGGTAAGTGAACTTTCAACGTTTGTTCAGCTTTCTGAGATTGATGTTTGTTCTCTTTTAGTGCCACTCTGTTTTACATAGTGAAGGGACGTGATCGATCGAAGTTTGGGACGCCTCTTAAAAATCACATAATCCGCACTCTGCTCAATGGAATGGAAATGCACATAACTGACGACACAATGCTCCGGAATGGCTACCTGACCCTCACACAGTTTTCCATGCCAAATGATGTGGTTTGTTATTTTCTTCTCTTTTAGTTAAATAAACATTCACTGCAATTCTTGATCTTTTTGTAGCTTTTTGAGTATGAACGCCTCATCAAGGTTTTACTGCATGGTGTATCCAAAACCGAACAAGAAGGCTTTGTTCAAAGAATAGCTATTTATTTACTAAACACCTTAGCTTGTCAGGTCGATGGGAGACAGAAATTATTTTTAGGTGACATGGGCGTTGTTAGTGTGAGTATTTCTTTGTGACTTGATAACCCCCAAGATGAATGTGACCTTCTTGTTTATAGACGATGTTAGGCTTAATCAAGGACCGTTTAACACGCTCTGTTTTTGACGATGTTATGGAAGTAGCGTGGTCGACGATGTGGAACGTAACCGATGAGACTGCAATTAATTGTAAGAGATTTTTAGATGGAAAAGGAATGGAGTACTTCCTAAAATGTTTAAATGTAAGTTCTTCTTTTTATATACAAACATTTTATTTGGAGCTTATGAGGACGTCGTGTTTGTTTTTAGACATTTCCTGATCGTGAAGAACTCCTAAGGAATATGATGGGTCTTCTGGGTAATGTGGCTGAAGTCAAATGGCTAAGACCAAACCTAATGACATCGGAATTTATTGAAGTGTTTGCAACACTCCTTGACTCTGATAGTGATGGAATTGAAGTAAGTTCTCTAAAACTGATACATTCTACAAATTTGTTTGTAAATCTTTGTTTTTGGTTTTTGGAACTAAAATTAGGTAAGTTACAATGCGGCAGGTGTATTAGCGCATATAGCTTCAGATGGTCCAGAGGCATGGACAATTCAATTGCCGACCCGCGACGATGTCCTGCTGCGCATGGTTAAAGCAATCGATCGTTGGGACATCAAGAGTCAACGGAACATAAACTATCGTAGCTTTGAGCCAATTTTGGGCTTGGTTCGTTGCTATGACACACCTCAGTGTCAACATTGGGCTGTTTGGGCATTAGCTAATTTGACATGTGTAAGTTTTTTGATAATCACTCAATTATGATCCACAGAAAATTAATTTTTGAATTTTGTAGGTGTATCCTGAAAAGTATTGTAGACTTGTTGAACAAGAAAATGGCTTACATATTTTGAGTGATTTAATATTGCATCCCAGTCCGTATGATAAAATCAAAGAAACAGCACAATTGGTTATCAAACATTGTGTGAATCAGGGGGCAACTCTTGAGGGATAGCCAATGCAGGTTGATGATATTGATGCCTATTACAACTGTTAACGCCTTTATTGTTAGTTTCTTCTGTCTCTTATTATTATAATTAATTTTCTTAGAATTTAATTTAAGTGTTTAGTTTGTACTTAGTCTCTTTTAATCACATACATAATAACAGCATGCTTCGAAAAAGACCTGAATGTAAGTTTCAAAACAACAGAAAACAAAAAAAACGCCTTTCTTTCTTTCTGCCTTCCCCTTCCCCTTCCCCTTTTTATTATTCACTTTCTCACACTTTATATTAAAATTATTATTATTCAAGAGACAAGTTCTACATCGATTTACTTTATATTGTAAATATTTGCTGCGCAAAGAATATTGATCTTTAAAGAAGAAGAAAAAGAAGAAGAAGGATACAAAAATATATTTATATTTAATAGAAATATTTTATTTTATTTTTATTAAGTTTATATTATGACTTTTACCTTTTTTTAGTTTTATTTTACTGATTACTCGAGAGTTAAAAGAGAGATACAGGAGAATATTTAATTTTAATATATATATATATAAATTGTATTTTTATTATTAATATAATTATATACTCATTGATAAAATTTCATTTTTCTTTTCGAATTGAATAAAACAAAAGATAAAGAAGAATTGTCTGCCTTTTTTCGAGTATGATTTTCATGCGCTGTGAAATACATTTTCATTAATTTTATTTTGTTTTTCTTTCTCGTATAATTAATTCAATTCAATTGGCAAGAGTACATAACAAATAAAGAATGTATTTTTAATTCAATTAATTTTTTCATTTCTGATTTGATTTGAAAGTTTTTGCATAACAATAAATAATAAACTTGCAGCTTGTACTAGATTAGATTGCATCGATTTTTTGAGATATTTTAGCTATAAATATATATTATTTATATTGGAAGTAGCTAGTAGTAGTTAAAGAATATACCATATTAAGTCCTAGTTAAGAATTTTTGAATGATCCTTTTTATTGTTTTGTTTATGTTTTCTTTTTTTTGTTTTCAACTTCTTCCCGAATCTAATCGAAATTGGTTTTTATTATTATTTTCTTTTTAAATCTAGAGTTTCATTTAAATTTGTACAGACTATAATACAGCAAACTATAAAAATAAAAATGATATGTGTTGGAATTAATGCAAAAATTAAAATGTAAGAAAAATATGAATAACTAGGTTATACGAAAAATAAAAGAAAAACCATTATAACAAAATTTCAAGAGTCTTATTTAAATGTATGTAAATTTATGGGGGAGAAGTTCACTTTTGTTTGAATTGTTCTATGTTGCATTATTTGAGAAGACACAATCCGACGCCAGGAACAATATAGGGACCTGATTATAGAATTCGCGGCGAATCGTTGTGCTAGTTTGCCATTTATCAATTTTTGCTTTCGCTTTCGCCTTCTTCGTTTTGAATTCGACCAATTAACGAATTCAAAGGCGAATTTAAAATATCATAATGTTTGTTGGTGGGTTGAAATCCGATAGCTTTGTTTTATCGGATTTACAGGCGAAAGAGTGTTTATTATTATTCACTGCAAGATTTACTGGATTCTTTCTTGATTTAAATTTTCTTATAATTTATTTATGGAAACTCGTTATTTAAAAAGAAACCGCAAAATCAATGGACCTGGAATTCACCAGGCCAAAAGTAAAATGAACCTACTTAAATAGCATATAACAAAATGGAAAAAACTATAAAAGAATCTGCAGAAAGGTATATTCTTACTGCTGTATCTCAAAAACCGCAAAAACTATCGAATGAAACTCTAAATATGATAGCACTTCGTGGTAGTATTCGAAAAAAGACCAATCTGAATGCCCAAGAAAAATAGGATCTGAAAAATATACGGAAGAACACCAAGAAACGTTGTCAAGAAGACATCCAAAAATTCAATGACAACATCTTAAAGACAGTAATCGAAGAAACGAGATCAATAAAAAAGGCAAAGAATGCAATCCAAGATTATAAAGAGTGGATAACAGAAATGGCGGATAATGGTAAAATAATTCACGAAAGGAAGAATATTAACCAAATAGCTACAAACTTCTACATTGATCTATACAAATCACGTATAGTAGACACCGATGATATATTTCTAGAGCGACAAAACCAGGAAGAAGATTTTACACTATTTCTTAAAAGTGAAATAGAACGAGTTTAAAGAACGAAAAAAGCATACCTAAAGTTCGGCAATTTTTCACTGGCCAACTGGTTGACTACTATTTTCAATCAGGTTTTGGTCACCGAGGAAGTCCTAGACCAATGGACGAAATCAGAAATAATTCCCATACATAAAAAAGGGAATAGGGACGATATCAACAATTATCGCCCGATAAGCAATATATATCATCGATATATAAGGTTTTTGCGAAGTGTTTATTTGAGAGAATGAAAACCACTCTTAATTTAAATCAACCTTTTAAACAAGCCGGTTTAAGATCAGGTTTTTCGACAATAGATCATCTACAAACCGTTAACCAAATAATAGAAAAATGCAAAGAGTATAACATCACAATTTACTTTGCCTTCATCGATTTTGCAAAAGCGTTTGACACAGTAGAGCAGATATTTATTTGGAAGGCGCTTCTCAATCAAGGTGTAGACGAAAAAATAGTTCGAATCCTAAAGAAAATGTATGACAGGAGCACATACCACATAAACACGGAATGCATCGGACCAGATTTTAAAATCTCGCGAGGTGTAAGGCAAGAAGATCCAACTTCACCAGCACTCTTTTCCGCAGCCTTAGACGGAGTTTTTAGAAAGCTAGACTGGGAAGACAAAGGATTGAAGATAAATGGCAAATGTCTCTCAAACCTCCGATTTGCCGATGACATTATAATTACAGCAGTGAAGAACTTCAAAAGATGCTAACGAACTGTGCTCGGAATGCGGAAATATTGGGTTGTCAACAAATCAACAGATAACTAAAATTATAACAAATGGTGCTTCTGAAATAGTTAGTGTTAATAACAATATATTAGAATACGTTGAAGACTACACAATACACATACCTTGGTCAGATCTCATCTCATTAAAAGACAAAGAAAAAAAGGATATAGTGCAGCGAATGACGAACTCTTGGATTCAGTTCTGGAACGTTAAGCATCTTCTTACATTGAATATTTCCAATAAAACATGGAAATATGTGTTTGACTCAACAGTTCTTCCAGTCCTCACCTATGGGTGCCAAACATGGCAAGTCACGAAAAACACCGAAATGAAACTCCAATCATGTCAGAGAGCAATGGAGAGGGCTATTTTGAACGTTCATATTGTCCAGCAAATTAACCATCAGAATATAAGAAGTCAAACTAATTTTGAAGACGTTAGACACAGGCTTAAGAAACTCAAATGGGAATGGGCAGGACATGTAATACGTACACCTGATAATCGATGGACAAAATTAGTAACCAAATGGATACCCTTAGAAAGCAAAAGAAGCGTAGGTGGACAAAAAAAACGCTGGAAGGATGTCATCCGAAAAATATGCCCACTTTATTGGAGCGAAGCACTAGATGGAAGAAGATGGAGAAGTCTGGGGGAGTCTTATGCTCAGATAACCTAAAATTATACCTCTCTTTTCAAATAATGTATACATATATTTAAATTAGTTTTAAACCAGCAAAAAGTACATCACAATTAAGACGTAAAGAGTTACTGGCTGGGGTCTTTGCATAGTTGGACAGACGTCCAAATTTATAATAGGAGATATTCAGATATGTATTTAAAGATTACGAACAAAATTTTTGATACCAATTTTAATTTTGAGCGAATTGCTAAAAACTGCTCATAGAAGCAGTTTCCACGCTTTTCAAAGAGCGGACAAATTGAGTGATTGGGCAGGTTCAGGCAACACAAGGGACTTTATTTGTAGTCACCTTCATTCTTTGAACGTACATTTTGACCAAAACAACTACATAGTTAATTTTTTAAGTGCCATGAATTTCAAATTCAGAACTTTACTTCGCAAACCTCTACTTTAAGTTCATAGTACAAAAAGTACCAACAAAATTTTTGTCTACAAAACACTCCTCAGGCAAGCTACAAGTCTATCCACGAATTGTATTTTGTTTTATAAAGAAATATCAGTTATTTCTTTTCAAAATTGACAAGGAACCCTTTGACAGAAAGTATTAAATGAAGTTGTACAGAAAAAAATAAAAATAAACAAAGTATTAAAGTTCAGCCTTCAGTTAAATGAAAAAATATGATGAACTGTCATTTTGATAGAAGTGGACTTGACTTAATAGTTAGGGAGATTTTTCTTGACTAACTTTCCAGTCAACTTTCCATTGAAGTTGTCTTAATTGGAAGGTAATTTTTTGGCAGTTGGCCAATCAGATACGTGAAACTTGCCTTAATTTCAAGTATGTTATGTCGTCTGAACCTGCCCATTGTCAAGCTCAAGTAGGATTACGCACTAGATCCTCTTGTATTGATCACATGAACAACTTGCTGTTCATCCTATCCTATCCTATATAGTCGTTGTAGATTAAAAAATTCAGTAAACAAGTTTGAAAAATTACACTTTGAGAAAAATAAGCTTAAATATTCCAACATGTCCTTAAGATTTTAAAATGTTGATATTTAATCATCTTTTGAAATATGTAACTCATATTCAAAAACACAAAACCTTTTAATGTGCACTTAAAAACTAGAACTATTCTGAAAATGAGTTTCACAAATTGCAATGGTGTAAAAACAGTTTTCAGTAGTAACACAAGTTCGTTTAAAGAAAATTCAAAATAGTCACTTTACTAAACGAATTATTTTAAGAATATCGAACCAACATGTACTTCAAGCCACAAAACATTTACAAACAAAAAGCTAAAGAAAATAAGGACCTTAAAGCAACTTTTAGAAATTGTTTTTTATGAGGGTTTTCCATGGGTAAATTCAGATTTCCGCCCATGGAACACGATTGGAATTATTTTGTAATTTGCAATTAAACATTTTTATAGTTGTGTTATTATTAGGGCAATAATTAAAATCAGCAGATTTGATCTAAATTAAAAAATAAATCAATTTACTTTGCCATTTGAAATGCTTAAATATTCGAAAAGAAGAGAAATTTGTGTTTTGACAGATCTAGATCAAAAATAAATTGATTTATTTTACTTATGGAAAAACCTATTAGGGAATGCACATCTACGAAGGTCTTATGAGCAGTAATTAGTTAAGTACGTTAAGACGTTTAATGAAATAAAATAAATATTTCCGAGTTAATGGTCGCTTTTAAAAGCTTGTGCAGAAAGAGAATATCAGCGACTTGTCGGCGTATTTGAAGGGTTTGCAAATTAATACATTTTTAACGATCTTCATATGGTGTCAGGTCTTGATTATCCTTGAATTTAAAGCAAATTGAAGAAATGTACATCTGCGTTGCATATCTTCAATTTATTTTTGAGAGTGAGAGTTCTTATGAAAGACCTTTACTTGGCTAGTGAATTTAAGAAGGGGAGTAACAAAGCTTATGCGTAGGGATTTAGTGACATACAGAGGCTTGTAAATTTTTAGTAAAATGTTTTATGAAACGAAGTGATAATTTAGTCTTTATTATTAAAATAAAAGTCACCAGAACCACTGAGATAAAAAGCCTTACTAAACATTTTTGCGTCCTATGAAAGGAAGAACTATTCCAGTAGAAATTATGAACCATTCGCAATCTTGAATCTACCCAAAGCTTGGAATCAATACAGGTAGAAATACCTGTTGAAGGAAGCTGGGTTCCGATTGACAAGCATCAGCTTGTGAAAAAATACGAAACTTAAATATCTGGTGTTCTTTGATTGAATAAAAATTGTATATAATAACTTTGTCGGTGCTATTTAATATTTCTATAAAATGAGGTTTTTAAAACCAATGTAAACAAAAAAAAGTATGATGTTTTACAAAGAAAAAATCTTTGTATACTGTACAAATTTTAAATTATAATTCTCATTAGTTATTAGTCTTCATTTGACTTTTAAAGGATTTCTTGAGAAAACTTTTATTTAAAGCATTTGTGGCTCTGAAAAATTTGTTTTGGAAAAAAATGTTAGTTTGCTTTGGTTTCAATTAATTGCGCAATTTTTAAAAGTCCCTCTTTTTAAAATTCTTAGATATAATTAATTTTTCAATACACTTACATATTTCAAAAACGCGATGTGATGTTGTTAGAAAAACAAGCATTTCTGTATTTTATTGAGATGTAAAGACTATAACTATTCAAATTAAAAACCACCAGGAAAAGCATTTTATATTTATTTTTTTTCGAATATTTTATAGTGTGATTTTAGAGTCAAATTTGAATTAAAAGGCATTTAAAGCCATCGAAAAGGTACATTTAATTTTATATTTTCCTGAAAACGTTGCCAATCAGTATAATTTTCACGACCATTATGAAAAATCCTATTTAAGATTGTTTATGCAGTCTTCGAAAACTAATCAACAGTAAGAACGATCAATTCGATCAAAATTTAACAAGAGATTTTAATCAAACATGACATTACTATGGTGGAGAAGTCGAAAAAAGTGAATCTGTCTGTCACTCCTTTACAGCTTTATGGCTGAAACACAAACACGCTTCAGCTCGAAGAGGAAATATATTATAATAATAATGGCTGAATCACAAACACGCTTCAGCTTCGGCTTCGTTACGGTGGGCCTGGTCGAGGTTGTTTTGAATGACATTTCTATAATTTCATCCCTTTAAAGAGCTTCGGCTTCACCTGACGTTTACGAGTTCAGCCATAGGAATTCAGAGCGTGCTATCACAATGAAGCTTCGACCTCACATATTATTTGACAATCGTAAGGAAAAGAACGTAATGTTACTTAATGTGACTCCAAACGGAAGCTTTAGTTCAAATTTGCTGAACATTTGCTTTGTCTGACAGCACAACAGCGTTAAAAAAGTCAACAAACAAAATAATGAATGCCAAATTGCACTTCAAACTTATTCAATCCGGAACTGTCATATTACTGACAAATGCAAATATGTAAATATGTGTTTTTAAATTCAATATAATCATATTAAAAAACACAATTTGAGTGATTTATATTTGTATTTAAATACTGAATGATTTATTTTATTTTGAATTCTTGTGTCTTTACCAAGCAGCTGATTGTGAAACGTCAAAATCATTCTCCTCTAGCTTTGTAGCCGACATTTTTACACTACGTTGGAGGGGAAATTTCAACTACTTTTGTAGTTGCATTTAGCCAATCAGAATCCCTTCACTACCTAGCCACTAGCTTAGTGAATACCTCCACTGTAAGTTCTTGGATGAAAAGGTTTAGTAAATCTTAAAAAAAACGTAATTTGTTTCAAAGTTTTAGGAATACTTACCCTTTTTTGTTTAAATAAAACAAATTTCGAACATTTTCCCCCAATTTTAAATAAAATATCTCAAATTTCTTTTACAAATTCATTTTTTTTCATATAATATTTTTTTTTCTTTAATTTGTTTTGTTTTTATTTTCAATATAAAAAAATATTTCTAATTTTATTATGTGTGTACATTTTAGATTATTAAAAATAATAATAATTATTATATAACTACAAATATACATTATACGCTCGTACATCAACACTTAAAATATTCGTTAAGTTAACATTCTCCACGGCACATTTATAATATACACTAAATATCATAGCACTTCATATTTACAAAATTGTATATTATATTAAATCTTATAATTAAGTTGTTGCTTATAATTAATTTATTTATAATATTTATAATTAATACATACATATATAATACACCTTAGCACACTGACAATAGATATTATTTGTTTGTTATTGGCTATCAGATTACGAAGGGTGAACGATGAACACCGCCGCCGCCGCCGCAATCTGACTACTGCCACCCCTATTGAGTTTGTCCATGTCCAGGCGTGTGAGGTGAATTGAAGAGAATCTGTGATGTTTCCTGTGACGACATCTGATAAGGCAGGATCTCCAAATCATTTGGCAATTGATTGCTTTGCGTTTGGTAGGGGTTGAAGTGATTTTGCCCGCCACCGACACCACCTCCACCGCCTCCAACCGTGTCTTCAGGACGGCTTTCGGTAACATCGTCGCTCAAGCCCATTTGAAAGTGCAGGTTTGACGTCGTCGTTGATTCGGTTGGAATTTGCATGAAGGATAGTAAATTTTCTTCCTGCTGCACTCCGAGGCTGTGCGGATTCATGGACATCACAGGCGTCTGTTGGTGTTGCTGCAAAGGCTGTTGGGGGTTCATGGCCGTTGGAGATGGGGATGGCAGGACGAGCGTTGGTTGGAGTGCCTCGGCATTGAGGAAGGCATCAATGTCCTCGTGGCCGAATTGCTCCAAATCAGGTACTGGTGGATTTCTCGGAAGCATTTGTTGCTGGAGAGATTGAGTTGATTGCTGTTGCGGCTGTTGCTGCTGCTGTGGATGCATCTGTTGCTGCTGGTGATGGTGCTGCTGGTGCATCGAGGCATCATGTTGAGTAGTTTGCATTTGGTCATTCATGCCGTAGTTGTAGTTCACAAACTGGGGCTGCTGCTGCTGCTGATGGTCCATGCCACTGTTGCCCAATTGGTAATGCCTATTCTGATGGTTGGAATTGTTGTAGGTTGGAATGATGGTATATCGCGCCATAAGGAGCTGCTCAGACACTCGTCGGAGCTCGTCTTGTTGCTGGAATATCATCTTCTGCAGCTCGTCGTGCTTCCGCTGGAGCTGGTCTTGAATTTGCGTCTGAGTTGGTGTCATCATAACGCTGGGAAGAATATCGGAAGAGTTCTGGAAGAAAAGTCAAAACTATTATTGACAGTAATTCAATAGGTTTAGGAAACTACTTACATTCATGGTCGGCAGCACTGGAGTCATAGGAAAGGGTGCTATCACCGGCTGCACGGGTATTGCTGCTAGATACTGTTGCGGTTCGAGAAAGGTGTGTGCCATTAGCTGAGTATTCCGAATCGGATAGGTAGGCTGGTTGAATTGAGTGGGCGGGCTTGAAACTAACTGAAGGCCTATGGCCTGTTGCGGTTGCGACACTTTCGAAAGCTTATTATGGGCAATGGGTTGGATTTGCTGTTGATGCATTTGGTTTGGAAGGTGGGGTTGCTGTTGATGATTGGACATGTGGTGGTCTTGCTGCTGCTGCTGGTGTTGTTGTTGTTGGTGGTGCTGCTGCTGCTGGTGTTGGTGTTGCTGTTGAGCTTGATGCAAATGAGATGATAAATTATGCCTCGTTCTCGCTTGCTAGAAAAAAAGAACAAAACAAAAGAACTTGAAAAAGTGTTTCAAAGGTTTGACATTTTAAGCAGTTCTAAGTTTACCGAGCTAAGATGCGTTAATAAGGAGTGCCTACTCGACGACGAATCCGAGGTATAGTCTGACTCATTACCTCTGGTGTGAGAATATCGTTTTCGCTTCACATTGCTGGCCAAACCGGCTGCAGACGTCATCGTTCCATAGTTAGCCAGTTTCGCTGCCCTCTGTGGCCACACAATGCTCGTATCGATTTCCGGCGACTTTGTCGTTGTAGTCGCTGGCATCTTTTCAATTGCTCCCACATCTATCGCAGTCACACCACCTCCAACTGTCACACCTGTCACACTGCCGCTATCGCCAACCACCGACGCCGCCGCCGCACTTTCGAGATCTCTTAGGGTAACCGTTGCTGAGGTAGATTTAGGCGCGGCCTTATTGCTATTGCTGCTATTAAGCTTATTGTGTTTTATCACATCAACATAGCTAACCACCTTGTGCGTACAAACAACATAGTCAGGCTTTGAGCTTATATTGTGATAGGATATGTAATAGTCGCTTTGCAGCCAGATCCATTGCTGGCCCTTGGTTAGGAAGCGATAGTAACACGATTTACCTTCGCCCTTCTGCATTACTGGAAATTTCGAAGAACCAAATTATTCAGAAAGTTCAAACATTGAGAGTTAAACTTACATTCTTCATGGCAACTTATGATGTTGTCCAGGTCATCAAAGTGATAATAATCATAGCCGGAAGTTCCAAGCACCTCAAATGGCATATACCCGATAATTGGAGGCGCTCGTTGGTCGAGGAATATGAACTTCCATTCCATGCTATGCTTTGACGTGAATTCATCCTTGGACGGATCTATCGCAGACATTTCCCGAATCAATTGAGGCATTTGGACGCGTCCCGTTCCAACAAAGGTCAGGCCCTTATCAAAGCAATCCGTCGAAAACGACAGAGAATGAGTATTTGACGTTTCATTTTCTACTTTTGCATATTTCTCTACAAACAAAACATGGAAACAGTTTAGTTTTTTTGAACTTGCCAGCACAAAAAAGTTCTTCTTTCTTACTTAAACATCCCACAAGCTTGACCAGCTCATACGCCGTAGTATCGACTTTATCCAATGCACCACGTTTAAGATGAACAAAACAACTTATCTGAGCAGCAGACTCGGCTGATACTACTTCGGTTTTTGGCGCATCGTTCAATAATGCTGATGGATTCAGAAAGATGTTGTATAGTTTCTCATGATCAACTTCATATGCTAAATCAAAGATTGTCATATTCAATAGATCGCTCTGAAATTTAGTTCATCGCTCTGATTCAATAATGGCTGATTTAAATTAAATTTATATCAAAAGGCAAGATAATAGAGTTTTGAAATTTTAAAAAAGAGTGTTTTTTTTTTTTAAGTTATGCGAAAAACAAAACAAGCTGAAGACGTATACGTTGATATATTTATGTATATTGAAAATCTTCTTCTTGAGCTTACCGGCAAGTATCCCAAGAGAGATGTTACATTCTCTGACACATGATGTATGGAACCATTGCTTGAAAATATAATTATGAATCCATCGAGGGCTTCGAGCATGAGGTGAGAAAATTCGTCATTGGTAAGAAATGAAGGCTTCCAGTCTTGAGGTATTTCATGGATTTTTGATTTATCAGTTACCTCTACATAATGAAAGAACGAATATTGATTTAAGGGATAGATTTTAAAAAAATTAAGGTTTTTTGAGCTTTTTACCATTGTGATGTTTTAAAAATGCAATTGTTGACTTGAGTACGGTGGATTTGTCCATTTTCCTAGATGTTGATGATATTAACCCGCTTAAGTCATTCACCAGCATGTTGAATTGATCTCGACGTTTTTTCTCACTGAGATTTCTAGACTTTCTGGAAATATTAAAAAAATAATGACATTTAATGCAAACCTTTTGCAAAATAAAAGAAATACAATAATTCCTATAATAACTTGGCTACTATTGGGGAGTTGAGGAGAAGTTGGAAGCGACATATCTGGGACCTATTTTTGTTATCTGTAGACTTTGTTTTTGTATACTAGGCAAATAGTGGCACCAAAAGTGACATTTAACTGACGCTTTTAAGCACGTCTGATCATGAGGAAAGCTATAAATGAACCTTATACTAAGAACTCACAGGATTTAAGAACTATAAATTTAAAGAGTACAATTTAACGCCGTTTTAAAGATCCGAATTTTCTGTTATGTTTTTAAGTATTTCCTAATATTAAAAAAAATGTTGAAAACAATTTTCAAAACAAAAACTTTAAGAGGTCAAATTTTTTTATAAACTGTTTGAAAATTGATCTCTCTAAAACACAATTTTGTCTTATGTTATCAAAAACTAGGTATTTTAAAATGTGATTGAATTGAAATGTAATAAAGTCTCAAGAGTTAACTAGAAGAACATTCTTTTATTATAATCAAAATGAAAACGAGGATTCGTTGTAACTTCTTTTTAAACCTTTTTCACAGTTTATGTAACTGTAACAATAGAGGTCATAATAATAGATTTCATTCCGTTTAAAGACTTATGACGATGAAGTTAATGCACAAAAACATGATTGCACTAGATTTGAAAATATAAACAATAGTTACAATTGAGGCTGTCAAAAAGGTTGCGTTTTGAATATCCAAAGATTTGAACAGTTATCATTTTTCTTTATTTAAAAATGCTACGGCATTAAACCAATACATGTTTTAATAATGCATTGAAATTGTTTTAACTCATTACAAAATTCGGCTCCCGGAAATTACGCCAGAAGAAATTACGAAAGAATTTTTTTTGGAAAAAACGCCAGAAAATTCTTCATACAAAATTCTGGCTTTTTTTCCTAGGAAAAAATCCCAAATTTTTCTGGCAAAATCTCGGAATTTCGGAATTTCAGGCATTTTTTTTGCTGGTGTTTTTTCCATTTACAGAAATGGAAAAAGGCAAAAAAAAATATTTGGAAAAATATCCAGAAATAAAATTTTTGGCGTTTTTTCCTTTTCATGTTTAGGAAAAAACGCCAGAAAACGGTATTTTGTATAAAATGTTGTAATAAATAAACAGTTTTACTACACATTCTTTATCTCTATCGTCTATTGTAAGAATTATTGTTTAGTTGCGAAGCGGATGTAATATTATGTTTTATATGTCAGGTCCTTCCACCAAACGTTGTGTTGTTGCCGTGCATACATATGAAAATATGCTCAGAGTGCAACTTAAAGCTCAAGCAGTTACAGATTCAAAGGAAAAATTACAAATGTCCATGCTGCCGGGAAATCGTAGCAGACACTTTGCAAGTTTACATTTAGTAAAAATATTTTGTTCTTTTCTATTTTGTTAAATAAATTGTTACAAATAAAAAAAATTATTGAAAACTTTAGTAATTGTTTGCGGGGCAGCCATGCCGTAACCGAGCCGCGCCCGCGACCGCCCCCCCACGCGGTTGCATGTCAGGGGCTGTTTTTTCCTGTTGTGATAAAATGTTTCTGGCTTATTTTACACAAAAAATTCTGCTTCTTTTTCCAATTTGAAGCAGACAAAATTTTCTGGCGTTTTTGCCAACAAAAAATTCTGGCGTAATTTCCGGGAGCCCAAAATTCGCCAAAAACTGCAATTTTGGAGGAAAAGTCCGTACTAAATTTGCGTGGGTGATTTTTTTTACCATAGCAATTTAAAAAAAGGTGAAAAATTTGGTTAAGCCTAAATATCTCATGACTCAATGACGCTAGAGACTTGAATTAAATTTTATATTATATATTGTAACGTAATACAAAACGAGTATATTTCTGGCAAAAAATCCAATTAACGGTTTTTTTTATAAATCAAAAAAACTGAAAAAAAATTGTCACCTCGAAAATTTTACGACCAAAATATGATTTCATCTCCAAAACAATTTTGTGCAACGAAGAATAATGTTTTTGATATCTGATAAAATTTTGAGAAAAATCTAATTGACAGTTTTTTTTATAAAAAATAAAAACCTAAAAAAAACATTACTCAAAGTTGGGAAAAATTGAATTTCGACTCAAATATCTTTTCAAAAACTTGAGACTTAGGCTTCAAACTTATTTTATCTTATATGAAATTTAACTTTAAACATTCTAAAAAATGTTGTTACAAAAAATAAAAACTTAAACCAAAAGTAATAAAAGTTGATAAAAATTGCTTTTTGACTCAAATATCTTTCCAAAACTTTGAGATATTGGATTTAATTTACTTTTTTCTTTCAAGGAATATTGTTGTCAACATTCAGTAAAATTTTGAAAAAAATCGAATTGACAGTTTTTTACAAAAAATAAAAACCGAAAAAAATGTATAAAAGTTGGCAAACATTGATTTTCGACTCAAAAATCTTTTCAAAAGTTGTAGATATTGGCTTTAAACTACTTTTATCTTTCAAAAAATATTGTTGTTAACATTCAGTAAAATTTTGAAAAAAATCGAATAGACAGTTTTTGTACAAAAAATTAAAAACCTAAAAAAAATTTAACAAAATTTGGTAATAATTGATTTTCGACTAGATATCTTTAAAAAAATTTGAAATATTGACTTCAAAATAATTTTATCTTATAAGAAATATTGTTTTCAACATTCGATAAAATTTTGAAAAAAATCGAACTGACAGTTTTTTTTTTACAAAAAATAAAGCTCTAAAAAAAACAAAAAACAAACTTGGTAAAAATTTCCTTTCGACTCAAATAGCTTTTCAAAAATTAAAAATATTGCCTTCAAAATTATTTTATTTCACAGAAAATATTGTTTTCAATTTTCAGTAATTTTTATGTAAAATTCCAACAGTCCGTTTTTTCATAAGAAATAAAATCTACACAAAATAGTACGCAAATTTGGTAAAAATTGATACGAGTACATATAGAAAAACTTTTAAGCAAGACAAATCAACAGACGGGATGGGAAGTTATCAGTGTGGGTCGCATCCCAGCCTCTTTGTTTATTCATATTTTAATAAAACAATTAAATATAATTTAAATCTCATTATGATAACGTAAGTCTTGGTGTTATTGGTCAATATGTTATCCTTTCTACGTGAACCTCTTAGTAGCTTTTTAAATTCTTTTTAGTTTGAAACATTCTGTTGTTGTAGCTAAACCCGTTTATTGGCTTTTCAAAATTCTGCATAAATTGAGACTGAAGTTATAGTTTCTAAATGTTAATCAGTAGCCAAAAAATGAATTTAGTGGCGCGCAAACCCAAATTATTTTAGCTTCTAAGATCCAAAAAATAAGAAATTTTCAAAAAATTATTTGCATGAATTTGTGCACAACTTGAACTCTTTACAACATTATACAGCTCATTTGCTGCAATATCGTCATAAGCATAACTAAAAACACTCGTTTTTCAGGAACTGAATTTAAAATTTTGTAGCGATGGAATGTTTGTATGATTCACCAAAATCAAACAAATATTTACCATATGGCATATTAATATGTGGATAATTCAATAAAATAATTTTTAGATTCAATCTAAGATTTTTTTTTCTGAATTATTAAGTAAAAATTCGTGCTTTTTGAGTTATGACGATATTCCAGCAAATGAACGATATGTACAGTCCCTGGCCATATTATTAGACGAACTTTAGATTGTATGCAAGATCTTAATTTCCAGCTATTTTAATCAGGTTTTAAAATATTGTAATGCTTTTAAATTATTTTGAATGCAGAATACACGTGAATTACTCTTTCAATAAGTGACCGCATCTTTAGCTACTTCCCTCTTCATCAGCTCCGACACGTTTTCAATTGGGTTCATATCAACACTGTTTCCGGACCAGTCCAACAGAGGGATGTTTCTTCCCTCAAATAAGTTTTTATGGACTGGGCTGTGTGGCATGGAGCTCCATCTTGCATAAAAATGTAACCATATATCCACTCTTGAACGTTAAAACTATTGCGAATAATCCAATAATTATAAAAATTCTACAGTGCGTCTAATAAAATTGCCAGGGACCGACCTTATATCAATATAAAGGTTATAAATTAAACTTATCATTGGTACCCAAAAAAAGGTCATCAAAGATTATGCATGTAAGAACCAACTGAAGTATTTAATTTCAAGCTAAGTCTAAGCCAGTTATTGGCTGATATGGGAAAAAACATTTTCTTGATTTGTACTACTCGAACTCCAACTTCAACCTCAAATATTTTTAAATCCCACAAACCAATTTTAAAAGTGTTAGTAAAGTATATTAAACAAAATATTAGCTTTCATTCGATTCTAATCTTATGGGTTTACGTACTGGCAAAAAATTTCCATTATCCTTTTCAAAAAAGCTGAATTTTCATTGTTTCCCTTTTTCACTTTTTCCCTTTTTCCCGTTTTTGAAATAAAATATGTTTGCTGTTATAAAGCGTAATTTTGTTTATCCTTATTATCTTTATTAAAGTTTTGAATGTATTCACTTGGTTTACTGAAGTCAACGGACAAAATTTTAACTAGCTAAAATTTTTGATATTAAAATTCTTTAACAACAAAAAGAACATTAAAGCTCAAGATAATCAAAGTAAACTACATTACAAAAACGGTTTTCAGAGTTCACGAAAGGCAAATAAATTTATTTACTATACAAATTATTTACATATAAAATTAATTTTAAGGATTAGAAGTAATTTTTTGATCATGAATGTAAAAAAGTCATTTTTTGAGAATAATGTGAGATCTAGATCTAGGGATAGCATAAATATTCTCACAGTCAAAGCTAGAACCTTTACTGGGTAACTTCAAAAGTAATAAAATTATTAACTTCCAATAGGAAGTCTGCAATCGATCCGATTTGTTAAATTTAAAATGTTGACATTTTACGACGTTTCAAGGTCCCTAGAGTCAAAATAAAGATTTTTAGAGAGATGTCTTTGCATGAGTGTGTACGTACGTTCGTACGTCCTTCAAATTAATTTCATTCATCCAATTTATTTGTGTATATAAAAAATAATTTTTTTTCAAATTTTTTGAGAAATGCTATTAAAATTGGTTAAAATTGGTTTTCGAGTAAAATTCTCGTTGACAAAAATAGATTTGGAAGTGAAACTATTTTATTATATGCAGAATAATTTAACTGTCAACTTTTAAAAAAAAACACGAAAGTTTTCAAACTTTTAACCAAGACAATTTGACAAATGGGATGGGAAGTTATCAGTGTGGGTCGCATGCCAGCCTCTTTTTAATTTTTATATCATATGTGCAAGTGTTCAAAAAATTGAATTTTGTAAATATGTCGGTTGCTTCACTTTTTTGCTTTATATATTCATTTTTGAAAAATATCCAACATTATTAATTTATAGGACGTCAAGAAATCCTACCGGGTACTATGAAAGTATTAAATTATTCGGTAGAACTTTGTCTTATTAAATTGCGATTAAGGTCCATAAAACTGAAAACTAAATTTAGAATGAATTAAAATTTGAAGAATTTATAAAAAGTTAAGAAATGATCGAACACATGTTGACTGTCTTCAAGGCTTTATTAATGAGGTAAGTTTAAGATTACAAATTCTATTTAGATGTCAATAAAATCAAAATATTGTTTTTTTTAAGTTTTAACTAAATTTTTGAAAAACATAAAGTTCATAAAGGGTGTTATCGCTTCGGTATCGAATCATGTAAATATTTCTATTTAATTTGTTTCTTGCGCTAAACTTAGAATCACAAATTTTTTGAAAAGAAAACGATCTCAAAAATTTTTTAACATATAGCCGTAAATATAGTCTATTTTTCGAAAATTTAAATATCGATTTCTCAAAAGACAGGGCAAAATTCAGACACAAATATTTCAATTAAGAATTTTCAAAAATTTATAGCGAGGAACTTATGTTTCCTAAAAATATACTCAACACAATTATCCAAGCGAAATTGGTAATAATTGGTGATGAAATCTTAACAATGTAAAATCAAGTTCACCCGAATTTAATCCTTTTTTAAAGACTGTTTTTTTTTTTTATAAAAAGAAATAATTTCAAGTACAAGATATTTTAGGGAAACACATAATTTCAATTGTTATAAGATCCAAAAATTATTCCCATTATCCCACCTGTAGCACTGATTTGGAACAATTTAAAACAACCCCAAAAACCTATAGCAAAGAATACTCGATACTCGTACATACATTTATAAAATTTTCTAAGAAAACTCGCAATCGTTATCCAATTATTGCTAAACTGGGAATCTTATAGTGAATCGAATCGAATGGAATCTCAGGTGCACAAAATTCCGCTCAGATGCTGATAAATTGGGAAGGACATCACTACTACAATTGGTCTATTTTTACCGTTCGACCTTTCGAGCACATCACGTAGGTAAGTATAGTAACTTTACACCCCCGCCCCACCCATAAGCCACCCCTACCGTGTACCACCTTCTTACTACACACAAAAAAAAGAGTACCTAGATACTAAATCCAGAAGTCTGAATTCATCCGAGCGTCTATTGTTGTGCGTTGTTGTTGTGTTATCCTTTTTTAAAGGACTTTACAATAACAACAACAACAAGAACTTCAAGAACTGACTCTTTGGTTCAATATTGTACTGTGAAAATGATGATGATGATGATGATGATAGGTTGGTTAGGTTAGAGTTTCACTTTTTAATTATTGCATTATATTCGCAACTAGCAACAACTGCTTTGGAATAGTCCTCGTACCTATAGTCCTTGTCATTTCATTCACATTTCAACCCTCCTGGTCTCTGGATACCTGGAGTTTTTTCCCCGAACCTAAACCGGCAGAAAATCTTCTTCCATTCGATATTCTCTTTTGGCATGAGTCTAGTTCCAGTATTTTATTTAAAACTGTCATTAGCAGAAATTTTGCGAAGAAGAATTCCTCTGAATAAGACGTCTATGGACTATTTACAGCTATTCAGAGTGCAGTCTGGCGTGGAATCGGAATACCTACTATATTTGACAGCGACAGGACACACATGTTCTACGGTTATATTTACCTTAAGAGAATATTCAAACTTAAACTTCTATGTTTAAAAATTATTATATGGTTGTTTGAATATTCCCACAACCATCACCACCACCACCACCACCGTCACGACCTACGTACTTTTTACGTACGTTTTTTAACATATGTATGTTGAAAACACAACACATATGGTACGTACGCATGCATTGTATAGTAACGAGTATATAGGAACTTAAAAAATATGTTTTGTTTTATTTGATTGGGGGTGGGTGTTGAGTTGGTAATTTTAAAAGCTGAGTTCATCTCAAAGGTTTCCAAAGAAAAGTTATTTTTGAGTGCAGTTTAATATATTTTTGAATATTACAAAAGGTCATCTTTATGTACTATTACAAAAAACGTGTATTTTAACGTTTTTTCCTGTTGTTCTCACAAAGGATATACATATATTTATATACTGATGCCAGACATTTTGGTTATAAAAATACACTTTTTCATTTTCTTTTTGTTGTGTTTCAGAACAATTTATTTTTGAAAAAGATACATAACTTTCTGATGGCATAAAAATAGTTCATTCTTTGATGCACAGGTTATTACATGTGTTAAAAACATTTATTCCCGTTTTTGACCTATTTTAGGGTTTAAGCTTATTTCATGATTTAGATTTGACACTGAAGGTTTAAGCTATATATATAAAGAGTAGTTCGAAGACTGCTTGACATCTATTGTAATAAGGATGATTTATTATATTATCGACAATGCAGTCCTTACAATTTTACAACTGTATTTCTGACTCACATTGATGAAATTTAAGTCCAAAAGAGATGTTATATTTTTTTTTCCTCAGAGTTCTTATTCATAAAGAATGAATATTTTAGATATAAGTTTAAGTTTAACGGATTTTAAAATACATGTAAGGGTTTTTTTTTAACATATAACAGAAACTTAAAAAATTGGATGTTGTCAAAAATTCCATCTAATAGTCCGAAAATTGACTTCATTCAGTTTTTTTTTCAAAAAAATTCACTGTTCTTAACTAGCCTTTTAAATAGAATGACCTTTTTTTATTAAGTTGTCTTAAAAATTTTCTGTATTTTTTGTCATTGATGAAGCTTTTCAGGCTAAAACCAAAGCAGCTTAATTAACATCAATCTTTAGAAAATATAACAATTAAAAGTTGTTTAAAAACATAAAAGTTTCGGTTTAAAATAAGACAAATGGAATTTTCAAAATAATTGACACATATGTGAAAACTTAAACTTGAGGAATTGTTGTTATTTTAGTTGATTATAAACAGAATTATGTATGACAGACTGACTTCAAATTGATTCTGGTTTTTGTATAATTTCTGTGGAACTATCAGATTTCGGTTATTATTCATAATTTCTCGGCTTATTATACACGTATTGAACAGATTTTAGACTTTTTTTCTATAAGCTGACCAAGAAGTTTAATACCAACATATCTCAGGTTAATAAATTTTCAATTAAACTTCTTTTTTAAGAGAAAATTTCATTCAAAATGTATCTTCGAAATAATTTAAATTTTACAAAGGATGTATGTATAAATAAATAAATAATTAAAGTAACTAACACAAATGTATTATATAAATATAGAACGATATGTAAATAACTGCATTTAATTAATTTAATAAATGCATCTATATAATCACTTAGTCTTTGTTTTGTTTTTTTTCCATTAATTAACCAAAAACGAGATTAGAAATTAAAAATTTCTCTGATGTTTGGCATATAAAAATATACTTAACATTTAACTTCAAAATTCTATTTTTTACTAGCTCAGTATTTATAACAGAGTGAAGTTCTTGCGTTGAGAAGTGCAAAGGCAAATTGAGCATCATTTTTAAAATTTAGTTTTGATATATTTGCAATTTTTGTAAATGTGTTTTTGCACATTTACCCCATACTGGAGAACCATAAAACATAATTGCTTGAAATATAGATTTAAATATAAGTATTTTATTTTCAGTACTGAGTTTAGATCTTCGATTCATGAAAGGATAAAGAGTTTTTATTGAAACGTTGATTTTATTTACAATTTGAAGTAAGTTTAGAGTCAAGGAATACCCCAAGGTACTTAACGGATTTACCCCATTCATTATTTAACCATTGATTTGTTATTGGGTAAGAGGGAAGACTTTCTTTTCCTTGTGAAAAAGATAGCCTAAATCTTATCACTATTTATTTTTATTTACCAATCATTGCAGCTTGGTTCAAATAACGGAACCAAGTGAAACTGATACGTAATTGCAAGTGTCATCGGCAAACAAAAATACCCTTTTCACAGTATCTTAAATTCGGAAAATCGGATGGATATAGAATGTATAAAATTGGCCCAAGAACAGAACCTTGAGGTACGCCTCCATTTATATGAAACAAATCTGAAAGTTCATTGTTCACAGAAACTTAAAACTGCTTCTCAAAGAGGAAGGACTTTAGAATTGTTGTTATGTGTACAATTTAAAATTGTTAATGTATGCATGTATGTATGAGTCCTCTATGCCACACGGTGTCAAATGCCTTTTCAATATCTAAAAGTACCAAACCGGTACTTTTTCCAGAGCTTAAGTTATTTTTAAAATATTGGGTTGCTCTGTTTGTTTGTTTTGTTGAACAATACTGTGAAAAGCTCTAAAGGTAAACTGTTCTGGAAGCAGTTGGTAAATAATATAAATGGATATGTTTGCCCTGAATGTTGAAGGTAAAATAAAACAAAAATTCAGGACTTAATGTATGTATAAATGTTTATCTTCTAGATGCAGTTTTCATTTTTTTTAGGAACTCAGGTGGTTCTCATTACAATGCATTTGACACAATAGTATGCTTTCATGTTCTTCGAAAATTCGTTTTAGATTTTATTTTTGGAGCTGATTCCGAAAGCGGACTCCAAATTTAGCAAAATGCAGTTTTCCTATATGAATGTCTAAAACTTGATGTGATAATCTTGCTAAGACTTCAAATTCTTTATAAGAGCAATAAATTAAGTTTATACCATTATGTGATTTCTGTTAAGTTAAATTCAAGCATTATGATTTAGTTTCTTCGAAACTAGTTTTACTGCAAATTTAATTTTTAAATGGTTTCCAATTTTAAGTTTTCAGAAATTCAAAGGCTATTTCCATTTAATTGATTTCTTTATAGATTTTTTGAAAATATTGAAGCAAGACTAGCTTTGGAAAACTCAATAATATGGATGTACATAAGGTTTACGTAGGACAAAAGAAGGCAAACAAGTAGTGACGATTTTTTTTAATTAATAAAATAAACAAAGAATTACTGAAATATTGACGATAGAGATCATAGTTTTTTTTTGAATCATCATAAATTGGCAAAAATAGATCGTTTTCATATCGTAAATAATTTAATACTCTGTGCGGATTAAATGAAAAAGTGAGTAAATGCCTCAACATTCATCATTTTTAACGTCGTCGTTTCGTATTTTGGCGTTTTTCATAATTTGAAAAAAAAAAAAAATACTATTGTTGGAAAAGGCCCTTTTATAGATGCATACGTTTATTTGTTTTACTTTTTTGGCACTAAATTAGCTTATCCATATATGTAACTCTCATCTGATAAATATGTTGCTTATCTGATAATAAAAAAATGAATTTAAAAAACCTTAAAATGAGATTGAAACAAACTTTCTTTATCCAAACATTTGGAAATTTGAAATGTTTGATATGCGAACATTATGAATTAACATGTTGGTTTCAATTTGATTTTAAAAATCTAAGTTGTTACTTATTAAATTTTACTCTTGCACCAAAAATATAATAAACTTTGAAAGAAATAGTGGCAAAACTCCACTAGAACAATGAATGATATTTTAATTGAGATATCATTTTATTTAAGCTTTTAACGTAAACAAAATTTTTATTTTTTTAATTAAACAAATGGAATGCTTTTTTATCTGTACCTTAAATGTTTAAAAATTTTTTATTTAATTTTGTTTTTCATAATAGTGAGTTACGTCGCTTCTGCAATCCTATTTATTTTTTGACTCACCAAATTTAGTGCACTACGTGTTATTCAAAGATGACAAAAGGTTAATATAGATATTGGGATATAATTTGCTAAACTAAGACTCAATTTCTTTTTGTAGGAATAAGAAGAAAAAACTTTACCTTTCGGAAGATATTGTGAAAATCAACTTTTTTCATATTCTTTTTACTTCAACTATTAAATTTGTCTGTAGTATCCAAGGTCTTGCGTTCAATCCCTTTCTGTGGTACCTATAGCTTTTTTCACGAGTACTGCTTCTTGCGAGGATTTGACAAATCCTCCAATAGTAATTCTTGACATGAAAAGTGCTTTTTCGAATAAGCCATTCGGAGGTCCCTTCATTCTTGACTTGACTCGCACACAGGCCAGGTTTTCTATGGACTGTTGCGTCACCTAATTTATTTATTTATTATTATTTATTGTAGAATTAACAAGTCTACAAAACTATTGCTATGTGAAAGTGAATCTTTTTATCATTTTCTGTTTTGCTTAAATTATTGTCATTTTATCGTTAATCTCTTATGTTAAATTTCTAAGGTGAAAGTTACACAACAATTAGTACAAATCAAGTGCAGACATAATCCAACGCTTACGTTCAGGTTACCCAGGCTAATCTTACAAAATTTGGTGAATAAGCTCGGGTATAATTTTGATATTTACGTAAATACAAAACTAGGGATAAAGCTAAGTATACACGATTTGAATATTATAATATTTTTAAACTCATCCAACTGAATTTTCCGAATTGGCTCATTAAGTTGATATTAAACTTTTTCATTACAATATATATGTATAGGTTCTGAACACACCCCTTTTTCCCGTTAATATAGGCGTCGCTCAAGGGTCTATTTTAGGCCCAATTTTGTTTAATATTTTTTGCATGATTTCCCTCTTTCATGTCCCACATCGGATGAACCGGGTTCTATTCACTATGCTGATAACTCAATTATGTTCGTAAGTGATGTTCGGCCAACCTTAGCCCTTAAAAAAATATAGCAAAGACTACCACTCCTTATTATTTTAAGAAATGGATGCTAAAAATTTTAACAAAACAATTTACGATTCAACACAATTAAAACCCATTATGCAGTACCAAACAGACCTATTTTTGAAAAATATAGAGCGCAAAATCTCTTATTCAAACCCACTAATAGGATCCTTAATAGAATCGAAAACCACTGACAGTGTTAATGACAGCTTTAACCTTTAACCGTTCTATTGTCCCAAGGAGGGGTCAATCGCTCTATTAAGAGCAGATACAAATTCGGGCAACAACATTATCCATTTTTGAATTGGCAGAATTATTAATTGGAAGATACAAAATTGTCAGCAATTATCAGTCTATTTTCTATTAATGAATTGTCTAAAGATTAAACTTCCTCAACCTGTAAACGGGCTATTTTAACTTGATAGAAAATTGTCAATTTTCACCTTATAGTCTTGGAAGACTTTGACAGTTCAGCCAATATTGAAAGATCTTTCAATCGTGTGAACTTGACCTAAGCAAGATCTTTAAAAATTATAAATTCAAATCAAACTAAGTTATTGCATAAAAAATATACATATATTATTCACATTTTTGTCATTTTACTATACCAAACAAAAAGAGAATGTTGGTACTTTTTTGTCGTATGTAAGTAGTTCAAAAACATATCTAACTTTTGTAAGTTACATTTTGTAACATTTCAAAATATGGCTAATTGTCTCAAAATGTTGTGTTAATGACACATTCTGTATGCGAAATTGTGAAACTGTTTGTATTATTTATTTTCCATACCATTTCAAAGCTACTATTCATTGGTATTGATAGTTAGTTTTTTTTTAAATCTTTTAAAAATACAGATTGACACCAAACCTTGCTCAACATCAGCGCAATCCTTAAATTCAGAATCCTGCCAACTTGAAACAATGAAACCTACAAGTTCTTTTCAGCCACGTTAGTAAACATTTTAATTTTCTTAACAATTTCAAACATTTATAGGCCCTTGAAGCAGTCTTGCAAAGTATTTTTTTTAATATTCCGTTTATTTTCTAATTTTGGGCTATGAATTTTACATAATAATAATTAATACTGTATTTATGTATTTTTATTCAGTAAAATATACTCAATTAGGACTTATGCACTAAGGGCACTGTAGGACAAAAATATGTGGTATGGGATATAGCTAGTTAAAGAACCTTTTAAATAGTAAAAGCTAATTTCTTATCTTCGGAACCAAGGAAAACGGATTAATCTCAATTTCCAAGTAAGATAGTTCCGCGATAGAGGCGTTGCTTTAATCTCTTGACAAAAAGGGATCCATAAATAACAACTTTTATTTCAATCACACAGAATTTTGAAATCTAACTTATTCTTGTATTTGTGAAGATGATTATGATTTAAAAATGTCTGATAAAATCCAAAAACAAAAAAACGTATATATTTGGAACCTAATTCTTCCCAAACATCTTTTTAGTTCCTGGCATTTCGAAGAAATGTTCCAAACAAAAAATTGATTAACACGTTATTATATATTAACCAAAATAATTTCATCGACCTTGGGCTATTCTCAACAAATCCATCCACGTAATCTTCTTGTAGGTAGGTAATAATTATATTAGGAAAAACACACCGAAGTTAATTGAAACAACTCTAGACGAAATGTGATACGGGAAGACAAAATAGAAGGAAACAACCAGCAACGTCACAAATACAAAATTAATCAATTATTCCCTATAAATAATTGTTTAATTTGACCAAAGTCCATGGTATTGGTAGAAATTCCGAGAGTCTGGAATAATCCTTAGATTCGTTTTCGAGACTTACCTTTTCGTGTCATCCTTATCGTCGTTTTCTTCTTCCATGATGTTTGATAACAGGTCTTATTACTTCCAATTTTGAGAAAGGTGAATTTTGGTTTTGTTGTTTGAAATTTTTAATTTAACTTTGTTTTCACTTTTTTTTAAATTAAACTTTTAATACTTTTTTACTTCTTTTATTTTTTTTTTGTATTTTAAAAAATTCAGGTAGCATTAACATTAAACAAAATACAGTAATTTTTAACACACATTCTGCACCTAAAAACAATATTCACAATATTTTCATTATTATTTATATTTATTTTTTAATTATTAAATTTTCTATTTTTAACCGAATTTATTTCCAACGGAACACTTCACTTCGAAAACTTCGAGACGGTAACAATAAACTCCGCCGTTTATAGCACACCGAGTTCCAAATGCCGAATGTCTATTTGAATTGATTTCAGAATAACCATTTTCATATCAATGCGTTGCGTACCGAACGTATATCCTTCCGATTTTGAAATTGGAATCCTTGATATAGGACTATAGTAAGTGTGTGTGTTGGCGCGTGTGCTGGAGAGTGTCCTTTTGATAGTAAAGCAACAAGTGCACTCTCATACAAAAAGACCTAGACTCAACAACTTCGAGTCTCGAAATAGACACTTCAAAATGTGCAGCAAGAGAAATCTACAAAAATCTACTACCTGTGGCATGTTTCCTGTTTGCCTCACTCTTTTGGTGAAACAAGCATTTTGCTATTTATTTTTTATTCAACCAATTACGTAACGGACATTTGATGATGCGCAGGATCTTATGCCAGAGACCATATTTTCCATACTTTCCATAGCAGCAGATGGAGTGCCTTCCTCATATTCGGTACCACCCCTGCACTCAAAACCGTATATCATATCTACCTAGCCCTACTATATGCGTTTAAAATAGGGCAAAAAGGATACACGTTTGTGCGTCCTGGTTTTATAGCCGCTTTCATTTATCAGCCTATCAAAAATTAAATGGATTTCTTGAAATTACAAACCTTTTGGTTGATTCATCAAAGTTATTTTGGATCTATAAGACTGAATGCAACTGAAAGTCATCTCTTGAACAATATATTGGATATAGCTTGTTGCTAACTCAAGGAATCATAGGTGAAGGTATTTTTGAATGCATCAGGTCTTGTTTAGTGGTCTTGGGGGGCTTCTTTAATAATTTTAGTTTCACCGAGAGCTTCTTAAAATTTTAACCTGATGCAAAGAACATCACATCAAGGGGTAAAACTAGAACAATAAGTTCTGGAAGAATAGAGAGCATAGAATAGCATAGCGAAGCAGGAGCAAGTTGCGGAAGGTATTGGTATATTTCTAGGTTGTTGTTTTTGTTGTTATTTCTTGTCAAAGCTATACTACACCACCAGTAGTGGGCTTTGGATTTCTTGATTGTTCTAAGGAAGTCATTGAAGTCTTTTCGTAATAATATGTATACTTCTGTAGAGGTAAATGAAGAAGGAAAGGAACATGGTTTTCTTTGAGTTTTCATTCGAAAAGAAAACCAACACGTCTTCGAAGTCTCACGACTCAAGGAAACTTGTGTGGAAAATTTACAAACGCCTTTTAAATAATGACGCATTTAGTTGGTTTCCGTTATTCGATATACCCACACCAAATGCTTTTTACATACCTGCAAATGTTACTTAGAAAAAAAGGATAACAATTATTAAAGGGTTGACAAATATTTAAAATACTTTTCGTCAAAGACTTCGAGCTTATTATTTTAAGGGAAAGACATATTTTTAAAGAGTTGGGAAATAATGTAGCAATGTATAATTTCAATAAATGTCGCAGACGAGAAATATTGTACCTAGACAAATTATCCATAATGTTCATATAGGGTTACAATTGAAAACAATCAATTTTTATCATATAATAACAATGATTGTTTAACTCAAATCGCAGTTGATTCATAACTAATTTTTCTTAACATGTATCTATTTCTTTATGTTTCAAAAAATATGGTTCAATTGTTGAGTCATGAAGATTTTTAATATTTTGGAAGAAATAATAGTTTGATTTAGGAATAGTTGGAAGAAACGTTTATGAGCTCAAGATTTTGTTAATTCCAAAATATCGAATAGAAAATTTTAAAATAAGCTATTATACTGAAATTAGTATTGAGTAAGCGGTTTACGAATTTAAAAAAAATTGTACGGCCCTAGAGGGAATTTTTAATAAAGCAACAACAACAACAAATACAAATTATAGAAAAAGGCTCTTATTATACATATCAATTTTTGCTTCAAAATGCCGACTTCTTCTCTTCGGTACACATATCTTGCAATTTTTAGGTTTTTTTTAGATTATTGCTCTAAGAATTTGTAGGATATTCTGATATAGATTTTTGACATAATGGCGCTCTTCTTCTTAAATGTGTCTACAAAAATGTCACACAATTTTCAATAACAAATGAACTAATAAATACTTCCAAAGAGAATGTTTTTTTTTAAGTTATATTCAGAATTTCAAGTACAAAAGTTGTAAAATTTCTAAATTATGAGTTCAACTAACTTAAAAAAATGCATTTTTGAGATAAACGCGTTTGAAGTTTTGAATAGAAGAAAATCGCGAGTGTTTTTTAATGCATCTTCAATTAAAATAATATCACAAAGAATTAAAAAAGTTTAAACTTACGAGCACGTTTTAAAATAATAATGTTTCTTCAACTTTTGGTCTTTTACAAAATACGTCTAAGTACTTTACATATAACGGAACGATCCGAGTTTTTAAAATATGGTTTTTCAATAAGGGCGGGTAAATGTTGTGTGTAGATGTTTCCTGTGAACGTTTATGGACCGCGGCGATCCTTGCGTTCCTTGAACGTACGGGTGTTGGCTGATTGTTTACTCAACGGATCTTTTCCAATTTCGACACCAAACGTTAAAGGGTCGACTGTGAAGGGCCACCACGCCACGGGGAGCCAAAATCTACCCGCATTTTAGAAAATTTGTAGATTTTCATAAAATCAAAAAATATTTTCTCATAACCCAACATCCTTCTAGCCAAAGAAATTAAATAAATAAATTAGGTGGCGCAACAGTCCGTTGAAAACCAGGGCCTAGTGACTTACAACTCTCAACCATTCCTGTGTGCGAGTAATTGAAGGGATGGAGTGGACCTACAGTTTATATGCCGAATCCCAACGGCTAATTTTTAGAAAGCACTTTTTCATGACAAGAGTTACTCTTGGAGAATTTGTCAATTCCTCGCAAGATGCAGTACCCGTGAATGAAACTTTAGGTGGCACAGCAGGGATCGAACTAAAGACCTCTCGCATGACAATCCAACACACTAACCATCATGCCACGGGTAATAGTCAAAGAAATTAAGGGAACAAAATAGTTTTCAGTGTCTTAATATTTCTTAAATTGCTATATTTTTGTGGAACTTTTCTGTTTGATTCACATTTTATGACATTCAGATTTCTACTTTCTAATTAATAAATAAAAAGTATTTTGCCTTTAAAAATATTTTACTGTACAAACAAAAATAACCCGAATTTCTCGATGATCCGAAACATGGTTAATATTTATTGTCATATGGCCTCGATAAATAGTAAATATTAATTACAAAAATTGGAAAATTAAAGATAATATTAACAAAAATTGTCTTATATTTTTACAAAAATTGTTATTGATATTATTTTTTGAGCAAAAACATGTTTGTGTGGCGCTTTCTTCTTCTTTTTAAGATTGACAGATATTAATCACAAATTATATACCTTCTTCTTGCGATTTTTCAAATTAATTTAATGTATTCATGCATAAGTTAAAAAAAAAAAAAACAATTAAAAATCAATAAGCTTTTGTTTTTTCTTCAAAAATACTTTTCTTTAATGTAAATCAAAATATTGTTACCTTGATTTTTGTAGATTCAGCAATAACAGATAGAATACGATTAGAAATCATGCAGACTTTATGGAAAGTTTATACACTTATCCACATGTTAGGTGGCAGTTATAACTATCATTGAAATCCATCCAGAAAGAAGATCTGGATTTATTATTGTGTTTCTTTATGATTAAAGGTACAACCTCTATATTGATCGGAATTTAATGGCAGATTTTTGTCAGATTCAATTAAATTAGGGTATTTTTTCAATGAGAGAAATTTTCAATGATCGCTAAAGCTACCATCAACATATCAATGATTGGTTTCAATGATGATAACCAATGATAGCTTTTATTGACCCCTTATCTGTAGTGCTGAACACTTAAAGCGTCTAATGATGTTACAATAAATTGAGCAACGGTTGTTTTTCACCAAAGAACAAGTAGTATGGAATGCTCAGGAAGGGTTATGTGAAAAAAACTGATCGAAAATAGTTTCTTCATACGAAGTGAAATGAAAAAGTGAAATGAAAATTATACGCATCTGAAATATAAATCAATTTAAATGTCTCTAGAATCTCAATCCATTGTTTTTAAAGCGATATTCAAGCACGTCCGTTTTTTTTAGCATAATAAAGTTAGTGCGTGGCACCAAATTAAAAAAAAAGATGCTGGGATGTGACCCACACTGATAACTTCCCATCCCGTCTGTCTATTTGTCTTGTTTAAAAGTTTTTAGTTTTTTGTGTTGGGTTTAAAAACTTGTTAGTTGAATTATTCTTATTTTTTTTTTTTACCAATATAAGTAGAATTACTTAAATTTTTACGAATTTTATAAATGAAATTAATTTGAGAGCTATCAAGAACGTCAATGTTTAACAAAATTTGCGTACTATTTCTTGTGGATTTCATTTTTTTATGAAAAAACGTACTGTTGGAATTTAATAAAAAAATACTGAATATCGAAAACAACATTTTCTGTTAAATAGAAAGAGTTGGTAGATAATATATTTAATTTTTAAAACCTTTTTGAGTCGTAAGAAAATTTTTACCAAGTCTTAGTATTGTTTTTTTGTTAGGTTTTGATTTTTGTAAAAAAAACTGTCAATTCGATTTTTCTCAACATTTTTCAGAATGTTGAAAACAATATTTCTTAAAAGATAAAAGAAGTTTAAAGCCAATATTTCAGAGTTTTTAAAAGATATTTGAGTCGAATATCAATTTTTACCAACTTTGAGTAATGGTTTTTAGGTTTTTATTTTTTATAAAAAAAAATGTCAATTCGATTTAATCAGTTGTCAAAAATATTATTCTTCGTTGCACAAAATTGTTTTGGAGATGAAATCATATTTTAGTCGTAGAGTTTTCTAGGTGACAATTTTTTTTCAGTTTTTTTGATTTATACAAAAAACCGTTAATTGGATTTTTTTCCAAAAATATAATTGTTTTGTGTCACGTAGCAAAAATGTTCACCTTTTTTTTAAACTTGTAAAAAAATCACACACGCAATTTTCTTTAGACCCCTTTCTGCATTTTTCTTATTATCTGTATAACAAAATTTATTTGAAGTCGATATCTGTTCCGGTTCTTGAGCTTTGGAGGACGAAAAAACGTCGCGAACGTACGGACGTACACAACACACGTACGCACAGACATCTTTCTAAAAATCTTTTATTTTGACTCTAGTGACCTTGAAACGTCGAGAAATGTCAAAATTTTCAATATGACAAATCGGACGTATTATAATAACTTCCTATGGGAAGTACAAAAATAGTTACAAATTTTTGAAATATTTAGCAATTTCATATTCCAAAGGCGTAATTTTTCGTTTCATTTAGGTTTTTAATAACATTTCAGACTTCCTTGTAATATGCAATAGTAAAATAGTCTTAGAAAATACATACATAAACATGGACGGTTTGCCAAACATTCATAAATAAGAAGTACATAATGCAAAATGTTATGACATTGACACTTTTGTAAGCTGTTAAAGTTAAACATGCATTTTAAACCCATTAAACTATTTACTTGTAGTACCCGTGGAGTGATGGTTAGAGTGTTGGACTGTCGTGCCAGAGGACTTGGGTTCCATTCCTGCCTTTGCCATCTTAAGTTTTTTTCACGGGTACTGCCTTTTGCGAGGAATTGCAAATCCTCCAAGAGTAATTCTTTTCATGAATATAGCTTTAGCCGTTCGGATTCGGCTTAAAAAACCACAGGTCCCTCCATTCCTGGCAACATAACTTGTAAGCAGGAATGGTTGAGGCCCGAATTCTCAACGGACTGTTGCAACACCTAATTTATTTATTTAACTATTTACCTATTGTGCGCTTTATTTTAGTTTTACCTAAATATTAGCGTTTATAAGGAACACAACTACTAAGTCTGCACAAATAGACATAAGATTTATTTAAATTATGCTAAAAAATAACACAATTTTTATTTCTAGACAAAATTGAGAATATCAAAACCAATTTCAAAAAAATCTGAAAGATATATTTAACTTTGTTTGTAAAATGTCAGAATTTTGAGTTAGAACTCAGTTCCATGCAGTCGAGATCTAAAATTCCTAGAACTCAAAAATGATTTTAAACCGAGTTCTTCTGATATGATTAGATTTGAAGAAAAGAGTTTAAAATATTTAACTAAAGTTCCAAAGATAAACCGAGAATTATTAAAACGATTTAATTTTTTTTTAAACTTCGTCAAGAAATTTGCCGTAACTAAATTTTTAAAAATTGTTGATTGCAATATTTAAAAAAAAAATAGTTTGAATGTGGAATGACTCCAGTAAAAAGGGGTTTTACCTCGGAATGAGAGATAGTAAGCTGGACATTGGTTATACCTTCCTTTTGATGTTTATAACATTGTGAAAGTTATTTTATAAAATTTCGTGCCGTCACAAACTGGCCAACAGCCGCGAAAACCACCTTTGACAAAATTGCAAAGGATACAATTTGCTAAAATGTTTATTTCAATTTTAGTAATGGTGCTTGATGCTTCAAAATGAATTTCTGGAGACAAATTTAAAGATTGTATAACTAGATCCTTATTTGGTTTTTTGCAATAGAACAACATTTTTATTGCTCCAGAAGGGTACCGCCTTATTTCTTAAAAGTTTTCTTAAGACCTTTTTAATTGATTTTAATATTTTTGTCTGCATAAGCTCTTATATCATCTTATTATTCTAATTTTCTACTATTTTTTTTTTTTGAAATGTGAAACCTATATTTATAAGCTTTAAACACTTGCATATTAAAAATATATTTAAACTCAAATTTAAAACGATTTTCAAATACTTTTTTTTTAAATAATATTTTTATGAAAAATCAAATGGCATTTAAATTTTCAAAAACAAACTTTTTTGCAGGTAAATTTTTAAATCTTAAAATAGGGGGAATATTTTTAAACAGACTATTTGGATATATGATATAGTTCGTACAACCCAGTAGTGCAAATTATATCTATGTGATCCAGATAGAAACGGAGATGTAAACAAATTTCAAACTTTCCTTTTTTTTCTTCAATATAGACATTCTAAGAAAATTAAAGATTTGGATGGCTTGAAATATTTCAGAAAAAATAATTGTATGACATTAAAAAAAAACTGGTGTTGGTAATTGGATGAAATTATAAAAATTGGTATTTAAATAAAACAATAACTGAAAACAATTATTTTATGGCTTAAATATTTTAAGGAGCAAACAATAATAATTAGTCCAGAAAACTATTAATTGGTAAATAAAGTGTTTTCCTTTCAAAAAACTTTAAAAATGACAGCAAACATTCCCTATTTTATTTAAAACCCATCAGAGTTATGAACAAATAGTAAAGTCTAAAAAAAGTTTCAAATGTGAGATTTTATAAAAAATAAAAACTACAAACAATACAAAACAACTTAAACTGCAATGGATTGTAATTTTTTCTAACTTTCTAAAATGAAAATATACGTAACTATTATTAAAAAAATACTAGTAACTATTTTTAAATGGAAAGTTACCAGTTTAAATTATAGCCCGTAAAGTTAGAGTATTTAAATTCATTCCTTTAATACTGTTTAACTCTTTTAATAATTTTATTAAGTATACATTTCTTGTAACAAACCTTGGGGGGAAATTAATTCTGATAGAAATGGATGGTAAGGGTATACTTTATAAATACTTTTCTCTATCTTTTAAAACAAACATAAAACACAGCTGTATTTTTTTAATCGAATAAATGGGTAAATCTCTCATCAATAATAATCTTCTTTGACAATATCTGCCCAATTAGTAAGATACACTCAAATGTACATATATGTGCTTTTAATTGCCATTTAATTAATGTGTTTAAAGGTAAAAATAAAAAAAGAAATATGTATATAAATAAAAGGACTTATGTTGACCATTAAATGCATTCGCTTATTAATCAAATACAAAATAAACCGATTACCGTCTACCTATACCTGGTTTATATTTAAATTTACATAGGTGGGTAGGTATAACAGTATCTATGCCATAAACTCTCTTTTTTTCTCTCATTCTCTTGTTTCTCTGTTTGTTGTACACCTGCTGAACGCTTAACCAATTTTAACAAGCTTATAATTTCCCAGAGGTATATTCTGATAAATTTAACCAAAAGGCAGAGGTGTCCAGAGAACTGCCCAGTCCAGACCCCATTACTCATATGCCAAGAAGTACAACACATCTATACATAGATAGAGATAAAGGATTCCAGATTAAACTATCATCATATATCGCTGGGAAACCAACCCATCGCCATCACCATATCATCACAGAGATTCGCAATCTCTAATTAAAATTCAAAACAGCAGAAAATCTACAAAGGACGAATACGGATTTGTTGACATTTATATTTTGAAGCTGATGTTGAATATATACTCTGAAGTGAATTTATGGTATGTCCTCTGCGATATGTGGAATCTATGTGATGCATCAGCATCAACATCAGCAAAAGGCTTATTCTCATGATCCCTATTCGCAAATATCATCCAATTATTTCCAATAAATGTACATTTTCAAAATGTATCTATAAATCATTACAATGTAATTAAATTGGTATAAAATCAATTTGTAAGTTCATAGTCATATACTCGTTGATGTAAAATGTTGACAACAATGACGCTAACGCTGAGACTATTAAAAAGCTCACTTCGAACCTAACCTAGAGAAAAAAAGCCGATAGACCATAATTCGTATGCACTGCACATACAGCTGTGGCCATAATAATTAATGCACAAAACAAACATAACCATTTTTTTTTTTTTTCAAAGTATTGTGCTTAGATCTTAGATTTAGAATTAAATTTTTAGAATTTTTAAAGAACTGATTTTTTTTTAATTTTCAAAGGGCGCCTCAAAAATATTGTCCCAAAAGTGTGTCCGTTGATTCGTTTCCTGTGCTAGTCTGTTTGTCTTCCCCTTTGCAGAAATTATCATTGAGTGGATTAAGTTCAAACTCGTAGTTTTAAGAATCTCGTTCAGGTTTTTTAGACAAAAATCTAGAATTGAATTTTTATCAAAAACGGCCAGATGGACTTGTCTGAAATTTCCTATTCATTAGTTTTTCTTAATTTGAATTTTTCAATATAAAAAAATATATTTTTGTATTACTCGGGAAGGCTATAATGGTTATTTGATTTTAAATTTTCTCAAGGACTTCTGAACAATCTCTTATACTGTCTAAATAATATTTGAATAACTCAAAAACGAATGAATTTGTAACCAAATTCAAATATAAAAAGTAAACGCACTTACTATCTGTAAACCATAAATATTTTGAAGAATTTTATATGTTCAAAATTAATTTAAAAAAAAAAACACAATAGGGAAATTAAATGGCATTATATGTACATACTTATTTTGTAAGTATATTTTTAAATCTTGAAATACAGGAACTGCTTATGAATACTCTCTTTGGATATAAAAGCAGGATCGTGAATTTTATTTGGATATGTTTTAGTTAAAAATAACTGACAATATTTTATATTTATTGAATTAAGTAAGAAGTCAATATAAAGATACTTTAGTCCAAAATCAATTTCCACCTTTTTTATTTTAGGTTTTTATTGTGAACACAAAAACTCAATTTTTTCAAAAAAACGTTAATTTTAATAACAAGTCAAAAACATTATTTATTTTTGAGTCAAAAAAATAATTGTTTACCAGTTTCTAGAAGTATTTTTTCTTATTTTTTCCAAAAAAAAAAACTATCCATAAAATCATTCTTATTTTATTTTAAGATATTATATTAATTCAATTTATAGCACAAAATTTCATTGAAGTTACTTGTGATATTGGTTCATGAGATATTTTGGTCAAAATAAGTTTTTCACTTTCTCAAATTGCTATTGTAAAAAACGACTCATTGAATTTGTTTGAAAGTCATGTCTCGTTTTTTTTTTTACTATCCATAGGACAAAATTTGTTTGAAGCCGATATCTCTTTTGGTTACTGATGCCGACAGACTATGGTGTAACGAACCTTGCTAAAAACCTTTGATGTTAATTCAAGGGACCTTGTAACTTCATGAAATGCCAACATTTTTAAATCAATAAATTGAAACGATTACAACAAATTCCTATTAAATTTTAAATCTACAAAAATATCGAAAACGTGTATTTCTGAAATTCTAGCAGATAATTAAAATCAAAATTTAGATTTGAAGTCAAAATCATCTATAAAATGCATTTTTCAAATTTATGTAATATTTAATTCAAGGTGTTTTAAAACTTCCTTTAGAGTCAAATAAAGACGAATAGTTACTGAGAATTTCCCAGAGTCTAAGTAATTCTAAAACGATAAAAACGATTTCAAAATCATTGTATAATTATAATAATTTAGTTTTCAGAAACTATGTTTTGTCTTACCTCAGCATTTAAAACGCCGTTTTTGGTTATCTTTAACATATTTGAAGAGCTATAATATACAAATCAGGTGTGATAAAAACATTAAAAAGCATGACTAGCATTCAGGACAACTTCATCGTTTACAAATATTATTAGGAATGTGTTTTGGAAAAAAAACAGTAGAATTTTTCTATAACAAATTCAATAACCGCAGTAGAATTACTAAAGATAAAAAGTAAAATTCTGTTGCGGACATAAATTTTACTTTTATTTGAATATTAAAACCCATATTAAAATTTAAATATTTCAATTTTGACGTGTTGGTACGTTTGATACCTCTTTGAGACCCAATAAATGTATTCGTAGAGTAATATCCAACAAACAAAACACGATGAAACAAATTTGTAAAGTCAAGATGAGCTCTGATATTTCGAAAGAATTTGTTTTCAATTTTTTTTTTAACGAAAGTTTTCTAATCTAACTACTTGACTGTTTTTCCTACTTTTATTTAATCTTTTGTGTAATGCATATTTTCAATGTTTGTATGTTCTACCAAATTTTTTTGTGAAGTTAAAAGTATCTTGGCAAGTCTTCAAAAAAAAAATAGATAGGCATTAGTAAACTCAAATCTAAACTTATCATCCTGGTAAAATCGGTCTCTGTGTTATCTGAGTGTCACATCGTGTCGCTGTAATCTTTTTTAAAATGAATTGTTAAACTTAATTAATAAAATTATAATTTTGTTTTTGTAAGCTGACTCGACTTATTTGTTTAATTTTACGGAAAGAGACATAAGGCTCAAAATCACCAAGGTTGCAAATTTCAAAATTGATTGTATGATAAAAAAAATTCAAGCTAAAATGATGCTTATACTGTTTTAAAAGTTGTATATTAATAAACTCTGACAGAGCAGCGCACAGAATTTTATACTTTATTAGAAATATTTTTTAGTATTAAATATCTTATAGAAACCATCACTTCGGGAACGTTTTTCTAAGTTTGATAAAATCAACAAGATCAAAACAAAGCACATAATTTAAGCTTTGATTTATAACATTGGTGTATTATATGTCTATATTAAATAAGCAATAATGAAAACAATCTTCTACAAGGAAAATACGTCAAATCATGTCCGGAAACGTTACAGAAATGACCGTTCACGAAATGACGATTTCAAATAAGAGCGCCCTTTGAGCGCCTTCTTAAATACGATCTGACTTTTTCAATAGGAACATATTTGTGGTTTCTTTGTTATTTCGAGTCGTAAAAAAAGAATTTCATCAATAATTAAATGTAATTAATACGTTTAGATATAATTTATTTGCCGAAAAATTCTCTGACAGCCGGCTTTGTTATTGTTCTCTTCCTCGACTGACGTTTGACACCGAATGGTTGGATTTACTTAAAATTATTTTTCATCGATTATCGATATGTTCACTGAAAAGTTTTGTGTGGTATTGGAAAAACTATTTTTGGATGTTGTAGTTAGAAATAAATAATCTTTTAGCATCCTCTCTAAAACTACATTTTGTATAAAAAATACGGTGAATTGGGTAATGACGAGGTTATATTTTGGACTTGTTGTTGAAGGTTCTAAATGAGGACGCGTTCCCGAAATGATTTTCTATGCGTGTATATTGATTTCATTTAAAATTAACCTTTTTAATAATTTATATTGTTTGATGGTCACACAAAACAGGTTATTTTTAGTAGTTTATTCATTATTTTTTCAAATAAGTCAAGATTTGATTCATTAAATTGCTAGCAAATCCAATTCTGCACTTTGATGATTTTGAGCCATAAGCTGTAAAATGTTTTAATTGTCAACAGGATGGTTGTTGAAAACAATGGCTTTAAAGAAACATAACTTAAATTAATAAAATCAATTCAAAATCCCCAACATCTTGATGTACTTCGAAGTATGAATGTTATAATAATACAATAACCTGAAATAAACGATTCTAACAGTTCAAACTATGTAACAAGTATAAACAAATATCACATTGAAAACAAATGACAAATTTCAATCCAATTGAAAGAATATATTTAGTGTTAATTTTAGTCTTTAAAAATGTTGTATTTACTTTTGTTGTAAACCTTTTGCAATTATTTTAATGAAATCATATACAAAAATTGTTTTATGTGGGTGCGGTGGCGTAGTGCGTAGTGCACTAGCTCCTCACACGCTAGATCGCTTGTTCAAGCCCAGCTCGGGCAAAAGTTTTTCAAAAAATCTTCAATCGGCACTTGATAATGGGTAGGTCGGGATGGGGTTTAAGCCTTGGCCGGCTTACATACTTGTTTTATAGTTTTAGGGTTTAGTTTTAAGTAGAATAGGCATGGTGGCACAAAAAAAATACAAAAAAAAAAAAAAAACTAAAGAAATTTAAAAAAAAAAAAACATGGAATATAAAAAAAAAAAACAAAAACAAAAAAATACCAAAAAATTAAAAAACGTACAAAAAAAGACAATAAAATATAAAAACGAAAACGTTAGATTTGCTGCTGTGGTTGTTCTAGTTTTAAGTAGTTTATAGGTAGAATAGGTAGTTTAAGTTAGTTTTAAGTTTTTTTTAAGGACCTAACTTTAAGTAGTTTGTAAGTAAAAATAAATAAAAAAAGGATATTGATATTAGTTTTTTATTCAAATTTTCTAATAAATACAAAAATAAATGAAATAAAATTTAAATGAGTAAAATAGATCTTAGGGCCGAAAGGCATTAGTATTAAGTGTTATAGTTTAACTTAGAGTGTCCGTATGGGACCATTAAGTTAGTTGTAAGTTATGGATAATTAGGCTAGTTTTATTAATTTTTGTCTAGCTTTAAGATAGCTTTAAGATTGAACTAATAAAAATGAATTTTAAAAAAAAAAAAAAAAAAAAAGTGCACTAGCTCCTCACACGCTAGATCGCTTGTTCAAGCCCAGCTCGGGCAAAAGTTCTTCAAAAAATTAAATTGAACAAAAAGCGATTAAGCACCACTAAAGGAGTCTGATGATCGGGTTGGCCCCCGTGAAATAGCTATAACTCCAGCCTATGAACTTGGTGGTAGCACACACAAGTTGTTGTTGTTTCATTCTTATATTCAATTATAAAATTCGGCAAGCAGCTGTCTTAAACTGTGAGTATAAAATTTCATACAAAAACCTCCTTAAAATTGTTTTAGTTTTTTTTCGCTTGTAGAATAAAGTAATTCTGGAAGAGCTTCCGAAATAATTGTTGTCTCAAAAAAAGAAGTTACTTTCATATTTGTTTGTTTTTCTACAAAAAGTTAGTGGCAACAAATATAGCGCCATCTACTGCACGCGAAGACCTTCACATAGTCTTTTCTTTCTTTCTTTTCTTTCTTTCTTCCCTTTCCTTCAGTTCATTCAGCAGTTCAAAAACACCCCCTCTTTAAAATTCATTATATTAAGTTAAAATTATATCAGGTCTGAATTTTGTTTATTTTTTTTTTAAATTTGGTTTAAATTATTCTTAGAATTTTTCAATTGTAGCAATTTCCAGAATTAAAAACAGGATTACTATAGGTATCTTTTTTGGCAATTTTTCAGTATACTTTATACGGAATCCTAAAAAAACACGGCTATTGTTTTGTTTGTCAAATTTTATGTCTCCTGACTTTTGTATAATCTGAACACATATTCCTAACAAACTGTATTTTAATGTTAAATTATGTTTAAAAAGATATGACTTATGACACACAGATTATTATTTTTTCATTAAATGCTTGATTTTTAACTAAATAAGATAAATATTAGTTCAGGGTCTTAATTCTATGACCACAACTGTATATATCGGTCAATTTTTCTATGATATTAGTTATTTTTCTACTTAGATAGTGTTTGAATGATTTTGAATTGGTATGGGTAGAGTATAGTATGGTTGCCGTTAGTTAAAGTTTTTTTTGCCATTGAACTTGACTTGATGCCACACATTTACATTAAACACCAATTCTACGCTGCATACACAGTCACACAGACGACAATCTTAATTGCATTATCTGCAGTAATAATGCAAACGATAAGTTTGCAGCGTAAATTGCATAATATTTGCAGTATGGCGTACGCTGATTCTTTGTGTGTGGCTGCTGCAAAGCGTGCTTATTGCATGTGTGTATGAAGGCAGCAGAGTGAATAGTTCAGCGCACGGGACTTAGAGAGGTAATGCACTGCACATGCACTTTTTTCACGAATACATACAAACAATGCCAATAAGAGAATGATGTTTTTAGTTGATGTTGGCTTTGGCTTGGAGCTGTAGTGGGCTGAGGGGATGGAGGAGGGTGTGTAGTGAAGAAATGAAAATTAAATAATATTATATTATAAATAGTAGTCACCTTGAAGCTTTTCTTCAACCCCATTACAACCCGTTTGCATAAACTTGGCTTACCTTTACCCCAAGTTTATAAAAGTTGGATGCCGGTCGTTGTGGCGAACTACGACTGCGAGACTAATGTAGTGAAGTGATGTTGACGACATAAGCGAACAAATAGAGTGTTAATGTGCGCTGCTTGAAAGGTAAGAAGTTTATCGTGTTATGCGCTGACGGCAAACGGCGAACGCTGAACTGGACGCCGAACTAGTGATTGGAAGAGGGCGTATTACTTTCAGCCGCGGTAAGTCGTTCTTTGACCGCAAAAATATTTAACAGATGCGACCAGATTGGATTTCCGTAAATTAAAGAAACATGCGACACATATGGTTCGGTTTTGGTTTTAATTGTTACGTAACGAAGCATACTCAGGAATTTCTGATATTGTTTTTAAACCTATGATAAATGTTTATGAAAATTGATAGGTCAATTACGTCAATGATGAAAAATAATGTAAGTGCTTATGTTTAATTAATTGCTAAAAATATATTTGTATATGAATTTCGATTGCAATTTTTTTATAAAATAATGGTCTTCACTTGTTTGGATATTGAAGATTTTAAACTTGTTTTTGAAAATCTTTTCACTCAATTCCAAAGCAATGGAAAAATACAAGCTTACGTCAAAGGCAGCATAGTTCCTTAACCATAAAAACACCTAAAGCTTTTACACTTATATTGGTGCATAGATTAGATGACTTCCCCTTTATCTTGATGTTTCGAATTTTATGAGAGATATTTGTTGATTCTGGAAGCGATCTTATTGAAAAATATTTCAGTTCCTTAATTCGAAAATGGAGTATGCACTCCAAATATGTATGTAATCAAAATAATAATAACTAAAAAGTGAAAAATCGAAAACGACATTAAAGAAAGATGTATCAGTCAGAATTTTGTAAATTGAACGAATTCACAAAACTTGTTACAACGAAACCCATGAAATCAAAGAAACGGAGAAGAAGTATTCTAAGAAATCACATTACTTAGAAGGATTGGAGGAAGAAATTATCCCCTTGCTTAAGCTGGCTGGTTATGGTTATATTTAATTGGTTTTAATCATTGAAACCAATGATTAGAATTATTTGCCTGGTTAGTTATCATTGAAAATTTTCGTCATAGAAAAAAAATTGAATCAAGCATTTAAGGTTTGAGTTGGTTATTAAAAGTTCAACTAACAGGTGGGAATACAAAGAAAATGGATCACTTTCAGTGGAATTATTTTGTTCCGTATTATGAAGTTAAAAATCAGTTGGTTATTGTAAAAGATTTTATTATGAAAAAAATAAAAATATTAAATTGAGTATCTTTTTTTGTAAACAATTCTACAATTCATTAGCTGCAAATCGTTTTGAAAACTCGAATACAAATGTTCAATAATAAATACCAATGACAGCTATAAGTGCCCCTAAGTAGGCTTAAAGTCTGGCGAACTCAACTTCTAAAAGCCTTTTAGTGATATTTTGAACTACCTTAAAATGAATTTTGTGGCAAAAATGCAAAGTAATTCGCGTGAGGCACATCTAAAGATAGATCTCAGGGAGTAGAACAAAGACTACACCAAGCTTGCCTACTTATATCCGTAACAAACATGGTGATAATTCCAGTCAAAGCTATGATAAATCGACTGTAGCTAATTCATTTGCAAATTTAGTTTGCATTGCACCTAGACAGACCTTGGTCAATATTATAACTAAAAATGATGAGGCCCTCAGAAGTATGACAAAGATGATACGAGCCATATCATTTGGAAGAAATGCATTCTAGCCCCATTATGTTCTAAGTATTCATATGTTAAATGACAGATCGATATTCTTTTAGGCAATAATCGCAGAAGTTCTTAAATGTTTGTCCAGAATTGTCAAGAATTGACTCAAAAATTTCATTTTTGTGGTAAAAAAATATTTTACTGTTAGGAATACTTTAATTAGTATACATATATTTGTTAAAGTCCATTGAAAAAAAAGTATTGAGAAAGTTCTTAAACGGATTTTTGAACAAAGGTTCAAAAACTGCTAAAAATTAATTTCAATTTTAATTTTCATGATTGAGTTTATAATAACCAACTCGTATTTATATTTGTTTTTTTTTTGTTCACTACAATTTGTTTTTAAGACTATTGGAATACGTTTTCCGACTTCTCAGTTGTTTAAAAATTTAAGTTAGACAATCAGTGAAATTTAAATAAGAATTAACTAAAAATCTTACCAATTTTCTTAAAATATCAAGACTTTGTTTTATATATTCTCGTACACACAATATAAAAGTATGATATTTCGGGAGTTCGTCAACCATTGTTAAGCAAAATGGTAAAAACATCAAGTTACATAAAAGTAGCTGTTTGTTAAATTTTTGGTAACGTGGTCATAGCATGAAGAAATAAAAAGATGCTGTGACCCTTACTGATATTTTCCTATTTGTATTCTTAAAAAATTGGAAATATTTTTTGTTATAAGTTAAATTGTCATTTAAAGAACTTAAAAGTATAAACATTTTTGTTTCTGTTTAGCTATTCGAGGATTTGAATCAAATAAATATTTTGTTTGGTATTTATGCAACAACAAACACTTCACAAAACTTTAACATAAATATTTTCCACAAGATGTGATAAGTTTAAAGTTAATAGCTTTCCTTGTTCTCAATATAATTAAGTCAATCTTATATTTCAGATTTTATGCCAGATGCTAGACTTTACTTTTCGTTTCATAAAATGTATAAAATTTATTTGTTTGAAATTCATAAATATTTGGTTTGGTGTCACAATGTAAAGTAAACAAAGTAATTTAAGTTATTATTCGTGTTTTTTTGGCATTCTATAAATGGTATAGTAGACAATTCGCAAGAAATTTCATCGGCGGTAGCCACAGGAAGTTATTGTAATGGGTCCGATTTGTCAAATTGAAAATTTTGACATTTCTCGACGTTTCAAGGTCCCTAGAGTCGTATTAAAAGATTTTTAGAAAGATGTCTGTGCGTGCGTGTGTACGTACGTTCGTACGTCCGTACGTCCGTACGTTCGCGACGTTTTTTTAGTCGTCCATAGCTCAAGAACCAGAAGAGATATCAACTTCAAATAAATTTTGTTATACAGATAATAATGCAGAAAGATACAGAAAGGGCTCTCAAGAAAAATGCGTGGGTGGCTTTTTAAGCATTTTTGAAAAAAGGTGAAAGTTTTGGTTAACCCTAAATATCTTACGAACCAAAAATGCTAGAGACTTGAATTAAATTTTATATAATATATTGTAACGTGATACCAAAGAAGTATATTTTTTGGAAAAAATCAATGTAACGGTTTTTTTTTTATAAATCAATAAAACTGAACAAAAAAAACATTTGTCACCTCCAAAATTTTGCGACTGAAATATGATTTCATCTCTAAAACAATTTTGAGCAACGAAGAATAATGTTTTTGACATTTGATAAATTTTGAGAAAAATCTAATTGACAGTTTTTTTTTTTATAAAAAATAAAAATCTAAAAAAAAAAACATTACTCAAAGTTCGTAAAAATTGAATATCGATTCAAATATCTTTTCAAAAACTTGAAATTTAGGCTTTAAGCTTATTTTATTTTATAAGAAATATTGTTTTCAACATTTTGAAAAATTTTGAAAAAAATCGAGTTGACAGTTTTTTTTTTCAAAAAATTAAAAACCGAAAAAAAATTAACAAAAGTTGGTAAAAAATGATTTTCGACTCAAATATCTTTTCAAAAATTTTAAATATTGGCTTCAAACTAATTTTATCTTATAAGAAATATTGTTTTCAACATTTGGTAAAATTTTTAAAACATTCGAATTGACAGTTTTTTTTTACAAAAAATAAAACTCTAAAAAAAACAATACTAAAACTTGGTAAAAATTTACTTTCGGCTCAAATAGCTTTTCAAAAATTTAAAATATTGGCTTCAAACTTATTTTATTTCACATAAAATATTGTTTTCAATATTCAGTAATTTTTATATAAAAATCTAACAGTCCCTTTTTTTCATAAAAAATAAAACCTACAAAAAATAGTACGCAAATTTGGTAAAAAATTGGTACGAGTACATATAGACAGACTTTTAAGCAAGACAAATCGTCAGACGGGATGGGAAGTTATCATTGTGGGTCGCATCCTAACCTCTTTTTGCATTTAAAAATTGGTACAACTGAAAGAAAATCTGTCAGAATAATAATAAAAAAAACGCACAAATAGAAGAAAGTTTTGTGAAAATCAAAAGTTAAAATTATCTTCAGTAAAAAAAACTAACTAAAACTAATAAAATGGACAATTTTCAATAATAAATGTTAAGAAAGCATCTGGAAATTGAGATTCTATAAAAAAAGTTCATTTAACAACTGCAGCTTGACATGAAATAAAAACTTCCAGAATGGGATTTGTTCGTAGACTACTACATTAACATGTGGTATTGAAGCAAGCTTGAAGCTCGGCTCAATTCTTTATATATCTGAATCGAGTTGAAATGAGTTTGATTTGATTCAATTCCGGTCGGGGATTGGAGTCGATTCAAAATATGTGAAAAAAACCTGTGTGGAGGAGTTGGTTTTACAGACAATGCATTATGGTCTGTTTATTTGCATGTTTGTGTACAAAAAAAATAGTTTTGTTTTAATGAAATAAAAAAAAATACACATGGAGTAGATAGCGTTTTCTTATAGGTTGCTGAACTATTCAGTTCTTCATTGTTTAACACGAATCGAAATATCTGATTCTTGTGCGGTGGAAACACCAAAAAGATTTATTTAATCTAAACTGAGATAGACCTTTGTTGGAAACATAGCAATACTTAATTATCTTTTCTATTGTTGCCTAGTAAGTCCATTTTCATTAACAAACCTAAATAATTTCAACACTAAAAGATTGATTATTTCCCCAATGGAAAACACATGATTTCAAATGCACAACTACTCAACGAACACAGCCAACGAGATACAAATGCAATATCAATTGTCCCAATATTTGAGAACGAAACCACATAAGATCCATTGGAGACTGGTATAAATGTCAAAAACACATCCGTAGTAAGATTTTACTTTAACTTGTATCGGTCGTATTCATACTGCGTATATTGTTTTTGTTATTCGTGTAAAATCCTACTATACTATTGATAGATTTTCCAACAAAACACGGCTGTTGATACATTTTCCACTTTTTATTATCAATAAATAAAATTAGTTGGAACTCGATATTTTCAAACACAAATCTTTTAATGTATTTAGATTCTAGGGGCCTTGAAACACCCACAAATTCAAAAATTAAAAATTGTCAAAATTGGGCAACATATTGTCTTTCAATATATGTAATTTGTTACTGCAAAGTTAGCTAAGAAAAAAATATTGTTTACAATTGAGTAAATTTTAATCATGTCAAAGTGTCAGCTGATTATGGTTTTTTTTTATTCAGCTAAAAGCTTCATAATTTCACAACTCTTTTTTATTTATTTATTTACTGAACAATTTCATTTAAAGTTTAGTATTACAGAATTCTTTGTCCTTTTTGAAAATGAAAAAGAACTTTTTGTTTTGAAATGCTTCTACCTTGTGTAAGGACTTTTTTGCTGTCAGAATTTTTTTCGTACGATCAACTGAAGGTAAAAGATAGTCAAGTAAGTTCTAAGTTTGAAATTAATGACCTCTCAAAAACGTACTAGCTAGGGTGGTCTGTTTTTTAGCAGAACCCCTTATGTTCCCCGAGACCTGTACAATAACCGTTTATTGAAGTTAAAAATAATGTATTCAATATTTAGACGTAGGGTCAATAATCCACAGGCCAAAAGTGTTAATTAATTTTTTTTGGAATAAATGAGTGAAGAGGACACTTTGAAACTTTTGGCGGGATTTTGAGTGTTATTGTGCTCGTATTTATTTTTTTGTATTGTTTTTAAGAAACTGGAGGAACTTTCTTCTGATTTAGTTATCTTCCCAAAAATTATGTCTATCAATTAATCTCTTAATTTATTTATTTCCTTATATCAAATTAATACTAATATGCACTATACAAAAAAAATTATGGATTTCATAACGAAAATGACGGATTTCATAATAAAACTGCCACGTTACAAGGAAATATAAACAAATAAACTTTAATCAATACTTAATTCACTATTCATCTTTAAATTAAATCTGATGCAAATATTGTGTAGGTACATAGATTTGAAAAGTATTTATAGAAATTGGTACGTATATGTTCACAGTACATACTTAAATAAGTACTCGTACATATCACTATGTATTACTGATGATGTGTCAAAGGTCATGCGAACACACTTCAAGTTCACATACAAAAAAAAAGCTGATTATAAAATACCAAAGTCAGCTTTACTAAGACTATGTCTTAAATACTCGTTTACTTGTTTAACAACTTAAAAATTTTCTTTAGATTTAATTTGTTGTTGTTTGTTTTCCTTTTTGCATTTCCATTTCCACACAAAGGTACATATATATTTATTTATTTATTGTTTAATTTGCAATGATTAATTGCATATATTAAAACAAAAATAAATAGTCACAAGTACGTATACATAAACGGCAGACACACCAACACACACTAAGTCTTATTATTATCAAATAGCTTCTATTTACATTACATGTTATTTTCTTTCTATTAGATAATTAGAAACAACGTCTGGAATAGCAATATAAATAAACTTTTTCTTTTTTTTTCAAAATAAAAATAAAAAACTTTATAACTTGAAGAAGTTAAAGTGCATATATAGGAACTTTAACGCCACCGCGCGCCACCACCGAAGGTAATTTTTCTTAAGTGATTTTTTCCGTATTTTACTCTCGAGAGCTTAATGAAATTAAACAAATCTATTTAAGTATAAATAAATTAGTTATACTTTTGTTGTTAACTATTATTTGCTTGCGCCAAAAGTTGGGGGTGTCAAACTTAAACTCTTGCTTTCATTAGTCAAGCTTTATAAATCTATTGTAATTAACTTATACAAAATTTTAAAATCTCAAGATATTCCACTATATTTTAAAAACTAAAATTACAACCGTTATAAAAAACAGAAAATAAAAAAAAATTCTAGCGTCTAAGGTCCGGCAGACAAATCGAAGCTCCGCGGGCAATCCGAGCCTTCCTTAAACCGAACTAAGTGCATGCTGTGCTGCATTCTAAGCTTTGATGTCGCAAAAAGACAACAAACTTGTGAAAATATACAACAAGTTTACAATACACCAATATTACCGTTGATATTCTTTTTTTTATCATGGTGTGTGCGAAAACTACATCGTTTTGCATACACAGTTATGCGAGAAGACTCTAAAGCTTGTCATGCCGGCCCGAGCGTTCTGTGCCTTGCCGTGCCGTGCTCTAAGAACCAAGAACAACGCGCAGCATGCACTTGCTCTCCGACGCAGCTCTATATTCAATATAACTTGCATCGGTGAAATGGAAAAGTTTCTAACCGTTGACATTCACAACAAAAACCCGTTTGCAAGCTTACGGAGAATCTACATTAAATTACGAAAAATGTATGCAGTTCTAGATTCTAGAGAAAGCTTTAGATAGCCTGCAAAAAAGCTTGTATCTCTCAGTATTTATAAGCTGCAGTCTCTTAACAGGCTTGCCAGATTGGGCTATTTTGTTGAAAACTATGCTATCTAAAAATTACCGACAGAAAATTGAGTATGACAGTCCAAACATAATTGAGCTACAAAATAGCCCAAATCTAATTTATATCTTTAAGTATAAACTACAGACTCTAACATGTATCCCGGATGGGCGGTTTCAAGCTATCTTTTCCAAAATTAACGGCAAAAAATTTGGAATATGACAGGTAAATCACAATTTTTCTAAAAATAGCCCTAACTTGTATCTTCCACCTTAAGCTTGTCTTCTCTTACAGGCTTGCCAGATTGGGCTATTTTTATTTTGGAAACTGGGCCATCTAAAAATTACCTACAGCAAATTTAATATGACAGTCCAATAATAATTGGGCTATAATTAGCCCAAATCTGATTTGAATCTCTCACTACAAGGTGCAGTATCAAACAGGCTTCCTAGATTGGTCTGTTCATCAGAATTCCGAGATTAACAACAAAGAAATTAAAATACGACCGTTAAGTCACAATGTTGCTATAAAGAGCTCAAATCTTACTTGAATCTTGTCTATAATATGCAGTATGGCAGCTCACTCGTTATTGGGCCCAAATCGAATTTAAGTCTCTCCGTTAAAGTTGTAATCACTAACAAGCTTCTAAGATTAGGCTATTTTTTTTATCAAAACATCAAATTTTGCTCCTCCAGCAACACTGAAGTAAAACTGTTGTCAAACAAAATAGAAAAATCGATTAAACAAGATTGTCACATTGAGCTATTTCTCGAAAACTGGACTATTTTTATCCTCGCACAAATAAATAAATAATTAACAGGAGACTTTTTTATATGAAACTATTGACGTTATACGTCAGCAACGCTGAAGTGGAGACATTTATCTTTCAATGAATCGATCAAGTGAAATTGGGCTACTTTTTTTTATTCCAATTTTGAGCTACAAGTATTTGTAACAGATTTTTGAGTGTGCTGAAATTGAGTTAATATTTGGGCTACTTATCTGCTTTGATTGAGGGGCTACACATATTTCCAAATTGGGCTACCAACATACTTCCAGACATGGCAACCCTGGGCTCTTACTATAATTGCTTTATTTTTGTTTCAGGGGTTGTTCGAGTGAGGGTTTTTACTTAGCTGCTATTATGTCTGTCTGTTTTGTTATCGTTCAAAAATGTAGTTCTTATTTTGTGCTGCATTTGAAATTGCAAGCTATTACTACTAGTATGCGGTATTACAACATCGATAAGCGAGCTTCGATTAAATTATCTTTTTTATTCAAATGAAGGAAGGTATGTGAGAGTAGTGAGTTCTGACGAAATGCATCAGGGACTGTTTACAAAAATAGTATAGTAAACAGGCAAATGAATGATTCAGATAATGCATGGATAAGATATTATAAAATATACTGTGTTTCAAAATATATGCATTTAAGTCTTCAAAAGGAGATACAAGAATGTAACGGTATGTTGAGAAAATTATACAATAAACTTAGGCATACGGAAAAGTCAAAAAGAGATCGTTTTTGTTTTTTTTGTTTATTTGTTTGTATGGTTTTGATATCACCATCAGGAAAATTCAGTCCATCGAGAAGGGCTTCGAAAATTTTGTTTCAGGGGCGGAATTAGTTTATTTAGAAAGTATTATTAGAAAGTAAATTGGAAATAAATTAAAGGGGTGAAAACACCTGGTTTTACTAAAATTGTAAGAGTTGTTGTTACAGATCCTTCTGACGGATAACTGAATGAAAGAGAACTAATTTATGAAATAAGTACACTCAATATAAAAATAAATCAAAATTACCAATATTTTTACCAAACACATCTGGAAGAGTCATATTTGCTGATTTCATAAGTTATTAATATACAATTTATCAAAAGTTAAATAACATAGAAAGATTCATTTTGAGAACCCAGCTGTTTTGGGTTATTGTCACTTGTAATTTTTAGACATTTGGTAAGTATAAACTACGTTTTTACTAAACAAAGCTTCCGAAACGGTAATAAAGACGTAATCTCAATCTTGTGATTCAAAACATTTTACATTTTAGAATAGTGGGAATTCGTTATAGAACATTTCTTGAAAGGAATATGGTATCGCAAACTGTTCGGACTGTCTACGGCAAACCTTTTTTTATTACATATTATTGAACCTGGCTTCTAACTTGGTTTCAATGGGTTTATATTTTTCTTAATAATCTGACTTTTTCAATCGAAACATTACTTTCGAAAGTATTTTTTAAAATTTCAAGTGATTTATCTTTGAATTGAAGATTTCTGATGTATATACAAATACATCATATAATTTAAATTTTTCACATACCCCTAAAGTTCGTGGGTGATCTCTAACGGAATATCATCGTCTACGGTATTCAGCAATGTGTTTTAGCTCCCTCCATATCTTCCACAATCTTGACGATTCCTCCTCGACTATTCTTCTCCACGTGCTTTTGGGTCTACCGACTCTTCTGCCTTTTTGAGTGTTGGAATTCTACTGCATTGCCTGTTATGTCTCTTTCTCCATTACTTTTTTGAAGCGTGCGTCCAATCCACTGCCATTTGTGACTTCGTCTCTTCGCTTTCTCCATTGAATATACAAACATCCCAGAAATACGTACAATTTTTTGTAGACCTCTATTATTGAAGGGCTAACGTTTCCTGTTAATAGTAGCTGTTATTTTTCAGTTTCTGAAAACTGAAAACAGTACTGATTCGACGTTTAAGTGGAAGAGTCGTAGCTTGGGCTTAAGGCTAATAAAGTTGTTCCTCCAAACATTGGACAACATACCGAACACAGCCTTAGATTTTCCGATACGACTAGCTATGAGATTTAGTTCAGTCTTCAATAGAGACAATACTTCCAAGATACTGAAAACTCTCCCTTTTTTATACTGGTTGATGAGCGAAGTTTATTGTAAGCTGATAAAGTAACAAAGATAAAGCTTTTTAGACTACGGTGGGCTGGGCACGTAGCACAAATGACCTAAGAAGAGTCTACCCGATTTATGATAGAACACAGTAGGGAAGACCATGTCTCTGTTGGAAGGATGGCTTAAACTAGGAGGCCCGGAGCCTTGGGTTGCCCAACTGAATGACGTCAGCCAACAAATGGAAATAATGGAGAAACATGTTGAATAAGACCTGGACTGGATTACGGGTGTGACAATGATGTCGAAATTATTGGCCAGGCTGATGAAGTAAGTAAGTAAGTTGAGCAGTTTATATTAGAGAGGATTGGAAGGTTCTTAGTTTTTCCCGTGTTTATTTTAAGCCACACCATTTCTGCATCCTTGTTTTTATTTGAGGGAGATCTTTTAACCTATGAACTATCTAGCATACATTGTTTGCGTAGTCTAGGTGTATCAGGTCCAGGTCAGAGTTGATATTATACCTCCGTTTCCTCTTTCTGGGTTACGAAGGTAAGCATTCTTCGAAGTTAATAATCTGCTAATAAAACCAAAACTACAAGTCGGACGAATATATGATCCACTTCTTTATTTAAATTATCCGAAACCCTAACGTTTTCATAACATTAACAACCTTTTCGGTAAACTTTTCCTCTTTGGTACGCTTATTATTTCGTTTTCAGAATTTTAAAGCTTTCAATTTTCTACTGAATATATTTTTTTCAAGAGGCACTCATCTTGATACCTTTTGAAGTTCTCAAAAAAATTGCTTGCACTGTTAATTATTCGATTCATTTTAAAACATTCCCCAAATTCAAATCAATAGGAGCTTTTTAAATTTCTCTAAATCTCTCAACTGTACGAAAAATATATAATAATCTTTTATGTGAACAATTACCAAAGTATAATTTATACTTTTCAAAAGAGCTACAGTTTTAAAATAATTTTATTTATTTTTGTTATAAGACTTTTTAGGGAGTGTGAAAGACGGAAATATAAAGCTCTCTACCAACGTTCAGCTGTCTCAGAATTCTTTCAAAGTAGGGCCATTTTATTAAGTAATTTTTCTAAAATATGTGGTAGTTAATTAAAAACATATTTTTGAAGTATAAAAGCTATACTTTGACTTTGTTGAAATATTGTTGCTGACATTGTCTTTGAATGACTGCCGTAAAATACAGCCGTACTTTAAACCTTAAAAAGGCTGTAAAATAAAATTTATTTGAATTTAACTTTGGTTAGAAATTTTATCGGAATTCTTAGACCTAATTTGATTTAATTAAACAAAGCAGAGAATGTACTGAAATATTTAAAAACAAATGTTTAATGAATACGTTGTGCTTGTAAAAGTTCTCACTTCATTGTTCACTAAATATTTAGTGGAAAACAAATTTGATATCTCCTGTTAATTTAACTACTTGAAGCATATAATTTTTAAAAGTTTATTTTTAAATCCATTAAACTAATTTTAGTTTTTAGTGCTAGAGTTTAAACAATATTTGAAGACTCATAGTAATTAGCAGTTGAAACATTTCTACCCCACAATTTTTCATGTCATATCATTTGATAAAAGCTCACATTATATAAAAGCTTTGCAAATGTTTTATCTTGGACATGAACCAAACTTATGCTCAAGTCATTTCGCTTAAATCCTTAAAAGCTAGCCTTCCCTAAGATTTATTTATTTTTATTGATTTCAAATAAGACAACAAATATAAATAAAATACTCATTTTAAATTTTGATTTTCATTTTTTGTTCACATTTTATTAAGTGTATTTTTAAATAAAATTTTTATTATTTTTATAAGACAAAGAAAACTAATAAAAACACTACAACAATTACATTTAAATGATTTTTGTTTTAATTTTATGTTTTTATTCTCTCATACATATATTTTTATCTTTCACATATTATACATATAAAAAATACAGGATATTTTGATTGTTAGATAAATACTTTACCTAATCTATTCTATGTAAGAAATTATTTTATAGTGTGTAAAAAAAAATATTCATAAAATATAAAATAATTAAAAAAATATAACAAACAACTTATCAACAATAAAGAACAAAATATATTACAAAGAAATTAAAAAAATAAGAAACTATAAAAACAAATTAAAAAATATTACCAAAATAAAAAGAATTAAATAGGATACAAAAAAATTTCATTGTCAGTTTGTTTTGTTTCATATTTGAAATTGAGAAAAATATACAAATATACTAGATTTAATACAAATTACAGAAAAATATTAATTTTAATAAAAAATACACATACATACATAATATAAGATAATATTCACAGCTTAAAAAATTGTTTGTTTCAGTTTATAATTTTTATTTGTATTTTTTGTTTTTTGTTTTAATTTTAAATAACTAAAGTTAATAAATAAAATTGTGAGTTGTTCGAGGTTAATTCTTTTTTGTTGTTGTTTAAATTCCATTTCTATAATATAAAGTAATATAATTTTGTAATTATTATCTAAGAGTTAAAAAAGTAATTAATTTATTTTTGTTTTCATTTTGTTTAAATATTTTTGTTAAATAAATTGTTTAAAGAGACTTTGTATGCATAGAGGTTATATAAAAATCGGATACAGAAGAAACTCTCTTGGGAATGAATATTGGAGGAGGACAAAAAGACAAAAAAGTAATTATTTTTTTAATAATAATTTGTTTTAAACTTTCATTTAGCAATTTTTTGTGAGTGTTATTTCTTTGTTTTGTTATTGTTTAAACTATGCATAGTAAAAGTTGGTTGTGAATTCATATTTTTCTGTTTTATTCTGTGAGTCATTTTGCATATTTTGAAAAATATTTTTTTCTGTTTTTGAGTTATTAAGAAACGAACGCGATGGCGCTTTAACACGAGATTGTCATTCAGTTGCCGTCGATAATAATTTTTGTTTTAATATATTTTATTTTATTTTGTGTGTTTTTTGTTTTGTATTTTTGGAAAATGTATGTCTATTTTAATTTTTGATCTAAATCATTCTGAGAACATTTAATGGATAGTAAAATTGTTAATGTTACACATTTGGAAACCGTGTAGTTCATTGGCTAAACGAGACTATTGACATATACAAAATATATATATATTATATATATAATTAATTTATATATTTACTGTACATTTTTTGTTTTTAGAATATACACAATACATTTATTTACTAAACCATCTATAAGATACAAGTATATATTCCCTAGATTATATTTGTATGTAATGGTTACATATTTTTACATATATTTTATTTTAATTAATTTCTTTTTATCGGAATGTATAAATTCTGTACTGTGGAATAAATTGAACCAATTAAACATTTTGCTATTATTAACATTTATTTTTTTCTTAAATTTTTTGTTAGTTTTTTGTTTTTGTTTTGTTTTTTTAGTAAAAATATCTATTTTGTTATGTTGTTGATATAAGTATATAATGTAATATGGATAACAAATTTTGTAATAGTAAGAGAAAGATCTAGCTAAAATTTGCATAAATATTTTGTTTATATATAAATATAAATGTATATATATAATTTTATTTATCTATATATAATTCCCTCTAAAAGTTTGATTGTTTGTAAGTTATAATTTTATATAATAATTTTTTTCTATTAGTGTTTTTTTTCTTTTGGAAACAATTTGGTTATACGAATTTTGTTTGTATTGTTTTATTAATAATATTTTTATTTTGGCCCCCAAGATGTGTTCCTACGTTTGACGAGAAGAAAGTTTACTATATTTAAAAACAAAAACGGAAAAGAATACTAAAAAGATGAGAAGAATACGCATTTTACGAATACGAATACGAATACGATTTTTAGATTATACATCGAATATACAATATAGTTTGTATTTATATTTAATAATAATATAATTATAATATATTATGTTTAGGATGACAACGGCTCAGATGCGCGGGCTAAAACATCCCTAAAGCTATAAAGTTGGTTGATTTTTTTGTTTTTTGTTTGTTTAAATTTAATTTAAAATTAGTTTCACTATTACAACACTTATACATATTTATTTTTACTTAAATTTAAAACAAAAAATAGTGTATTCTTCTTTTTGCTTTTTTAAATTGTTATTAAAAAAAGAAATTAAAATCTAATTAAATGTTTAGTGTAATGGTCGATTAGTAGTAGCATAGTTAATTTTGCTGTTGGTAACTTGTTTTTGTTATTATTTAAACTTCTTTTAGAGCCATCAGGAACTAAAGCATCAAGTGTGAATGTTCACTTGGTGCATGGGAATCACTGCTGCTGGACAATTCAGATGAGGAACGTTGACAGCATTCGACGGCTTGACATGGCTGAATGCATTCACGATGAACAACAACACAACTTTGTTGAGAACGCTTAAATGTTCCAGACATGCAATCGAGAGTTTTTTCAATGGCACGAAGTCGTTTTTCTAAACTCGTTGTAGCTAAGATATCCACCTGAAAGAAGCAAAAGGAAAAAAAGGAGTTTTAAATTGAGTTTTCAGAGTGTTGAAAGAAATTTTTAAATTGATTGCATTTTTGTAAGGAAGATTTACAAACGTCCTAACTTAAGTAGAAATTTCTCAATTTTTGGTGATATATTTTTTTTGTCATATTAGGAGTTTAGTGGCAACTATTTTCATATAGTTTTGAGAAGCTTTAAAAATCATTTATTTAAAATAGACAAGAAAGAGCTCAAAAATTGTGCCCCCAAAAGAGAACTGCTTTTTTTTTTAAATTTAAGTATTAAATGTTATACGCGTGTATCCCAATACTGAATTTTTTAACTGCTCGGACTCATAACTCAGGCAATAATAAACCAATCGTATTGAAATGTTGAAAAGATTTTGAGAAATAAATTTTCTTTGGAAAATTTGCTAAAATTAGTTTGTTATTAACAATTATTTGAGGATTTTGTAAATTTAGAAGAGGTATATAACTTTGAAATGGAATGAAAAAGATGATTTTTTGAGAATTACATGAAATTTACTTTATTCGAAAGATAATCATCTTTTATTACAAACAAATTTGGTTAGTACACAAAAGTTAAAGTAAGCTAACTTAAAAGATGAACATATGCTGTCGCGAACTTTTTTTTACAACTATTAAAGGGGAACCATCTTTTTATAGATTATTTATTTTAAAACATTATTAATTGATGCTCCGCTCTACAGAACCATCTTTTTATAGATTATTTATTTTAAAACATTATAAATTGATGCTCCGTTCTACAGAACACTTATTATAAAGTTTTACTTAATAAATGGGCTATCTAACACTGAAAGAATTTTTAAAAACGGGCCAGTAGTCCCTGAGATAAGCACGTTCAAACAAGCGAACAAACAATGAAACAAATACTTTATTTATAATATAAGTATAGATACATATAATTTCTTTAATATGACTAACGCTGCTACTTTGGACGTAGTTTAGTTATGTTTTCAACATTTTTGGCCGTATATTGGCTATAAGGTGACGAATTACACATACGGACAGAAGATAGAAAATTAAATAGGTGAGCGGCATTAAATCGCACGATCCTGGAATCGAAGTTTACTGGTTCGCACCGTGAAATTATGGAATCAAAATTTTCATTCAATTTACCAATTGGACAAGAGCTGTTTGACATTTTCAGCCGCTTCCCGTGTCTTGTTGAAACCACAGCTGAGCCAGTAATTATGGATTTACATAACATTTGACTGAAACGTTTTGAGCAACATCGTTCTTAAAGACGTACGGACCAAATATTCCACTAACAGATAAAGCTCACCAGTTTCAGTTTTTTGAAGCTTTTAAAAATCATTTATTTAAAAAGACAAAGAGCTCAAAAATGTACAAGTTCGAACTCAATTGATCTAATGGTTAAGGCTTTAGTGTTGAGAAAAGACCCGATAAACGGACGGACTGAATTGCCAGACCCACTTTGTTTGTCATCTCTACCATCTTAATGTCATGTTTGATTCAAATTTCGAGTCCGAAATTTTTAAAGAACACGATACTTGACATAAAGTTACTATAATTCATAAGTAAATATTATAAGAGCTTTTATTCAAGCCATCAACTTAAAAAAAGAAAAACGACAACTCAAAAAATGGCGCCCAACAATATCATGTAATGACAGAAAGGTATGTAATTTGCTAATTTGGTATAATTGAAGACCTGTTCTCAAAAGTTAACTCAAATTTTCAAATCCAAATTCTTTAAATGTTAAGGCCTAATCAAGTCATATCCCACACTTCCCTTCTATAGCAATCAATTTGAGGTTTATAAAGATATTAGGTATCAGGAAGATCAAAATTTACCTTCAATTGCTGATTGAGTGGCAGAAGTGCAATTATCCACCACGCCCACGCCGGTCCATCAGCAATACTCTCCCAATTATCCTCCACAGCTGGCATTCCACCGAAGCTCCTTAAAATCTCCTCCTTAATTTCTGTTCCCAAACTCTCATACCATTCAATTGCCTTGCTCAGCACCGACGCATGCATACTACTAATAAACGGAATTGTATCCTCTGTTATAATCTCATCGTAAATATATTCGACTTTGGCCGTTTCATAGCCATCCTTTTCATTTCTGGCAAGTATCCTGAATCTCTTACATCCAACAGTGCTCAATATCGAACAACCATCACCCAAAAGCACACAATCCCGTATATCGAGAATAGTGCCCACATCAAAATACCTCGACTTGCCACTGTGCGGCTGGACAATACCAAATTGTTTCTCGCCGGATTCGACGGCTCGTCGGACCATAAGTCGGTATCTTGGCTCGTAGACAAATAATGGGCAGGGAACGTGTGGAAATGCTGTGGTGCAAATAAAGACCGGAACTGATGGCTCCAGGTCCATTTCCTGTTGGAAACGCTTCTCATAGCACTCTGGAATGAATCGTTTCATGGCTGCTTCAAGGAATTTCGTAACTGGCCTCTTGGCAAGAATGAAAGGAACTGGTGAGGATGAGCCTTGCAAAACATTCACATGCTGTTCAACAAGTGGCGACATACACAATGGACACGAGGGTGAGTAATCCATGCATCGGTCCAAGCATACCCAACAATAGGTGTGGCCGCAAGGCGTCACCACAGGCTTCCAAAACGTCCGACAGCACAGTACACAATCGAAGTCTGATGCATCAATAAGATTAGGATTAACCGGCAGGAGATGTCGCTGCTGTTCTTGACTTAAATTTGATTCGGATTCTGGCAAAAGACAAAAAGAAATGAAAGGTTAAATCATATTTCGCTAAGTAAAATCGAAGAGGATTTCAGAAGCTCTTACCTTTGATTCTTTGTACTTCTTGTTGAGTTCTTTCCAAAATACTATCGAAACGTGCGCTTCCAAAAAAGTTCACCAACTGTGTTGGCTTTTCTTCTACGACTTGTGGTTTTTGTTGTTGTTGTTGTTGCCTACGATTTATACTATAGGATTTTCTGCGACAATGTTTACGTGAGCCTTGCCGCAGAAGGTCACAGTCTGTGGTTGCATCAGTAGCATTTATAATGCACTCATCCCCCTTAAACGAGGCGCCCTGTAATACTATCTGTTTCCTTCTTTGTCGACTCTCGAGGACAATATCGTAGGGTGCTGAATTGGGTGATGACGATGACAACGACGACAACGAGTTGAGATGGATTTTCTTTGGAGATTGTGCCAAAAGTTTTTGCAGGAGCTATAATTTTTTGTTTTTTTTTTTTTGGTTGAGGATAATTGAAAAAGTAGAAAGATTAGTTTGAGGATTATGTGGTAAGTGGTTTTTGTGGTTTAGGCCAAAAGAAGACTTACCTTGGCGAGATCATGTTGAAAGAGTTCGGTTGAAGAGAGCTGGGAATTTTTAGTATCGAAACAAACTGCCAGACAATGGTCAACAAGTGCTTCATCTAAACGACCTAATCCACAAAGTGCCAGTGAGCGATGATAATGGGCCTAAACAGGAAAACAGAAACGACAGAAAATAAAGTGTCAGGATAATGCTTTAATTGATTTGACTTAATATGTTGTTGGTTTTGTTTTGTATTTTTGGGATAATAGCCAAACAATAAATGGGTCTTCTCTTTTTTTTGGGGGGACAGGATTTAAGAGGATATAGGATTTTGGAAATAACATTCGTATTAACATACCTTAGCTGATGAGGATTTTCTCCGCAGAGCATGGTCAATGTCTGCTAAAGAACTTTGGTAATGGTTGAGTCTCCTCAGGACTTCGGCCCGCAATAAAAGACTGTTGAAATTATTTGGACCTGTAAAGATACAATTGAGAACATAAATTAATTAAGGCACTTTTAAAAAATGACTAATTTTATTATTTAAATTTTTAACTAAAGGTGAAGAAATACTAAGGATTTATTTCATCGGTCTTAGGGTAACTCTAACTTAGTGAACAAAAAAGTAAAACAATCCTACTTTCAAAAAGTTGAATTTGTAACATACTTATGATGTGTCTGATTATAATGTCTTAACGTCTTCAAAGTTTAGCTTATAAGTGTTAAAATATTAATTTAAGTGTTATTTTCTCAAAAAGTGACCGATCCCTTCTTAGATCTCGTTCGACATTGCCAAAAAATGCTGTTAAGTGAAAGAAATATGGACCCTTTGTGTTTTGGGTTTAATTGACAAAGTCTCCATTTGTCCAACAACGTGAATATAACTCGAATCTTTGGGCAAGACCTTTGAATTTTGAAAATGAAAAGTGAAAAAACTATATCAAACCATTTTTATTACTCGAATACTGCCGCAATGTTTTAGCAATATTACCACCCCCTTCACCCCCCTAAAAATTCAGCCATTATGCTTGCATTTCTAGAAATGCCCATCGGTTTAACCTTTTCAGCTAAGGTATTTCAACCATAGACATTCTTTTTTCAAACCGCACATCAAGAATGTGAAATGCTTTACCCAATTTTGTCTTCCTTTCTCAATTCTTATGAACAAGACCGTACCAATATCGTTTTTTCCAATTTTTCCCCATTTTTGTAATGCTCGCACTTCCTTAGTGTGAAAATCTTACATTAATTACAATGTTTGTTCCCCTCGACAAGGTATCGCAAAAAGCTTTAGCTTATTTTTCTTGGGAAACTTTACCGAACTTTTCAGTTTATTAGTCATTTGCAAGCAGGATTCTTTAACAATAAGTTAGCTAATTGCTTTCAAAGCTTTTATATTAAGGGAGCTGATTCTTTTGAGACTTTTTTAAAATGTCTTGAATCAAAAACAAGTTCTAAAAAATCAAATGGGGTGGCGCAACAGTCCGTTGTGAACCAGGGCCTAGTGACTTACAACTCTCAACCATTCCTGTGTGCGAGTACTGTTGTCAGGAATGGAAGGGACCTACAATTTAAGGCCGAATCCGAACGGCTAGTTTGAGAAAGCACTTTTTCATGACAAGAATTACTCCTGAAGGATTTGTCAATTCCTCGCAAGAGGCAGTACCCGCGAAAATTAATTTTTTTTTAAATTAAGGTGGCACAGGCAGGGATTGAACCCAAGACCCCTTGCATGACAGTCCAACGCACTAACCATCATGCTACGGGTACTACAAAAACAAGTTCTAGAAACTAAAAAAATAGAATGAAGTTTTCAGCAAGAACTGAGCCTTAAGAAAGTTCACCTTTAAGCAAAATGCTAGTGACATTTGAAGCGTTTCTTTGCTTCAACAACAACAACTTGAGTGTGCCACCCCATATACTAGAGTTTCAATCGGCTTGTCTAAATGCCTTCATTCCAAAAACCATCTTTTCTGTCCCTTGTTATTTGTGTTGGAAAACAGGTAAATATAACAAAAGTCTTAAACATTGAATACAAAAAAAACAGAATGGCGTGTCAATCCATCTGACAGCTGTCAAACTAAATTAAAATTTACTACAAAAGCAGTGCTGTCAGTTAGTACCCAATCATAAAAAAAAAAACACCCAACCATTTATTTTTCAAGGTTTTCAAACACTCATAAGAAAGTATCTGCTCGTATCTTTAAATATCCATTAAATTGAAAAAAAAGAAACTTCCAAAATGTGTGTTGATAAACTTACATGACCCACTGACAGTGGATATACTTAGGTATACGTCAAAATCGACCTTCAAATATATTTTCAATTCAATTTTATTGGCGAATGAAAAATGATGACTGTCAATATTTTGAATGAATAAATAAAAGAGGCTCGATTTAAATTATTCAAAATATAAATAATTATATGTAGTTCATGTTTTTCTATAAAAATTTAAATTTAAATCCTCAATCAAATATATAAAAACACATAATGAAGTGTGACAAGCCAATTTCCTTCTCATTCATACAATAATTTTATGATGAGAAATTAGTTAAAAACCACTGAAACATTTTTCAAGAAATAAAATGTGTACCGATAACTATAAATGTAATAAATTATGAATTATGTATAGGTACGTATTTAATTTTTGAAACATTTCAAACATAAATCTTATTCATAGTTTTTTAAAAAAATCTATTGTTTTGATTTTTTTCTTTCAAATAGAAATATGTATCTATATAACATGAGTTTTTAACAAGTTTGGCTTCTAGCCCAATTCGTTTATGTCCCACTCACACGCAACAAACTGTCAACTGCCAACATAAATCAGATGTCCGACAACTGACTTGCCGCAATATGTGGCCCCATAGAGGTGGCATCACTCTATTTTGTGAGGAGACTCTGCTGATATATACAAAGTGTGGTTAATGTCATCACAAATGATATTTGAATAAGAAAATGAGATAATTACCATCTAATGTACTACAAAACTTCTCTTGGCTAAAGTGACATAATCACCTCACTCACTTTGTTTTTTTTTTCAAAATGGAATCCATTCACCGCATCAGCTATCAACATCACCCGTTTATATACCGTTCGTTGTTGCGATGCTGCTATAGCTGCGATGCGATGGTAAGTTTTAAGTGTCATTAGGCGCACTTATGACATGCCACACAAAAAAAAAGGCGATGTAACACAGCCCATAGTGAAGTGTGGTTTGGTGTTGTATCTTTTACTCCTTCGCTTTTAATATATCTACCTCGTACCTTACCTACATCGGAAATGTGTGCCAGAAATGAAACAGACTCGGCGAGTTACCGGCTGTTGGGTTATATTATATACCAAAGCGACGACGCGACTGCCGAGCCCGCCCAACAGCAATATTACGTTTTGTGTAACATTTAAATGCCTTTTGTTGCTAAATTGTAAAGTTTATTCGATGGCGTCATAGTGTTACCAACGAACGGTATTACGGTATTATGTATAAATGAATGAGAGGTAGACGTTTGTGCAACATGATTTCGTTAATCATTTTTCATTTAAATGGATTGTGCGAGCGATCGGTGTTACATTGCAAATTACGACAGTTACAAAGATTGACATTTATTCCTAGAGATGACGTTTTTTTTTTTGACAGTTACGTGTAAATGATGCTTTAGTTTAAAGTCCAAAAGTGTGGAATGAAAATAGGTCAGGCAATATTGAATTGTTGCCTAAATGGAAACAAATTTCCCAGAACAAGACCATTGCAGATAGAAAAACCTATGAACGAGCACTCAGGAACTGAGCGAAACCGGAAGTGACCTTGCCTCCTTCTTAGACCATTGTAGTCAGGGGCATTCCCATGAGCAATAGTTTTATACTCTCTTTGTCTTAACTTGGCTCCTTTCCATAATATAAAATTCTCATTTAAAAATTTGTTTTATGTCAACAATCAGAAGCAAAACACAAAACAAAATATAATTTTATAATTCCGCTTCACTTCTTGTGTGACTATGACTTTTTTGTGTTGTCTCTGTTTTATTGATTCACATGAATCACATGCAATTTTTGACGTCCAGTACAGTTATATGTACATATTTTTGATGACTTTTGACTGATGACATTCATTACATTACACATTACATTACGTTTTACGTTATTATGTTTGCATGGTATTATGACCATGTTGTCTTGTGTTGTGTTGTGGGTTTGGGGGTGGGTTAAAGTATGATACATTGTTGTTTTTTGAATGTGGGTGGATTGTGGTATGTTTTTTACTGTTATAAAACAGACTTTCTGATATACTCTACTCGTATCGCATACGTCGCGTCGTTGTGGTCGGTCCATACCTAACCTACGTAAAGTACGTAAACTGTGGGGTTCACCTTGATTATGTTATATACAAAATTTTAATCGTAATAAAATACATACAGCGTCATTGTTTTGTTTGTTTGCTTTTTTGTTGTTTTTGTTTGTGTTTAAAAGCTAAAAACGAGACATGACTGTAGGGTGATTTTAAATTTTCGGTTGATTGGGTAGCTTATGAAGCATTTCATTCGACCAGAAGATTGAAGGGTAGAAGGATTGTGTATACCTATTGAATTTATGTGTACGTACATAACCTACAAATGACAGACTGAGAAGGGAAAGTGATTTGTTTGTTTAAAAAAGGGGACTAACATATTATTTTATGTTTTGTTATAAGATAATATGAGATATGTGGGTGAAAAAAGAGGTCATAGAGAAGTTATGTGGGCAATCAAAAGAAATTACCGATTTCGGGATGATATCCATCATCAAATATATTTTTCACTCAAACACTTAACATAACCTACAAAAATGACAAAAGATGGCTATAAAATAATGAAGAATGTCGTTTTTTATGAAGTCAATTCAATTTTATATATGTTGTTTGAAATAAATCGAATTGTGATTCGAAAGAATCATGAAAATAGGTGCGTGGTGTCATTCCCATGCTTTATTTTAGATCATATTTAATTAGTATAAACAAAGGGTTTTAGTAAGCCAACATTGAAAGATAGATATATGCTATCGCGGACTTTTTTTTTAGAGCTATTGAAGGGCAACAATTCTGTCATACATTATTTTAATAAAATCTTTAAACTTTAAACAGCGCATTGATTGGAAGCTCTCAAAAAGGAAACTTCACTTTTTTTAAACATTCTTTATTGGAGCTCGGCTCGTATCAATCTTATCGAGTGGTGTTGTATAGCCAACAGACTTCCTCAAAAAATGGGTTGATTAACACTAAAAGAATTTTTCAAATCAGATCAATAGCTACTGAGATTTACGCGTTCAAACAAGCGAACAAACTGTTAAGCTTTAGAGCTTTAGTATAGATAGAGACTTAAAAGACTCTTGTGTGCCAGTTTTAACTTCCCATAGGAAGTTATTGTAATGGATCCGATCTGTCAAATTAAAAATTTTGACATTTCTCGACGTTTTAAGGTCCCTAGAGTCGAAATAAAAGATTTTTAAAAAGATGTCTGTGCGTGCGGTAGTACCCGTATGGCATGATGGTTAGTGCGTTGGACTGTCATGCAAGGGGTCTAGGGTTCAATCCCTGCCTGTGCCACCTTAATTTAAAAAAAAAAAATTAATTTTCGCGGGTACTGCCTCTTGCGAGGAATTGACAAATCCTTCAAGAGTAATTCTTGTCATGGAAAAGTGCTTTCTCAAACTAGCCGTTCGGATTCGGCATAAAATTGTAGGTCCCCTCCATTCCTGACAACATTACTCGCACACAGGAATGGTTGAGAGTTGTAAGTCACTAGGCCCTGGTTCACATCGGACTGTTGCGTCACCCCATTTGATTTTTTTTGTCTGTGCGTGCGTGTGTACGTACGTTCGTACGTCCGTACGTTTGCGACGTTTTTTTCGTCGTCCATAGCTCAAGAACCAGAAAAGATATCGACTTCAAATAAATGTTGTTATACAGATAATAATGCAGAAAGATGCAGAAAGGGCTCTCAAGAAAACTGTGTTTGTGGTTTTTTTTACCATAGCAGTTTAACGAAAAATGACGTTTTTAACATGTGGTAAAATTTTGAGAAAATAAAAACCTAACAAAAAAACCATGATAAAACTTGGTAAATATTACTTTCGACTAAAATAGCTTTTCAAAAATTTGAGATTATGGCTTTCAACTAATTTTAACTTATAGGAAATATTGTTTTTAACATTTGGATTAATTTTGGGAAAAATCAAATAGACAGTTTTTTTTTACAAAAAACTAAAAACCTTAACAAAAATTACTCAAAGTTGAGATTATGGCTTAAAACTTATTTTGCCTTTTGAGAAATATTGTTTTCAAAGTTAAGTAAAATTTTAAGAAAAATGAAATTGACAATTTTTTTACAAAAAATAAAAACTTAAAAGAAAATTTAACAAAACTTTGTAAAAATTTACTTTCGACTCAAATAGCTTTTCAAAAATTAAAAATATTGTCTTCAAACTTTTTTTATTTTACAGAAAATGTTGTTGTCGATATTCAGTATTTTTTTCAAAAATCCAACAGTTCGCTTTTCCATGAAAAATTAAAATCTAATAGACGGAAATTTGGTAAAAATTGATGTTCGGTTTTTGATATCTCTCAAATTTATTTCATTCATCCAATTTGTAAAAATTTAAGAAATGCTACTTAAATTGGTAACTATTTGTTTTCGACTCAAAATCTATCTAACAAAACTAGATTTTCAAACTAAACTGTTTCTTGATATGAAAAATATTGTTGGTAATTTTAAATTTTTTAGGAATCATTCAACTGTCAATTTTTTTTAACCCAACACGAAAACCTTCAAACTTTTAAGCAAGAAAAATCTACAGACGGGATGGGAAGTTATCAGTGTGGGTCGCATCCCAGCCTCTTTTTTCAAAAATAAAATATGCCAAAAATACCTCAGAAAATTAACACGCTTAGGTTAGTCGCTTAGAAAAGAGACTTGAATGCGACTCAAACTGAAAACTTGCAATAAGGAATAATTAAAATTTTAAGCTAGAACTTACAACTCTCAATCATTCCTGTGTGCGAGTTATTTTAGGGATGGAGGGAACCTATGGTTCTTATGCTGAAACTAATTGGCTTATTGAAGAAGGCTCTTTCCATGGTGAGAATTACTCTTGAAGGTTTTGTCATTTCCTCGCAAGAAATAGTACCCGTAAAGATACTTTAGTTGAAGTTGGCACAGGAAGACATTGAAATCAAGACCGTTGGCATGACATTCCTAACCAATAACTATCACGTTAAGAACGCTGTTACTGATCATTCGTTATAACAAACAAGAACTAAGTGACTTACAAAACTGAGTCATTCCTGTGTGTGAGTTTTTTTGGAATTCGTGGAGACCTAGAATTTCAAACCAAGAACTACTTTGAACGATTTTGTCAATTCCTCTCAGGTCAGTAAAGTTGAAAAAAAATATCAAAAACTTCGGCACGACAGCCCTGAACTCCTACGATTACATTTGGGACATTAAACTTAACTTCAGGCATTGAAAATTTAAATGCAGGAAGTTCTTGAAATGGAAACAATGTTGAGGAAAGAGGGTTGATTGCCTTCACTAGATCTACAAATTAAAATGTAGTTATTTAAATAAAATATTTGTATGTAGGATATTAGGTACTGTTTGTTGGTCTTTATATATGTTTAAGGAATTCTTCAATCAGAGAAGAACAATTCCATTCTTTCTTGAAAACCCAAAATTATAACTAAATGTTCTTAAAAATGCAATTTAACAATGAAACTTGAAAAACTAAAAGCATAATAATCATTCATATAATTTTTATTAACAGACAAATTTAGGAAAATAAAATGGTCCAAATATAGAAAAACATTTGCAAGAAAAATTATTTTCTTTAATTTTGTTGATATAATCATGAAAAATCTTTACGATTTGTTATGCAAAATGCAACACATATCTAATTTTAATATTCTTCGATTAAAAATAAAAGAAAATTCAATCAATTTATTATAAATTTTCAATTGCAACAATGTTTCTGTATACATTGGAGGGTGTGTTTCATTTTTTGTTAAAATGCTTTATCTATCAATAGGTCACAAAAGTTCAAACTATTAAATTAAATAAATATTAAATAATTATTTAGAATTTCTAGTATTTCCCTAGAAATACAAAATAAACCTATAAATATGAATCTACACATGTGTACACGATTACATAATGTTTGTAAATATTGTTGCTAGTGGTGTAAATATCATAGACGCCATGTTACACGACTCAGAATGTTCTACCCCTATATTCCTATTCCTATCTATTGCATAAAATAACGAAACTAATAAAAGGTGTTATAAGATCTTACTCATTATAGTTATTAAAATATATGATGTAACTAAAAAGAAATATAATAAAGCAGCGTACTTATTCTGTGTTCTGTAGTTTTACGTCTTATATTTGCAATTAACCTTGGTATTGAAAAATAATAATGTTGCACCACCGGTTTTTGCTAGTTTATTCTATTTTTATTAAGATGCATAAATTTTCCCTGCTGGATAGGGGGGCGGGGGGTTGTTGGAATTTTAAACACTATTATGAGAGTAATTTATGATACATAAACTTTGACTATGGAACATCTGTGTGCTTTTTGTAAGTTCATCGCATCATCAAATTGAATTTCAATTTTTGACCTAAATAAAATATCTTGTTGTTGATGTTCAATAATAATCAAGGACAAACATTTATTTTGAAATTTTCTCTCCCCGAAATCAAATTAAGCTTTCTTCATTTCATCTCATCTCACGTCATCAAGAAAAGACAACATCTTTCCATGTTTTACCTGATTTGAGTAGAACGCTACCTGTAACTAATTCGATATATAGAAATACTGTGTACTTTCAAAAACAGAATAATGTATGGATGTAGCTTTTATACGAGCACTCTAAAATTCTAAAATTAGAACAACTAAATAACATTCAACCACTAAAGAAAACCCAACCCTCAGCTCAACTCAACTCAATCCAACCAAACCAACATAATGGAGCGTGAGAGCAAAGCAGAAACTTCAAAAACAATTTAGTTTCTGGGTGTTTTTTAATATTATTTTTTTTTTTTGTATTTTTTCGGAAATGGACCTTCAAAAAAAAATATACTCCCGAAAGTAGGTCACATTTAAAGAAAACCATATCCACCACTTCAACTGCAGTCGACATTAAATTCACGAAACTATCTTCTAGATATACACAAGATATTCTCTGGCCATGCATTGCATTTCATCGCATCAAATCGTAGTTCGTCGTCGTCGCCGTCGCTAGTTGCAACGGAATTGGAGCACATCACCCATTCATGGTAAAGTTTCCCAAATCATCTGAAGCTATACCTACATATCAGACGATTCGTGTCGTCCTCGAGGACGAACGACTTCCATCTACGACTGCAACTGCAATTGCGACTGTGACTATATGACGATGACTCTATAAAACCAACGACGACCATACGAGCAAAGTGATTTTTCAATTTCCAAAATCGTAACCAAGGTTTATCTCACATATGTATGAAGAGGGTGTTTTTTTTTACGGAGGTATAGATCTTTAAGTTGGCAGCACTCTTTTGAATGGTGGCTATTTTTTGGCTGTCAAAGTGACAGTTTGGTTTGACATTTCAAATTGAATTGCCTGATGTCTGAACAACGCTTAAGAATTGTTCAACATTTATTTTGAAAGACATGATTCTATTTAAAATACGTATCAACATGTCAAAGTACGGCCGTACAAGTCAACGTTGAGACTCCATTACATCCACAGAAACTGATTATTGGGCGTGCTTTATGGGTTTTAGAGATGTACTAATTGGTCCGTACTCCTTTTAAAACATTGCTGTCCAATTACGTTACGTTACAGTCATGATTAGCAGCAGCTGTGGTTTCTACAAGATGGCGCTGTGCAAAGTGTCACATAGCTGACAGCTAGTAACACAATTAATTCATTGAAGGAAACGTTTCGTAACCTCAATGTTTCACCTTTCGGAGATGGAGAAGGATCCGTGAATGAGTCTCTCTTAGATCGTCTGATTTAACGCAGCATCTTGAGCATTCTCTGAGGGAATACGTGAAGTTGTTGACTACAATATTGACATTCGCTACGTTATTAACGATATGCAGCTATGTATAAATATTGGAAATATTCATGAAAATTTTTGCAACAAGCTAGAAATCGGTATATAAATTATAATTCCATGAGATTATCTTTCGAATAAAGTAAATTTCTTGTCAATTAAAAATGTCATCAATTACAAAGTTCTACAATCCTAAAAAAACACCCTTTTTATACATTCCGCCATGTATTTTGGTAGTGGATATGTTGGGTGGCGAATGGTAAAATGTTGAGTGATGATGTTGATGGGGGGCAATGTATAATGTTTGCCCCAATAGCAAAAGAATCCGTTTTTTGACAAATGAGTTTTTGAACGGATGCGATTGTGATTATTATTGATTTGCAATTATTCAACAAAAATAAAAATTGCATCTATTTTCTATAGAATAAAAAGACACTGTAAAGATTAATTGACTGTGCGAAATCAAAATAAGCCCACACATAACATTTTGACAGTAAAGTTTAATGCACCTACCCCTGTCCTCTCCGTTTCCACACAAAAAATTGTTGTTTTACAAAAGATCCACATTATGTAGGCTTGTTTTTTTTCGGGTATATATCAATAAGTTGAATTTTTTGTTTATAACGGTTACGTTTTAGATTGTTCGTCGTAGTGAGTAACTTATTTGATTCATTGTTCAACTGTGAAATTGCTCAAGTGAAGTGACTTAGTTTGAGTGGAAAACCATAATTCAATTGGTTACGTATTAAAGCACGGTAACTACTAAATATTGTTACGTTATAAGGAAGGACGGAAAGAAGGTCAATTTATGATGAAATAGATAAATGAATATAGGTGACGATGACATGATGATGATTATTATGATGATGATGAAATATTCACCCCAATGAACATCAGAAGTACACAATCTGATATTGAAGAACTGAACTGAAAATTCTGTTGCTAACTGAGAGAGGTGTCCATAAGATTTTTTTTTCTTCCTCGGGAATGGGACGGGGTTTTATGTACATAATGTGACGACCTAGGTACAATATTGATGACCAAATATTTGCCACCGGATACACATTTAGCCCATTAGAAAAAACTACAATTCACTCAAATTCAGTTCAGTTCATTTCGGTGCGGTGCGAAGCGGCGGATGATGTTTTTAGCACAAGTTAAAATAACCAAAAAGTCTGTGGACATTCATACAAAAAGAATAAACCAAACAAGATGGGTATTCTATTTTTTGATGACTAATGGAGCTATACACGAGCATGACTTGATTTAATAGAAATGCAAAAACAAAGTGAATGATGGATGGGGGATTTTAAGAGACTGAGGTAATTGGTATAGAACGAGGAAGAGAATCACAGGTAAATAGCGTGGTTTGGTCATTGGTCATTGATCATAGCTCATTGCTTGGTGTGAAGATAATTCTTTGTTTTATTAATATGAAAAATCGTTTTTATTTAAAGATATGTGGTAATTTTGTCTTAAGCTTAAAATAAAGGCGGAATCAGTTGCTGAATATGAGAGTCTGTGAGCGTTTTGTCAAGAATTGAAGGACTTTTTCCATTTTCATACTTTTATTCATGACATACTTTAAAAAGACAAGATTACGTCATCACGGACGACTTTATTTAGTTGAACACATTTCCAAAAGTTTGTGAAACTCCAACTCCAATTTAAACCTTAACAAGAACTCTCCAACTGCCAACTTTGAAAAACTGTCAATGGCGCTCAACTACATTTACGCATTAAACTGGAGTTTAAAAAAAAAACTCTTAATGGTGCCCAACGTGAAATTTATACAAAATTAACTATTAAACATTTAAATATACTAAAAAGCGCCTAACAACAATTTAAACCTTAATAAAAACAATCTAACTGCTAATGTCAAAAAAAAACTTTTTAAGGATAAGTAGGATTTTGTCATAAGCTTAAAATAAAGGTGGAATCATTTGTTGAAAATGAGAGTTTGTGAGCGTTTTGGCAAGAATTGAGGGGCTTTTTCCATTTTCATATTTTTATTCATGACATACTTTTAAAAGGCAATATTTTGGCATCACGGACTTTATTTAGTTAAAAACATTTCCAAGACTTTTTGAACATTTTTATTTCTTGAGAAGCACACAAAACTGCACTAAAACCTCGATAAACACTAAATGGCGCCCAACAACATTTTAAACCTTAACAAAAACTATCCAACTGCCAACTTTGTAAAATTGACAATGGCTGTCAACTACATTTATACATTAAAATTCAGTTAAACAAAAAAAAATGGCGGCCATCTTGAGATTTATATAAAATTAACTCTTAAACAGTGAAAAACACTAAATGGCGCCCAACAGCAATAAAAACAATCGAGCTGTTAACCTTAAAAAACTGCCAATGGTACTCAACGTCATTTAAACCTTGAAAAACTAAATAATCGTACGAAATAAAACACAATCATAATGGAGCCACACGTGTGCTTTTCGTTGTTGTTCTTATATGTAACTCTTTCTCAATCGTGAACGTTAAAAATATAAATCAAAGTTGAATTTATGAATAGTACAAATAATAGTACAAAAGAATCTAATGAAATAAGTAAAAAAACATGATATTAGTTTGAAACAAAGTGGCACCCAAGACGTGAATTTTTTCGTCCTTGTTTTGTAACAATTGATGAAGTGGAAATATTAAGAAAGAAAAACACATTTTAAATAAACTTAAGCATTCTTATAAAATTTGGAAATTTCATGAGCAGGGATCCAAGATTTTGTAGTACCCTTGGCATGACTATCAGGCCATAGGTCTTGGGTTCGCTCCCTGCCTTTGCCATCTAAAGTTTTTTTCACGGGTACTCTTGCGAGGAATTGACAAATTCTCCAAGCGTTATTGTTGTCATGAAAAGTGCTTTCTCAAATTAGTTTGGATTCGGCATATAAACTGTAGGTCCCCTCCACTCCTGACAACAGTACTCACACACAGGAATGGTTAAGAGTTGTCAGTCACTAGGCCCTAGTTCTCAAACGGACTGTTGCGCCACCCAATTTATTTATTTATAATCCAAGATTTCAGTTTAACAAAAAATGTAGCCTTATATAGAATTTTTCGGTTTTTGCTTGTACCTTTTGCTTGAATAGAAAAATTTAAAAAAAATGTTTCAAAGTAGTTAAAGTATTCATACAAAAATAAGCAAATAAATAAATAATAAATATACAATGATTTTAGTTTGAAAAATAGCACCCAACGCGAGAATTGTAATATTGAATGATGGATGGGGGATTTTAAGAGACTCAGGTAATTGGTATAGAACGAGGAAGAGAATCACAGGTAAATAGCGTGGTTTGGTCATTGGTCATTGATCATAGCTCATTGCTTGGTGTGAAGATAATTCTTTGTTTTATTAATATGAAAAATCGTTTTTATTTAAAGATATGTGGTAATTTTGTCTTAAGCTTAAAATAAAGGCGGAATCAGTTGCTGAATATGAGAGTCTGTGAGCGTTTTGTCAAGAATTGAAGGACTTTTTCCATTTTCATACTTTTATTCATGACATACTTTAAAAAGACAAGATTACGTCATCACGGACGACTTTATTTAGTTGAACACATTTCCAAAAGTTTGTGAAACTCCAACTCCAATTTAAACCTTAACAAGAACTCTCCAACTGCCAACTTTGAAAAACTGTCAATGGCGCTCAACTACATTTACGCATTAAACTGGAGTTTAAAAAAAAAACTCTTAATGGTGCCCAACGTGAAATTTATACAAAATTAACTATTAAACATATAAATATACTAAAAAGCGCCTAACAACAATTTAAACCTTAATAAAAACAATCTAACTGCTAATGTCAAAAAAAAAACTTTTTAAGGATAAGTAGGATTTTGTCATAAGCTTAAAATAAAGGTGGAATCATTTGTTGAAAATGAGAGTTTGTGAGCGTTTTGGCAAGAATTGAGGGGCTTTTTCCATTTTCATATTTTTATTCATGACATACTTTTAAAAGGCAATATTTTGGCATCACGGACTTTATTTAGTTAAAAACATTTCCAAGACTTTTTGAACATTTTTATTTCTTGAGAAGCACACAAAACTGCACTAAAACCTCGATAAACACTAAATGGCGCCCAACAACATTTTAAACCTTAACAAAAACTATCCAACTGCCAACTTTGTAAAATTGACAATGGCTGTCAACTACATTTATACATTAAAATTCAGTTAAACAAAAAAAAAATGGCGGCCATCTTGAGATTTATATAAAATTAACTCTTAAACAGTGAAAAACACTAAATGGCGCCCAACAGCAATAAAAACAATCGAGCTGTTAACCTTAAAAAACTGCCAATGGTACTCAACGTCATTTAAACCTTGAAAAACTAAATAATCGTACGAAATAAAACACAATCATAATGGCGCCCAACGTGTGCTTTTCGTTGTTGTTCTTATATGTAACTCTCAAACGTGAACGTTATAAATATAATTCCAAGTTGAATTTATGAGCAGTAAAAATAATAGTACAAAAGAGTCTAATGAAATAAGTAAAAAACCATGATATTAGTTTAAAACTAAGTGGCGCCCAACATGAGAATTTTTTTGAGATACACATTTCTTGCTTGAAAATGGAAATATTTAAAAAATTTACACATTTTAAAGTAGTTCAAACATTCGTTAAAAATAACACAAAAACAAACTAAGAATCTATGATTTTAGTTTGAAACAAAGTGGCACCTAAGACGTGAATTTTTTCGTCCTTGTTTTGTAACAATTGATGAAGTGGAAATATTAAGAAAGAAAAACACATTTTAAATAAACTTAAGCATTCTTATAAAATTTGAAAATTTTATGAGCAGGGATCCAAGATTTTGTAGTACCCTTGGCATGACTATCAGGCCATAGGTCTTGGGTTCGATCCCTGCCTTTGCCATCCAAAGTTTTTTTCACGGGTACTCTTGCAAGGAATTGACAAATTCTCCAAGTGTTATTGTTGTCATGAAAAGTGCTTTTTCAAATTAGCCGTTTGGATTCGGCTTTAAACTGTAGGTACCCTCGATTCCTGACAACAGTACTCACACACAGGAATGGTTGAGAGTTGTAAGTCACTAGGCTCTAACTCTCAGCGGACTGTTTCGCCACCCAATTTATTTATTTATAATACAAAATTTTAGTTTAACAAAAAATGTCGCCTAACATAAAATTTTTTGGTTCTTGCTTGTACCTTTTGCTTATATAGAAATATTAAGAAAAAATAAACAACGTGAGAATTGTATTATTTAGTTTTAATTCTCAAATCTTACTTAACAAAAATAAGTTTCAAAAATAAAAAAAAACACTTGTAATAGATCATAAAGATATTCAAACAAAAAGAACCAAATACATAATAAAAAACATGATTTTAGTTTCAAATAAAGTGGCGCCCAACATGAGAATTTTGTTAAGATACAAATCTCTTGCTTAAATTAAAATATGCAAAATTAAACATATTTCAAAGTAGTAAAACGCATTCGTACAGAAATAATCACAATTAAATAAGCAGAAATTCTAGATCACGTTTGTACCTCTTGGTTAAAGCAAAATTAACTTAAACAAAAAACAGCATTTTGAACCAAAAAAATTTTTCGTACGATGATTTAAGTTTAAAATTGAATGGCGCCCAACACGAAATTTTAATCTTCCATTTCTAACGTGTGCCTCTACTCTAAAGAATATGAGTTATAAAAATAAGTTAACATTGAAAAGTTAAGCATGTAAAAAGGCAACGTTCTTCATTTTAAAACAAATAAATAGAATATTAACTGAGTTCATATTTAAACCATATTTTTAAATTGCGCCCAATGTAAGCTTGAGCCTCCTCTCTTTATTGTTGCCCTTTCCTTGTAATTTAAATCAATATTTCAATAATTTTTAACCTTTCACTCCTCTAAATGTTTCGTTTTTATCGACAAAGAAAAAAAAACTATTACGTCATCGTTTAAAATCGTTTCCAAATCATAAACAAACATAACAATTTTCAGCTCTATTGTATTGTATTCCAACTTGATTGCAAAAAAGTGGCATCACTATTACTTGCAGCTTGTTGAATAACATTTTTTTGTTTACACCACAAAAATACGAGGTTATATGCTCAGGGAGAACTATTATATTTAGGTTACTCAACTAATTCACTGACAGCACAAAGAAAAAAGAAAAACAACAAAAATTATAACAAAAATATCTCTTTCGTTCGATATTGCGCAAAAGACAATCATTTTGATAACGTAACGTACTCTTAGACTCTTACAGGCCAAAGAAATCAGAATAAGACATTTTTTATCGAAGGAAAAGCTTTTATTTTAGCTGAATTAAAGAGAGCAAAATTAAGAGATGTCACAATTTACAAAGAGAGAAAAAAAGAGAAAAACAAATAACAAAGCACAGTCAAGCCGGCATGCATTGTATGTTGAGGTTTGAGACTTGAGAGTCTAAAATCGTCTCCACAAACAACTAAAAACTCAATTGAACTCGCTTAAGTCCGACAAAAACGTTTAGGCAAGTATTTAAGAGAGAAAAAAAGAGTTTAAAGAGAGACCAATTTTTGTTGTTCTTAGAACTCACCAAAGAATGTTGTACGTTCTTTTTTTTCTCAAAACATCAAAACCATGGAAAAGTATTTCCAGAAAAAAAAGAGCTTTTCTTCTTTTTTTATATGTCACGCCTCACGCCATCTAAAACAGAGTCGTCCAGCGGAGTGATGATATAACAGTTATGCATAATATTGGAGGTTTCTTGTTATTGAAGAATGAAGACTGAAAAAACAACTTGCAAGCGCAGTTTTCATTCGATGTCTCGATGTGGATCTATAAGAGTATACAATTTTAAACAACCCCCTCAAGCTAACAACAAAGTTGCAAGTCTTTTGACCTTCTTAATTAGGGTCGCGATTTGTTGTGTAATCACTATCAGAAAAATGACTATAAGGGTTGATGAAGAAAAACAATACAAATTAACTGACGGATGGCTCTCTTCATTTTCTCTTCACTTACTGACAGCCAGGTAGGGAAGGTAGGGTAGGTGAATAGAGTGAGAGAAATATAAAAGGTATTAACACGAGACAAGCTAAAGCCACAGAAAACACTCACTAAAACTTGGTGTGGTGTTACGTCATTTAGATTAAAACCGATTCTTTGTTTTTTTTTTGCTTTATTTAGCGCCATGTTTTTTTCACAAAGTTCGAAGGCTCCCGAGTCCCTAGTCCCGACTTCTCCCTCACCTCTTCTCCCCGCATCGGCTTTATGTATATTGCCACATTCTCTTTGTCGTCTGTCTGCGTGGGGAGTTTTTTGTTAACATTGTGCAAAGGGTTTAAAGAAAATGGGGATAACAATGGAGGAAACAAGGGATCCTACATGAGGGTGAGTTTTTCACCCTTTAATGAGGAGAGTTTTTTGTGTGCGCTATGTGTGGCTGGCTGTGGCTAGTCTCGAAAAAAAAAGTTTGAAAATCAACTTTTTTTTTCTCTCTTTGTTTTGTTCGACTCGGCAACGCTTTTGTTTCGTGAAGGCAACGACTCAACACTTCACCCACCACCACCGCTACCGCCATTGCTGCCACCCCCCAGAATGGCCCCACATCAGACAGAGAGGAGAGAGAGCTAGGAAGGCCACTCACTAGAGCTTCTAGAGCTATAGAGCTAAAGCTAGAGCCATAGCCAGCCATATCTGGTTGAAAAAGAGAGAGGGAGTCAAAGAGACGAGAACAGTTTGTATTTTATTGCACGAGAACGAGTGTATCTTTTTTTTTGTACGTACAAGTGGGGTGGATGACCTGCTTGATGTACAGCAGAACCAACAGAGAAACCACCCATAACCGAGCAGAGGGGGGTAAGGGTAAAATTGATGGGTGGCAAAATGTTGAGGGTGAAAATAAAAGCACAGAAGGGCAGTGCAGTGTGTATAGTGTTGTGTTGTTTTTGTGTGGATTGTGGAAGCGGAGTGTAGCTCTATACGCGTTATGCCTATGGACGCCCGACGGACAGAACTGTTGTGAGGAGGGCAAAGGGGGATGATGTTGCGATAATGATTCTACAAAACGAGATACTTTTTTCCTTTGTATATCATACTCGTAGGTTGTTGATGGAATGAAGTGTTTGGAGTTCTGTTTTTATGTCGCTGATGTTGATTCTGGAGAGAAGAAGTAGAAATGTTGCCGTTTTTGTCTTTGTTCGAAAATTGTGTTTCATTTCTGAAATCTCTGATTGTAATTTTTTAATATGTGACTTTTATTTTCATTTCATTATCTTATTTTTTATTTGTTTTTGTTTTGCTTATTGGTTCTTGTTGACAAGAAGTTATTTGCGTAATTTTTTTCGAAAAGGTATTTTTATCTATTGGCATTCGATTCATTCAAAAAAGAAAACAAAAAACTCAAAACTTGTGTATTTTCAAAACAAATTTATATTTTTAACTATATTCGTATATATTTGCAGGTATGAAGGTTTGTTTAATATATAAAAACAGTATTCTGGGTTGATGTTCTTTAGTTTGAAGCGTTTAGCTTTTAGCTTGTTGATTACGTTTTAAGTGTTTTGTTGTTGTTTTTGTTTTTCATTCACGCCACTTCTAATCCCAAACACCATTGTGGTCACGAAAACAAATTTTCGCTTACTTCTTGGGGATATTATAAGAGGTAGATATAAGTTAGAAGTAGATATACAAAGAGGGCGGCTCTGGGGTAAACGAGTATTATTGTAACAAAAGTTTTAGGGGGTTGTTTGCATTTTGAGTTTAGGTTTATGCTAATTTATACATAAATACATTGTAACTACATAAAGGTATTTATTTAAAAACAAACGTACCTTCCTACAAAAGTAAAGACAATATAGAAATTAGAGAATTAGCTTTGGGATTTTAAATAGAATAAAATATTTAAATACAAATAAATATATATAATAAGAGAGGGACTTTTGTTGGGCGCCACTTTTAAAGAAATTAATTGGGTTCGATAGGTGTTTTTTGTTAGAATCAAGTCAAAGAAAGTAACTTTTAAAAATGTTAAACCCATTGATTTCTTTTTATATTAAATCAATGCACATAATTATCAAGTTAGTAAAAAAAGAACATTAATGAATAGAAAATTGAGGTTGGATAGACAAAACGCCCTTTAAATTGTCCTTAATTAGTATATGAACTTGCTGCTAATGACAATTCTAAATGTATTATTCAATGTTTTCTAGTTTTTTTTCTTTTTGTGAAATGTTATGTAACCTTGATTTAACGTTAGGGAGGACGAACCCTCTCGAAAAAGTGTAAGACATTTTTGTGTAATGAATGGTTCGGGGTTTATCCTTGATTATATATGTGAATTAATTGTGGACATTTCAATTTTATCGTCAAAGGTGTTAATTTTTTGTGTCGAAATAAAAATGGTTACTTTTTCGACGTTTAAGGCTTTCTAGAATATTAAGCACATTTTTCCAAATATTTTTGAACATAAAGTAATAGTGTATTAAGAATAATGTTGGTTACTATTTTTACAAAGAAATAGAAACCTACAAAAAAGTAGGTGCCGTGAAATGAAAAGCCAAATGAAATAAGACCAGTTTTTTAAAAATCCAATTTTCAGAAGTTGGTCATATTGTACTCTGACAAAGTAAAATAAAGCAAAATTATTCTGAGCAATAAGACAAACTTATTTTTTCGGTTAAGTTTGTAAGAGGGGGGGGGGGGGGGGTTGTCAATAGTTTCAATACTTAAATTTGGACTTATCAAACAAATAATAATAATAATTGGTAAAAACGTGATTTTTTACAAAAAAAATCTAAAAAACAAGTAAAGACGTTGATTTAAACTTATTTGGCTTGTTCAAAATAATGTTTTTAAAACCTGTTTAAATAATAAAAAACCCTATCAAAAGCATTTTAGAATTTGTTTTACGTCTCGTACATTTCAACAAAATAACACAGCTTTCAATATGTTTTGATGGCACAGTTTTCGACAGCTTGAAAAATAACAAATATCAAGAAAAATCTGTTAATAAAAATAAACTTTAAGCAGTTAAATGTTCATCTAAGCCCTGAAATGTTTTGAAAAACTATGGATGAATGTAAATTTAAATGGGCACAAGATTTTGAACCATTTTCTTTGATTGAAAACAAAATTACAATACAAAAAACAAAGTACACTTTCTATATTGAAACATTTAAAAAATAATTTTACTTAATTTAAAAAAAAAACATGGACACATTTAAATCTATTAACTACGACAACATTTTTGGATAGTTAATGTTTTTTTTTAGAGAATTGGTTTTTACTCTGGCAATCCTTTCATTGGAGTTGCTCTATTTGACAGCTGCCACTTGACATACATGTGTTCAGTTTGGTTTTGCTTTTGTACCTTTTTAAATCGTGAAAATGTATTATATATTATTTTTTAATTATACAAACTTTTATAAACGATGTTCAAAGGATCGCAATTATAAGTTTTGCCCAACTTGAAAGTTGCTAACAAATTATTATCAAATTTATTTTGTGTGGAGTAATGTAAAGGCGTTTGCACAAAGCAGATAAGTCCGAGATTATAAGCACCATGCGTGTTATTTCTACCAGAAAGAACAATCTTTACTTTTCCTCGGTCTTAGAATTTTGAAAAAATCATTTTTGAAAAGTTTTAAATAGTCCCTATAACATCAAAAATGTTGTTCTAAAAGATTTCAGTCGGTAAAAGCCTTTAAGTACTTGGAATTTGAATTTATACATACAAAAAATTGCATACTAATTAATAAATATTAACAAAACTTCATTCGAAAAATAAAATTCGCTGATTTATTTTTGTTGAAATCCCAATATTTGCAGTTTTTAAAAATAATGTCTGTAGTGGATGCACACATACCTTAAATAAATGTTATCTATCAAAATCTAAAGCTCAAGTTTAAGGAAACGATGTAAAAACACAGAATGCAGACATTATGCATTTCCGCTTTTCTCTCGTCCATTACGATCACGTCTTTCACCCGAGTCGGTACTAGAAGAATAGGACACAAAGAAACTAACCATTTGTGCTGGTGCAATAAATAACCCCAACCTCAAATAATTTATTGAATAAAATTTTGTGTATTTTTTTTTTAATTAAAAAGTTAGTTTTTTTTTTTATTGTAATTGGAAGAATAACATTCGATGAACTACCAAACTATGTAATAAAATTCTACTTTTAAGATCTGACATTTTTGCTTTAATACAATTTTCTTAGAATTTGTCAAATGACCTAAAAAATTTTTACTCAAAAGATTATTGTAGGGAATAACCTTTGAGTATTCGGTTTTTGAATGTTAGTATTATAGGTATTCCAATTTTATTTATGATTAAAATTTCAAACGCGTTCATCTTAATAATGCAATTTCTAAGTTGACCGAACAATTTTCAACCATTGCGTTAAAAAAAATCTGTAAGGAGCCAATTTTGTCTGCATTAAATAAGGCAACCCAAAGCCTTGAGAGCATTTAGTTTAACATTAAAAAAGACAATAGTAATCTTTTGACTTTAAACTAAATTGGAACTTAAAATGGATGGAATGGAATTTTGACAACCAAACTGACTGATAGACTGGAAAATGGAACGATTTGTGGAAAATCCATGATTTGTTTATCAATTTGGAAAAAAGAGAACAAGCACAACTTGACTTTTTCGAACCTTTAATTATGGATAAAGAAGAATTCGTGATAAAATTGTTAGCACTTATTAAAACTTAAAATTTCTACCTTTCATATTTCTATAATGTCTGACATAGCAATTTTTAATTCATGATTAAATTTTTACAATCAAACTGACAGATAGATTGATAGAAATCCGTGATTTCTTTATCAATCTGAAAAAAGTGAATAAGCACACCTTGGCTATCACGAACCTTTAATTATGGATAAAGAAGAATTTGTCATGAAATTGTTAAAACTTATTAAAACTTCACATCTATACCTCCAATATTTCTATATTTCAATAATAAAATGTCTCTGGAATATTCAAAACAAAAATCTAACAAAATAACTAAATTCTATGAAACAAAACACAAAATAATTTCTATAAACTTCATCAAAATTGAATTCCTTTCTATGTTAAATTAAACTCCAACATTATTAAAAAAACATTATATAAGCATACTTCTCTACTCAACCTACGTAAATATCTATCCATATGAATATGCATAAATAAATTTCCTGTTTGATGGAAACCGTATTTATAAATTCCATTTTATACCGAACTCCATGTTTTGTCCATTTATATTATAGTACGTAGTTATGGATATAGAAATACAACAAAAAAAAAAAATAAATAAAACCTCCAGGGTAAAACTTGGTCTATATTAAATTCTCACGCCATAAAAACCTATAATATTTTCATAGCAACACCACCCACAAATTGTGGTACAAACTTTAAATGCACATATGACACTTTATATGGCGTTTAGTCATGCGGCCTCCAATAATGGCTAACTATATTGTTTACACGTTGCATTACAAACTTAAAATTATTATTTATCCATAAGAGAAAATATCGATTGATTTAGACTTTTTTTCACTATATTCTTGTTAGGAGGTGTTAGGAAGGGGTGGAGTGTGAATGACACATAGGTTTTTCCTTTTTGTTTGTTCGAATAAAATTCCTAGAAAATTGTGAAATTTTAGCTCCACTTAAAGCAGACAAAGATATTGAAATCTCATCTCACAAATGTCATTGTTAAAAAAATCCCAAACATTCGGTTTTGAACGTGTCAACATTTTTTCTGTGTATCTAAACACAAGAGTATAGGCCAGATATAGATACTCCTACCTCTCCTATCTATAGATACCACTCAACAGCAACAGCAGGATAATAATCCTTCAATTAAGTTCCATTTTGATAAAATGTTTTTTTTTTGTCCCTCTTGGGGTTTTGGGACAAAGAATATAGACGCCATATCGTTGTCGTCGTCGGTTGGATGGTGTGGTTTGGTGTGGAAGTGGACAAGAGTGACAGCAGCAGCAGCAGCAGATAAATGATCCATTAATGCGAACAAACGCCAACGACCTATGAACTTATGAACACTCATCTCAAGGCCATGCTAAACGAAGCATTTTTAACGATGCGGATAGCCTTCCCTCCGTGATGAGTCTGAGTTAATGTGTGAATTGTTGGAACTTATAATAAAATAAGGAGGATGACAAAATGATGGGACGACTCGACCGACGATGACACAAATGACAACATTACTCTGATGGTATAGACTTGTTCCCAAATCATATTAAAAGAAGGGGGATTCATGAATTGGATATATTAACCAGATTTCATCTAATAGATACATATATGAGCTTGTGCTTTAACAAAACACTTAAATTTAGATTGAATGACGTGATAGAAACCTGATTGTATATATTTTTGGTTTGATTCAAAAACAGCAAACCAAAAATGATATCACAAAATTATTATTAAAAAATTTTGAGGCGCATTTTAGACATTGCAGGTCAGTAACCCAAAGTATATAGAAATTAATGGGTATACAGTGGGTATAATAAAAAACAAAGTATTTTTATATTTTTAAAATGCGCCAGCTCCGGGCATACATTTGGGTAAACACAAAAATATACCACATTCGTCGGTCGTTGGAATTATACCCATTAACCTTGATATAATTCACATGAAAGTCAAAACAATGTTATTGGTTGCATAATATCTCGCCAAAAACAAAATCAAATCAGGTTGGTAATTCATTTTTTTTTGGTTTTGATTTTGGAGTACAATGTTCGGGGAAGGGGGGATGACTTATGAACCAAGTTTGGAGTTGATACTTAACTTTGTCATTCTGAGTATGAGTCATAAAGTTTTTGATTTAATTAATTTTTGCCATACACACAAAACAATTCTGATTTTTTTGTATGTTTTCACTTCAAGTTTTTTGGAATATACTTTTTTAAAATGGTTTTAATAATCCGTGAAAAATATGAAATAACCCCCCAAAAAATTGTATGAAAATAGGGAGTTCTTTCATATCAAAGAACTCGCCATTTTGGAGATTTAATTCATGCTTTTATGGGACTTCTTTCATTTTTAATATGGAGAGTATATTCATGATATTTGACTCACCCTAATGCTGGGTGCTTTGATTTTGGTAAAATAAGTTGGCCTTATTTCTTAAACTATTTGAACCTATTTCACTTTTTCAAATGTGCCCAAAGACTAAAGATAAGGGGCCTCATCCAACTGAAAAACGCATTAGAAAAAAAATAAAATGTTGAAACAACTCTTTAAGTTGGGGACTTATGTCAATCTTTTTTGGGGTTTTATTGCCTCAAAATTATTGTTCTCTATGTGAAGGTTCACGAAGATCAAACTCCCTACCCCTCCGCCCAACTGGAAACCGAATTAGAGAAGAAATTAAATGGTTAGACAATTATTAAAGTTGGGGACTTAGGTCAATCCTTTTTGGGGACTGATTTTATGAGTTTTTGGGAATTTATTTCATTTTATCCAAGAAATAACTCCCCAAATTGAGTTAGTTATTTCACGGAACCGGTTTGAAAATAGATTAACTCCAAACAGAAAATCTGTATCTTCTGGAATCTAATTAAATTATTTAAAGATTTTAGCTTTAGAAAATCATCACAAAAAAAAACTACTTCATGAATTTACACAGTTTCAAAAACCCTTGTATACGTTTTTTTTTCGATTTTTCTGAAAGTCAAACCTCAAGAACCTGGCGCGATAGATTGATTTTGAAGTGGGGTTCGAACTAAGGCCATCAAAACCTTAAAAAAAAATTAAAGAATATCACAAAATGTATTTCTTTGTCTAAACTTAAACCCAAATTATTGAGTTTCTTCCAAACAAATTTTAATAAGAAACTAGATTTAAAGGAGTTTCAAATTTTAATTTGTTTGAAAAAATTTCATTCGTAAAATAATCAAATAAAAAAATAGTATGGGAATAATAATATTTTTTGACTTTTAAATAAAACTTTGGAAAAAAACCCAAAATTAGAAAACACTAATTTTTAAGAATCTTATAAATATAGGTGTACTAAAATTGTGGTTCAGCCTAAAAGCATGGACAATCTTAAAAGAATTGATTCCTAAAAATATGGACAAGGCTTATTCCTTATGTTTCTTTTTTGCCGTTGAAATAGAAGATTGTTATTTCAGAGAGTGGAATGTTTTCTTTCACAATTATTCTTCTTGTCTTTTTCGATAGCCTCCCCAAATTCTTTTTTAGTTTAATAAATTCCCATATAATACTCTTTCCTAGAAGGTAAAAACATTTGAGTGCACTTATAACAATATTTAGCTCAATGCACCAGTGCTGTCGAAAACAGTATTTAATTATTGACGTGGATTAGGTTAAAGTGGCTGTCCAAGATGGACACTGACACACTTAGGCCAGTTTAAAGGCCCATTGTGATAACATATGAATCTTGAGGCTTCCTACTAAGCTCAATGGAACCAGTTTGCGTCCCTTACAAAACGTGAGAGGCTGATTATGCTGATATGATTTAGATCGTTTATGAAGAATTCTCCTAGGCATTTCCTGCGTCTTCGAGCCAGAGCAGGGCATGTATAGAGAACATGAAGAACTGTTTCCTCCTTTTCCTCTTCCATACAGCTTCTGCAAAGTCATTTGAGAATAAGCCTAGTTGCGTGGCGCGCTTTTCTATTAGACAGTGTCAGGTTATGACACCTTGAGCTTATATGCGATCTGCTAATAGACAGCAAGCAACTTGAACGTTTTAAATCCAGTGTTGGCCAGATGTTTTTTGTGACTTGACACGTGGTGATGATGTTCCACCTGGTGCCTGCCCTCCTCGCAGCGTCTTGCATTAGCAACAGTTTACAAGTAGCGATTGGTATGCCAGTACAAACGTGGTAGGATGGGCTGTACTGTTCCTGGCGAGTTCATCTGCATTACAGTTACCTGGAATGTCTCTATGGCCCTTACCCAGCAAAAGTGAATATTAAGCTATTGTGCCATATCCATTAGAGATGATCGACAGTTATGTACTGTTATAGAGTTTGTAGAGACAAAGTCCAGAGATTTGATACCGGCCTGACTATCTGAGAAAATACGGATATCAGATGTTGATATCACGTTTTCACAAGACTTCTTTTATCGCCAAAAGTTTCACCTGCAACCTGGTACAATAATTGGGAAAGCAGAATGAGACACTTAATTTCAGTCGTTCGGAGTACACATCTCTACCAACCCCTTCTTTTGTTTTTGAACCATCTGTATAAAAATGGATTGACCCATCTTCCAGGAATGTCCTATCCTCCCAGAAAGATCTGAGAGGTATAGAAATCTGGAAATTTCTATCGCAGTTTGGGTTTGGTGTAGTCCGTGTGCTTTGAAGTTGATTCTAAATAAAAAAGTGTATTGTGAAGCATTTTGAAATGTGGAATTAATTGAAGGAATATTCGTTTATCTTTAGCATTAGCCAAATAAAACTTTTCACTAAATTTTTACACGGTCAAGGCCTAAAAATTTGGTATACTGATATATTTTTTGTTATTGATATAGTTTTTTTAAGTTGAAACCGTCAACATCTGTTTTTGTGTAAAAAGTATTCACAATAAATAAACATTTTTGGAATCTTCTAGATTAAGTAAAATCAATGAATTCTTATCTTCTTTTTTTCGGAGAAGCAGGAGCTTTGGCATCATTTAAAAATACATTTATTAAATATTGCTATCAAAACACGGAGTTGATTAAAACAAATGTATTCAGAATGAAATTTAGTGACAATTTTCTTATATAAAAACTTCTTATCAGTAAAATTGTGTGGCTAAAAAAATCTGTACAATTTTACAACTTTTATGTTCTGTAGCTTTAAATTAAAATAAGAGTTAAATTGGAATTTTACAAAAAGTCTGTTTTTAACTTATGTTAAACACTTTCAAAAATATAAATTTCTTATCCAAAAATTTTGTAATACGATAACTCCTCTTGATAAACTTTCCTTTGTTTAAAACAGGATTTGAAGGTATAAGAGCCTCTTTAAAAAAGAGTGCTCTCAGTTTCGAGGTACAAAAAATTCATAAAATCGTGAGTTTTAGGAAATTGAAATAAAAAATAAAAAAGTAAATTGACAAAAATTATAACACACCAAAAATGTTGTTTGTAAAAAAATACAACGGAGAGTTCACAATTTGGTCCTTACAACTCAGCCACTCAAACTAAATGACATAAATACTATCTTACCAAAACGGAAGATCCTGCAACTTTCCTGATGTCCTAAAACTCTGAATTTTAGTATTTTTTACAAGTAATAACCGTGTTTAAGCTATAAACAAATTACACATCTTTCGTATACTCAACAGAAAAAAGAAGAAAATCGAAAGAACAATCCCTTACGATGTCTGGTCCTATAAAGATAACGCTTAACGTGAGTTCCTAACTCTCATATATGTTATTAAAACAGAAGGAAAAATAACGTATTTTTTCTATCTACTTCAGACAAAAAAAAACACTTAAAAATCATGACTTTGCAAATAACCGATAAAACACCATCCACATTATTTATTATGAAATCAACCCTGGGTTAACAACCCAATTTGTTAGTTCATAGAACTTCTTCAATAAACCCATCAAATATGCTTCAGAGATGATAAAAGAACCAGAAAAAAGCACAAAATCTCGCCCTAAAAGATGAAAAGATGAACCAAAAGAAAGAAAAATACCCACGACTTCTTCCTCATCTCGCAACATCATCATCGTTCTTCGATTAAATGTCTTTTAAGTTAGCTTTTCAAATATTCAGCAATTTCGCGGTACCATATAACCTACTCGCGTATCAACGCTAAAATGTTCAGCAGGGTATACACTGCGAATACTTGCTTTTTTTTCTTTGCTATACACAAAGCATCATATCATCAGCACGTCTCATTTTTCGTTTTGGGTTTTGGTTGATGTCTTGAAGCCTTGCAAAATGGCCTCCGCCTTCGAATTTATATTCAATCTGTTTTCTTCCTTTTTCATTATATATTTTTTGCTGTTGCTTTGAAGCTTTTCTGAAACACAAGTCAAGCCAAAGGAAAAAAAACACATATGTTTCATTATTTACTGGCAATAAATTTTAATGCTAGTGACAATGAGCGCGTGTATTCCCTTGACCCAAATCACTCGCCTCGACTCGACTCGATTTGACTGGGAGGCTCTCCAAGCTCAGGGATGACTCAGTGAGAATAATATAAGTAAAATGTTCTTGGAATGGAGTTGGTTGGTTCCCATCGTATCGTCGTCGTCGGCTTGGTGGCTTATGGAAGGAATATCAAAAAGCAAGGATACACTTTCAAGGAAACGAAAAGCTATATACATGACTTGAAATTAATATATAAGCTTTTTTTTCGAATCTTTGAATGTATACACTTTGTCTTTTCATTTAATTTTGACTTTTTCATTTTCTATGCAAATAAAATGATAACTTTATTAAATAAAATTTCCAAATTGGCTAAATTAAATTGTCTTGCCTTTTTAAGATCCTAAATGAGTTTTGTTTTTTTTTTCCTTTTCATTATAAGACTCAACATGACTTAGAGAAGATGAAAGGTTGGTTGGCTGTGGGAGCGATGGGAAGTTGTAGGTAAAGGTACTTAAAATGTAAAGAATATTTAATTTCCCATAAAAATATCACACGCAACACCACCCACCGCCCATCACCCCCTTTGGTGGGCCATCACACAATTTTAAATATAATATTTTATCCTTAATCTAAAAGTGCTTATATTTGAAACAACAAGATTGTTTGTGAATTCCTGAAAAAGCAATATAACTTTAAGGGCATTCTTTGTGCTTAGTGAAGTGGTTTCGACAACAACGCAGTAACCAGTTACAAAAACAACTTGATATCCTTGAGGAATATACTTTTTTTCCTTCCAATCCAAAAATTCTCAGACAAAATGCTAAAGAAACGGAACTGCGAGAGGTATGACGGAGGTTTGGCGGTGGAAGTGGCAGTGGCGTCAGCGGGCGCAACGAAAATGAAAAATTTCTCAGAAAAAGGGAATTAAATCCTTGTTCACAATGTTAGAGAGGTATTTTCTTTTTCTTGTTTTTTTGAAGGGAGAAGAGAAAAGAAATAAAATAAAAAAATTATAGAATTCAAACAAGTGGAATTCTGAAAAAGACATTCACAATTGACCTCAGACGTTGTTGCTTTTGGTTGTGGGGGAGGAGGGAGAAAATCAGAGGGTGTTGGTGTATATTACATATTTGCAAAAGGGAGCCATTCGAAATAGGATAAGAAAAGTAAGAAATTTATTTTTATTACTTTAAACAAAAAAAGAAGAAATTCTCTCCCCAACTGTGAATAAAGAATTTTACTCCTTTGGTAACCACAGGACCTGGGTTATGTTTTATATGAATAATTGAAATCAATAATTTTATATTTAGTCAAATTGGTTAGATAACAATATTTTTAGAAAAAAAAACATTATGTATACCTATGTGTGTATTTATATAAATGTCAGGAATGACGCACAGTTTCACACAAAGGGGAGGTTGGAAGGAGGGTTGTCATCTTTATTTTTTCTGTGTGTACATAATTTTATCTTGCATAATATTAAGGATATCTATGTCCTTAAAAAAAGCAAAAAAAATAAACATAAGATAATTTTATTTACTCTTTTGTAAATATGTTGGCGTTTGTCATTTTTGGATTTATTGCCAAGAAAAATGAATGTAATAAAAGTTTTTGTTTTTTGTGGGATTTATATTTATTTAAATTGAGGAAAAAAAGTTCTTGGCTTTCCATAAGTTAGAGTTTTGTACATAAATTAGTAGAAATTTCAAGTTCGTAAAATGTTATTTTTGGAACTTAAGATGAGGTAACTAACACAAGGAAAAAATATGTTTCCTTGGGAATTTTATTTTTTAAACTGACATTTGGCATTTTGTTTTAGTTTTTTGGAGAGAGTGTTTTGTAGAGAGTGTTTTTCAACATTTTACAAACAAATTTAAATTTTAAGGCAATTTATTGTTAATAGATTTGAAAGAATAGACTGGCAGTAAAATTATTTTAAAAGATGTCCATAATTTTCTTAAGTGAAGTTGAACCACGAAAAATAGTTGTTTTAATTTTATTCAAACATAATACACAAGAAGTTCAAGTGATTCACTGTGGCGTATGCGCACTTTTTTTAAATTTGTTAATCTTATCTGATGATTATTACTCTCATTAAGGAAAATTTAATTAAAATAAATATGATATGCAGATACTGGTTGATGTTTTTTTAGTTATGGTTAGTTCGTTTGACTCTAATGCAAAGAAAAGTTGACAAATTCTCAAAGAGTCATTGTTTTCCTAGTTCTTTTCATGGGTCACCTTTATCCTTCAAATTAGTTGCATACAGACATTTTTAAGTATTTTAAGATACAAGAAGAAGATCTTTGTTTTCAGCTTCACCAAAATGTATTATATTTTATAAAAATGCTACAACTATAAGAAACTACAAGGTGGGGCGTGGTTACTTCCTTATTTTAAAAAATCATAAGACAAAAAGTATTGGCAATATTGATTTAATTATTTTTTCTGTGTATAGAATTAGATTTAAAGTTTTATTTTATTTGGTTTTAAAAACGACAACTCGAAGGTGGCCACCAATCTCATCAGTTCCACTTTTTCCAGCATATCTGTGCTTATGTCAGCCTTAGCAGCATGAATATTATTTTTAAGATGACGAAGGGTCTTTGGGCGATTAGTGTACACCAACGATTTAAGGTAGCCCCACAGGAAAAATTTACATGGGGCTAAATCTGACGATCGTGCTGGCCACTAACGATCGCCTTTAAGAGAGATGAGCTGTTCCGGGAAGTGGTCACACAAAATATTCATTGACCATCCTGTTCAAACCACACTTCCCCTACAATCATTTCTTCAAGTTCAGATCAGTGAGGCTCCAATATTTCATGTTTTTTTGTTCACTCATCCTGAAATATGGAAATGTGCCTATTCACTAAATAAAAGAAGGGCGTCCCGAGGCAAGTTTTCGAGGAAAGCTTCACATTTTTTCTTTTAAAATAATCGAGTGGTTCAAGTTGTTGCACCACTGATAATTTGTATGGATGAAAATTAAGTTCCATACGACGTGCAGGTGCGATATTAAAATGGTTTGACAGTTAAAGCACATTTAAAACATCTTCTTAACCATGAATCAGCTAAAAACAATCAAGGCTTGTAAATTATTGAATTTTAGTAATTTTCAAATGCTTGGAACGTGGCTACTGTGACTAAATTTCGTACCAAATTTACATTTTTGAACTTAAAACCATCAACAAGTTCGCTTCGCTTAGAGTGCAAAATGAGAAAAAATATCGCAGCTTTATCGGCTAAGGTCAGTGACGACTGTGAAATATCAATTCGGTGCCGCTGTTTGCAACAATTGGACCTCTGTCTATCCACTACGAATTTAGGCGTGGAGCCTGCCTTTAAAAATATAGCTGGTGCAAGAATTAAAGCTGAAAGACACCCCGCAAAGCCAAATTGGGCACTTGATAAGTAGCCGAAGGTCCAGTTTTTTATCGGAAAATTGTGTTCAGCAACAAGACTCATTTCTGGTTGATATATGTATATACAATCAAAACTGCAGTATTTGGAATTAAGACCAGCCAAAAGCATTACAAGAGCTACCAATGCATCCTAAAAATAGTGACTGTTTGGTGCGGAGTATGGCCTGGCTGAAGCTTTGGTCCGTATTTCTTCAAAGATGATGCGAATTTCTACTTTGTTTTCAATTGAGAGCACTACCGTGCAATGGAAGAACTTGATTTACTTGATATGTGGTTTGAATAAGATGGTATCAAAGGCCATACAGTATTCATAACAATCGACCAATTGACAGAACTTGGGTCCGATCAATTTTCAATTAAACTTCTCAAGTCTATTTTTTGTGAGGCTTTGTTGAAACTTATGTCTATAGTGACCCACATTGAGGAATTTATTTGTGTGAATATATCCGAAATGTTTGAAAAAGTTTTAAAAAATTTTACTAAGTAGTTGAGGCTTAGCCACATTTAACATTTACATGTTCAAATAAAAAATTATATTAACCTTACTATCAATTCAATTAAAGATCTTATATATTTATTTTTCCAATAGTTTTTAAAAATTACTCGTTATATTTGTCAACTTAATATTTCTCCGTCCTTTCGTTATGTTCTTTTTTGCTATTGTTAAGAAACCCGAGAGAGATACCTACAAATTAAGAACAACAGCTTGCAGCTTAAAATAATTTGTTCAAATCGTTTTATTTTAAAATGGCGATGGTGCAGCGTTTTTGAGATATCGTTCCATTTTATTTTCATGTTTCAAGGCCTGAATAACTACTTCTTGCTGTCTTTTTGACTGACAGCTGTCATTTGATTCATCCTCAATTTTGTTTGCCATTTCATAATGAACAAACTTACTCCTTTGGGGATGTTGATGTGGACGACCTTTGCTTCCCACAAGACTGGGCTATCTTGCAACCAACGAAACAATCAATTTATTAAAGAAAACTTTATGTAAGCCGATTATCTCACGTCGTAGGACTGGGGGGCATGGCCTCCACGATCGTGCGATTTAACACCGTTGGATTATTTTGTGTGGGGTTTTTGTAAGTCCCTTGCATACGCAGATAAATTTGAGCCAATTGAAGCATTGGGAGAGAGAATTGGACTATTAATTTAACGTCCTCACAAATAGGGTCGAAAGTTGGGCACCTTCCCAAAATCATTTTTAAAACATTAGGAAAAACTCTTATTTTATAATTAAGCTGAATTCTTGGCTATAACACTAAATAATCAGTCAGATATTTGCAGAAAGAACCTTCAAAAAAATTCAGCCGATTTTTTGAGTACATTAAAAAAAGAGTGAACATTTTTATTAATCTCAAATATCTCGTGAAATATGGAATTGGTCTGACTAAAATAAAGATCAACTGAAAGTTTTTATAAATAAAATAAAGGTATCTTCAATTAACCTCCATAATTAAAACATCGAAAAAGGTTTTTTTAAAATGCTGTAAAATGTTCAAATGGTCCAAAAAATCACAACACTAAAAATTGGTAAATATTGATTTTGGAATTAAGTAAAAATCTTTAGAGCAAACACAAATATTGATTAACAATTAATTTAATCCCATAGACATATTTTTGAAAAATCCATTTAACATTTTTTTTTTTGAGAAAAATATGAACCTACAAAAAATAGAACTAAATTGTTTAAATATCCTAAATATTTGGACAAAAAACTGGAAAGACTTTTTGAATTTCTTAAAATGATAATTTCACTTAAAAGAAAAAAATAAATTGCAATTTTTAAAAATTCAACAGGCTTTGCTGAAAATACTAAATTTATTAATCTTTGCCAAAATACTATCATTTCCGTAGCTTTTTTTTTCAAAATGCAATACTTTTTAAAATACATCAGTTATTTTTAAGTTCTATGACTTTTTTTAGAATTCAATAAATCTAAGTTTGAAACATGATGCTGAAGTGAATTTTTAATAATAACGTTCTTTTTAATAGAATATATTTAGAAATATATAACATAAATCAGTCGTTGCATAATGCCTTACCAAAAATATTATCCTATCAAAAATATTCTCTCATAACTTCAGTTCAGTTTAATTTTAAGGACAAAATAATCCTTAAACATTATATCCCTTAGGTTATATGCAAAAACCATCCACATAATATTGTTTTCCAAACATCTGGGGTTATGACCGGATTATTACGATTTTTTCTTTTTTGATGTGTGTAGGTTTCTTGAACAAAGGAAATATATAACATTTATCTTTTTTTCTTTAAAACAAGTATTATAAATATTCATAAGATAATATAACTGCTGCCAAAATTGAAAACCAGTCTATAGATATATAGATACATTTCATTTTTAACTAAAAAAAAACTCAAATAAAATAAAAATCTTATGCAATCTATTTCTGATTGCAGATTTTTTCCCATAAATCTGTCCTCTTTATATTATATGTACATTATATACAATATCAAATAACAAAAAGAAAAAACAAACATCCAAGAATTATAATATTCTATTCTCCCTCATTATTATGTAAGAATTTCTTTCCGTATACTCACATTGCATAAAAAGAAAAACAAAATTATCTCACTGTCGATGTCGATAGTACGAGTATATATTTAAATATACAAGTTGTGAATAATATGTAAAGCAAAATAAAATAACGCATATAACGAAAACATCTAATGAATGCACATTTGTGAATTACTGATTATGACATCAAAATGACATTAGGCTCTCGTATATTATTACAACTGCCGCGAAAATTGATTCCACCGCACTCGAGTGCGGCAGCGATAACTGCCCCATAAATAGCATTACAACATGCAACGCAAAATGCAAAATGCAATACGCAACGCCAACGGCAACGGCAGAAACAAACAACAAACGGCTCAAAACCGCACAAACCTAAAGTACACTCGAGGCCAATCTTCATCATTACCGCTTTAACTACAACAACCTAAGTGGTTTCCGAACATATTGTAATAAAACATATGTATCTGTAAGATACATGTTCTTAAGTTACGGTTTTTACATATTTTAATATATTTTTTCTTGTTGTTATTGTTGTTTCGATATATGTTTACGTATTACGAATTAATTTTTTGTTCCTTGATTATTTTTATTGCAATTAAATGTATCTGAACGAGGGAAAACAAGTATCTGAATACATAATAATGTTTATCTCGACCTTCAATTTATATCTTTTCTTTTGTATTTTGTTTTTCTTTCCTTAGGCTTTTATGTGCAAGTATCTTAAGTTTTTTTAAACAATCCCACAATAATTCGCTCTAATTATCCGGATTTTTACTCACAGTCAGTTTAGATGTTGGGGGGGACTTGACTCGACTCGACTCGACTCGAATATTTTATAGCTAAGGCAAAAAGGCATCAAATTAAATTTAAATCTCAAGTACTTTTCAAGATATTGTAGCTCGGCTATAGTATTTCATTCGCACTTTTAGCGGCCTAGAAAAGCTTATATCTACCTTATCCTATCCTATCGTCGAGGAACGACGATGACGGTTGGTCGTTTATTTGTTGTGCGATGCGATGATGGTGATGTTGATGTTGATGCTGATGTGTTCTGGTTTGTATCTTATATCTTTTTTTTGTCAGTCTTCTCGAGAAGGTACCTCAAAGGAATTGCCGGGTTTTGATGATTGAATAGCAAATTTTTATGACTCTTTTCTTATTTTTTTTTTGAGAATAAAGAAGAAATGAGGATGAGGAGGGATTTGGGGGGGGGGGGGTGATAAAGATATAGAGCCTTTGGTGTGGTCTGGGGAATATAACAAGATTGCAAATAATGTAGGTCGTGTCGTGATATTGTGTTTATGTTATGTTTTATGATATTGTTTAAAAATGGAACAAAAATGGAATCAGAAGAAGAAGAAATGTTCTGGTTATATAATTTTCCACCATTTATGAAGTGGGTTATAATATTTTATAAAAATATACATTCCCAAATAAGAAAAACATTCATACGTTTATTTATATGGATAAAACATATAATATCATATTTTATTTTTAAGATAACTCTTCAAGGACATTTCATCTTTGGCAAGTGCCATAAACAAATTGAATAGGCCTCAAGGAGATTGCTTTGAAAATCTGTTTTTTTTTTATTTCTATACTTTATTTGTTGTTTCTCTTTCTTTCGTTTGCTGTTTATCTCATCTTTATCTGTTTTTACTTGTTTTTTTTTTTGTTTTGACAAGGGAGATTTTAAGGATTATAAAATAAACTTTGGAATCAGTGTAGGAAAAAGCTTGTGGCTTTTCTGAGGTTTTCCAATTATTTGGACAAAGATTTTTGTGTTTTTTTTCTTGAAATAGTGGGTTATTTTTAGGGGGAGGGGGGTTAAATGACGGTAATGGATTTTGTTGTCAATTTGTTTTTAAGGAGCACAAAAAAGTCTTGTGGTTTTTTGACATTATCGTAATGACCTTTTAATAGTTAGACGGGTTTTTGAAAAACAGATTTTAAAGGAATTTTGGATGGGATTTAGAACTTTATTGGACATACAATAAGGCACTCAAAATCCGTATGTTTGTTAGGAAATATGATTGAGAAAAGTGTAGACGTTTTTTTAGTTCGAAAATAAAACAAAAATGAACTTCAGTAGAATATTTTGATTGATTTATCGCAGTTTCGAAGATACTTTTATACCATCAAAATACCATTTTTGAGACTTAAGATATTGTAGAGGCCGAGAGAAATACTACCAAATTAATCCATAAACTTAAGCAGAATTTTATTATTTACATCAGTGGCAGCTTACAATAAATTGTTCAAATTGATTGAGATGTCGTCTAATTTTTGTTCAGGGTTCAAGGCCTTAATAATTGACTTCTTTTTGTCTTTTTAACTGACAGCTGTCATTTACGTTATCCTTAATTTTGTTTGAGATTTGATAATGAAAAAAAATATTGCTTCGAGAATGTTGATGTGAACGACCTTTGGTTCTCACAAGACTGAGCCACATGTCTTATAACTAACGAAACAATCAAACTTTCGGTGAGTCGATTATCCCACGTCGTATAACTGAGGGGAGTGGCTTCTAAGATCGTACAATTTAAGTCGTTTGACAACGCAAATAAGCAGCCCGAAACGATTGAGACTTTGGAAGGGAAATATCATATATATGTAAAAAGCGTTCGAAAACTGGGTCTATTGGCAGACACTTATTAATGCCAACGGTGTTCAATCGCCTTAAATAATTATTAGAACATTATGAAAAACCCTTGTTTTTATAATAAAGCGGAAATCTTGTCCATAACACTAAATTATATGCGTTTTATTTCATCTTGAAAATTACCATTTTTTAAAACGATATATTGAAACTTTCGAGTCGATCGGTTGAAAATTGTCATAGTATTGAATCTGGCCAAAAATACATCTAATACTAAAATTCTAAAACCAAGTTTTCAAAGTTTTTCCTACCATAATCTTTTAGTACAAGATTTTTGAAGTCCTAAGGGTTCATTTAAAAAATCAATTTTCCGAAATTGTAGTGTTTTCTTCGGTATTAAGAAAATAAGATTAAAGCTAAATTTTCAGAACTTATGTGATTTTGACGAACCCATTGTAATCTTAAAAAAAACTGCAAATGATAGAATTTTAAAAAATAGTTGTGTAAGTATTAGTTTTTGAACGAAAACACCCTTAAAATAGACCTCTTCTGACGCACAAAAAGCCCTTAAATGCTTACGTCTATCAGAAAGGTAACATTTTCACTACCTTAATAAACTTATGAAGACATAAATTATAAGGTAAACATGACTAAACACTTCTATCTTGTCTCTTTGCATATCTACATCTATATTAACCATCATTTCTAGTAATTCATGTCTTTTTCTTCTTAGTCACAAAATAAATGCCAAAGTTAAATGCGAATATAAACCCCCAAAAAACACAACCATATATAGAGATAGAGAGAGGGTGTTTTTGGGGCAGCCATAGAAATAAACATTTTGTGTGTAATGTGATATGTACAAAAACCTAATTTTTAGAGTGCTTCATAAAACAAACAAAACAAAATTAGAGATTTCTTCTTCAGGTTAAAAGGTAAAACAAAACCAACAAACAAAATAAACTATGTAAAATAATGTGCAAAAGGACATGATGAACACAAACACACACACACATACTCGTAACTTCCAATTCAACAGCGTGAAAATTACTAAGAACAAAGATATAGCAGTAAATAGTGAATAGCATACATTTTAACCCCTACATCATTCGTGATTGGTTCTAAGGCCGGTTGGTTGAATCGGTCACTCAAAACTCCCCATTTAAATACTGTAATCAAGAGTAACTTCAATTTGCTTTATTTTGTTTTTTTTTTTTTAATTCCTATTCCAGTTGCTTTTATGCAAAATAAGGGAGTGTTTTATGGCATGGCATTCCTCTTGAATGTTTTTGTAGTAAAATGAAAGGAACTCACTCTTAATCGATATCCGCAATATAGCATAATTATTATAATAGTACCTTTACTATGTAGCTATTGTTGTAATTTACCCCTAACCCTGGTTTCAACCTCCCTAGTTCAACTAAGTTCATATAATAAGAAAAACAGCACCAGAGTATGAGACATAATGTACATAAAGGTGTAACAGGAAATTAGAGTGCCATGCTAATGAAAGTTTACAAAAACGAACACCAAACGAGACGTCCCATGGAAATGGATGTCTTTACAAGTACTAGAAAGAGGAAGAAACTATTTTTGAACTAAGTTCTTGAAAATGAAACTTTGAAAATATGAAAATTACCATATGAGCATAACATTATTTAAGTACATATGGTATGAAAATAAAGACCAAGACGTTGTGTGTTATCAAAACTTTGTTGAGAAAAAATACAAAAAAATCAATCAAAAAAAGTAAAAAAAAATGTTGTTAAGGACATTTTTAGAGAGCTCCTTTAGGCTTGACTGACAAAAGTTCAGTTCACATAAAGTAAGTCTAGTATGGCGTTTATATATAATTTATATATTTTCTTGACCAAAACATGAAAAAATGGATGCAAAACAGAGAAATCAAAATTAGTTTAAAAAAGTACACCATGGCGTATGAGTATTTTTTCTTAAACATAATTTTTTATTTCACTTTTTTTTACTAAAAGCGTTTAAAATGGCTTCTGAAAATCTTTCTTATGACTAAAAAATATTGCAAATGTTCCAAAAAAAATTAGAAAGAATGACTAAAAATGATTCTAACGAAAACTTGTAACATATAAAAGAGTAAAAAGGAAAAGTAATGTAAATTTTTTTTGTTAAATAGAGGAAAGTTGTGTCAAGATAGGAAACAAAATTATTTATTTAGTTTCTACATACAGACTCAATTATTTTCAATAAATAAATAAAAATTAAACATTGAAAGATATCCGGTAAATCAATGTAGCTAAGTCCACTCTGGCGTATGAGTACTTTTTTTTAAAATTAAATCTATAGAACTTTAATTGTATTTTGTAAAAAGATAATAAGTCTGCAATTTTGTTTTATTATAATAAAAAACTTAACACACTTATGGATACGTATCAAAAACAAATTTACAATATCCGTTTTCAGTAACTATTAATCTTTTTTTTTATTTAAGGGTAGAACTAATTTTCTGAACTATTAAGTACTTAAAATCAAGCTAACTTTATAAGTACTTTAAATATCTGCACGTGTAAAATGATATTAAAAGTACTTTTTCAAGCCATTCAACATTTGCAGAACTTTGCCATATGTAAATAGCCTTGAAAAAATGTGAATTTATCACGAAGTTCGTGTTAATTAAAAATTTAAAATAATTAAATTCTTTACTTTCCCTTAGTAAAGTACATAAAAGCAAGATAAATAATTAGATACTTAAAAAAAGATAAGCTTTGAAAGAAGAACAAAAAAGTAATAAAGATAAATCAAAAATTATAATAATTTATTTATAAAAAACAATAGCTTAATAATTTAATTTACAATTTCATTTTATCAAGTAGTCATTATCAAGTTTTTTTTACTACTTAAATTCTAAAATATACATTGACCCATAGATAAATTATTTTGTAACCTTTTTTTGCCTTTCCATTGAATTTTTAAAAAAGAATAAAATACAAAGTTCATTTAAATAAAACATAATTTTAAGTTGAAATGATTCCCAAGAAAGGTCAAGACAAAAATTAATCGCTACAATTTTCTTTTGATTTTATTATTTTTTGAAAAGGTTAAGACGGCTTAAGACCAGTTTTTCTTTTTATAGACTATAAGAAGATTATTTTTGGTTCTATTTTTGTGTATCAATTATATTCAAGAATTCTTTTTATGTTTAAATTATTGTTAAATATCGCACCTATTTTATATTTTATTTGTTTGAAACCATAACAATTGCTACTCATATTTTTTGTTTTGATTTTCTTTTTTAGAAGCTTAAACAAAAGCAAATATGAAATTAAATTTATAATGGCGAAGATCTTTTATGACATAGATATGAAATTAAGATATTTATGTATCTAATTATTTAGTTTTTGTTTGGTTTTTCTGTTCCTTACTCATCATCTCATCATGCTATCTTTTTTTGAAATACCAGTTGAATATGTTTGTGTTTTTTTATTTGTATCCCCATTAAAAGCAAGAGAAGTATACAAAAAAAGATACAAAAAACATTTGAAAAGATATTTTTCAACACCTGTCAATATCGCATCTAGCACACAGAGAGAACAATAACCTCAATAGAAAACGTGTTCACTGTTTTTTTTATCTATTTTTTGTTTTATGTTTTTATCTTTTTTTGAGAACAAATATTGAAGAATAGAAAAGCGTGTGTTGGTATATTTTTATTTTGGATTGTTTAGAATTTTTGTTATTTTAGGTCAACTCAAATGAAAAAATAAAAAAAATGTGTGGTTAAATTGCTTCGATTCTTTAGAACAAAAGATGGGATACGTGAGCTTTGACAGTTATGGTATATTGTATACCAAAATATAAAATTAGAAACTAAATAACATTTTTAAAATGGATAAAGTAACTCTTATTTAAGACAACTTAAATAGTTGAAATTTGTTTAAAGAAGATACATGACTCCTTCACTTTCTTTCATGTTTGTTTGTTCTTTTTTCTTTGTAAGAAACGTTCTTTTATTTTCACATTACATATAATATAATTTTATCTGAGGGCACACTGAAATTCCTGACAGCAACAAAACTCCATCATCCAGAGTTTTCCTTAATGTTTACTGTGGCGTTTGAGAACTTTTTTTAAATTTAATATAAAGACATTTTAATTTGAAAAGGTTGACCAGGCCAGAAAGTATGTGGTACGAAAATTGTAGAAAATTGTATTCTTGACAATGTGGTCAAAGGTGTTAATACCATTGGAGTTATAAAATTGGAGATGATCACGAAAAAACGATCTTTGGCGGTTTATAGCAAGATTTAGAACACCAACAGGAATTTATAAACAAATTGTCAGCTTACTATCTCCCATCCTAAGGTTGACTTCTTGATTAGCTTTATTTTATTGGACTATTTACTAAGCTAAAATGGTTAGAGTTTTTTTTTAAGTTTGAATTATTGGACTTTTTTTAGAAATCTTTTTTGCATGAAAACAAACAAAATCTAGTCTTCACAGACTTCAGCAAATCATTTGACAAATTTAGTTATGAAATTCTTCTTGAAAAATAAAATAATATTGGACTTATCGACCGCTTCGTTATGTGGATCATGTCACATCTTAAAAATTAAATATTATACCATAATGTTCAGGAGTAACCTTTCATGTCACTATAATTTCAATTCTGATGTACCTTAAGGGAGTCATATTGGGCCATTGCTTTTTATTTAATTTATTAATAACTTTCTTTCTGTTTTAAATAATTCTATATCGGTAATCTATGCAGATGATCTTTCAAAATTTTACCCCACGACGGATTTTAAAGAACTACAAGAAGATTTAAATCAATGTTGGAAACCGTGCGATACAAACGGTTTAATGTCCATTTATTCTTTGTCGATTGCATTTCAATCTGAGTCAGGCTAGCTTAAGAAGGAATTTACCGCATAACACTATTTTTAGCAGATCAAAGTGTGGGGCTAATTGCCACATAATCAACTAAACAGTAAACTGTTAAATTCTCTATACTCATTGAATCTACTCGTAAAAATGTAAACCTCAAATCTGCAAGCTTTTAAAACATTAACTTTTTTTGCTTTTAGTACCTAATTAAAATTATTTTAGTATTAATTTTGGATTTAAGTAAATATTGTAAACTTAACTAACAATAAAATAAGTTAATAATAGAAATTAATAATGAAAAATGTTAGATGATAGACCACGTATGGTCTTTTGTCTTATTTACATAACTTTTTTACTTTGATTTGTATGTTTTGGGTGACAAATACATTTTTTTTAAACAAAACACTGATTTTAATATTTTGAAGTCTCATAATCAAATGCAAAAAATCAAAAAACATTTTAATTTTTGTTGGTTTTTTTATTTTAATAATTTTACGATAATTTTAAAAACGTTTAATTGTGAATAAAAATTGATAAAAGATGCTGAAGAATATTTACGAAAAATAAACCAAAGGCCACATGCATAAACTTTTCTTTCAAGCTTCGTTGGAAAGGAAAGGAAATCATTATTTTGATTCTGATCTTAAATTTTTCAATGCCATAGTCCTTGTTTTTTTTGCAAGATACAAATTCGATAACAAAAAGCAAGTTCTTAAGACTAAAAAAGCAAACGAAACATTTAAGCTGAATCAATATCAGTTACATTTATTTGGTACACTGAAAAATGTTTGTTCGAACAAAATTTTAATTTTAAAAATTGATTTTTAGAAATTTGGGACTTAAATAATACGGTTTATTAAAATCTACTATCATTCTTCAAAAAAAAAAAACACTGAAATATAGTGTTTTTTTTAAACAAAGAATTTAATTTTGAAAAATCCATTTTTTGACAGTTGTCACTTTTGAAGCTGTCATTTGAAAAGCTTTTACTAAAAAACGAAATATATTGAAGAACACATTTAAAGTGTTAAAATTCACTGTCAGAATTTGTCCAGAAAATTTTGATACCAGTGATAAATTATTACCGAGGTTATAATGTAATATCTTTCCACTTTTTCTTTGGATCTCGTGAAAAATAAGTTCTTTGCCAACAGAGTTGAAAAAAGAATGCAATCTTTTTTGAATGCAATCATTTATGACTTCAATAATGAGATTACATTCATTGACTTCACTTTAAGATTTCAGGCTTCTAGGTATGCAATTTCCATTCACTAGTAGTAAAAGATTGCCATCATTTTTTTCCTCATACAACAATCAGTTAATGCAATGTTTAGAGAATTCACTCACTCTTTTCAGTCTTTTTATTTCTTCTTTGATTTTTTATGTTAAATTTTGAATTCTTTGTTTTGAAATTTTCCTTCATAGACCTTCTTTAGTTTTATTGAACTTTAACCCCAGTTTAATGATAAAACTTCATACAAACAACACAAATGAATTTAAAAGAGTTCAAAAGGTTGCAAAAAATGTTTGAATTCTCAAATGGTTGCATAATTTGAATGAAATCTAAAGTTCCAAAGTGAAATCAATGAATGAAATTTTCTAATTGAATTCAATAAATGATTTTTAAAGACTGAACTCACAAAAGACTGCATTCTTTTACAAATTGTTCACATTCGTGAAGTTATCAAGGGAAAAAAGACGCAAATGCGTTAATTGATCATGGAAAATTTCATGGAAGGGAACATAAGTTGATATTGCTTATATTTTTAATGAAATACTTCTTTCCGTATCATTGAATAATTAAATTATAGGGTAATATAAGAATGAAACCTTTTATTAGAAGACAACATACGTATGGAATTATTATAGCTTTTTAAGCTCAAAAACGATTAATTGATAACATGGTAAAATTGTTCATATTTGCTTAAGTTTGACACCATTTTTTTAGTATCTATTCAAATTTTACAATTTTAGAGTATTGGATTTATTTTATTTATTACGTACAATTTTATTTATTTTAAATACTTTTAAAGGTTATCAAAATTTATTTTGTCCATAATATTATATCATTACATAAAACAAACAAGTATATGAACATACATTTGTATATCTATAAAATCTTTTTTAAAAAAAAACCTTGTCATTGTAACGGTTTTTATAAGGTTAAACGGCTTTTCCATTTATAAAAATAAAAAAACAATTAAGTGTCTGTAGAAATGTTCAAAGTTGTAACTCACACAATCTTGTTTTTGTTTTTGCTTGCCTTATAAAAGTCTATTTTTATAAGTGTTACAAAACACGATAATAAATTATTTTACCATAAAAACAATATGCATCAAGATTACTTCCATTGAATGCATATTATGTCTGCTGTAGTCTATTTTTTCTTACAATAATTAGGTAAGGTTATTTCTAATTGATTTTACACGCAATAATTTATGTACGTATAATAAATTGAATAATATCAATTGATTTGACATATCTGAGTCGCATAACCAAATGTCAGAACACATAAACATCATTTTATGACAATTGCTAAATCATATAAAAATGTTTTTTTAACCATCAATACAAAAGAAAAGAAAAAAACAAGAACATTGTGATTATGTAAAAAAAACTTGTTTTTTATTTGATTAGATGAAATGTCAAAAACCCATCGCGTACAACTGTCAGAACGTAATCATTTGTTGACAACAAAAAACAAAAACATGCCACTTATATGTGTATCTAAAAAACATCAGAAGAATAGAATAAAAATTGCCATCTTACGCAATGATCAGTCGTCAGTCGTCGTCGTAGTCGCGTATTCAACGAACTTGTTTATAAACGTGACAACTCGGCAACAACAAAAAATAAATATTCATAAATACAACTAGCGCCAAATGACAGCTGAATCTACTACAAGTACACAACGAACTGCAATATCGGCAATATCGTAGATACGCAAAGTGTGCTGCAACAAAGCTAATATAAAATTACAACAATCATTGATTAAATCACTCTTGTTACAATAAATAAAGTGAACAAATAAAGAAATAAAAAGGAAAATTACACAAATCATAAGAGAATTACAATTACCTCTCCTAAAACTGTTATATAGTTTTTTTTTTTCTTTTTTGAATAAAAATAATTGTCATCAATTGCATAATAAATCGCTGTTCAAATAAAATTTTTAATTCGCTGTTTTTATTCGTTCTATTGACTTGGAGTATTCTCCTTCAATTTGAGAGGTTCTTGTGAGAAGTGAATAACATTTTCCCAACCAATTCTACAATCCTCTTCCTTTTATTCCCCCCTTGATATAAAACCAGCAACAACAACAATGATAATCCCATAGAAATTATGCATTCATAAGAAGACGATGACGATAAAGATGAAGCAGAAGCAGCAGTTGGAGGAAGGAAATAAAATAGCAAAACCGGCAGCAAGCGACTGCGACATCGTAAGGCATCACATCTCGTAGATCGTATAAATAAAAGTATCTAGATACAAAACGAGTAGAAATATCTTTTTCTACTCGTATATTTCTGTGTGAACCTAATTAAGTCAAAAACGTTACTACGCTCTTGAGATTACCTCACACCGTCGCGTCGCGGTTGTCATGCACGTCACGTCGTCATCAGTCGGTAACACTCCTAACTCATATCTCCATTTAGTAACAACAACTACTGTGTTACCATTTTCATCATCATCATCACCATCACCATCACCATCACCTACCTTACCTACAATCATTGGATTTGGCTTGAATTAATCCAATCACCAAAGCAGGCCCCCTTTATACGGAGAGACGTCTTTTGTCAGTTTTTGTTTGTATCTTTTTCTTTTTTATTTGTTGTTATTATTGCACATTTAGGCATTTTTGTTGTTGTTGTTGTGTTAATTTGTATGTAACAGACCTACATGCAATACCCGGCGGTTGACTTTGACATACTTTTTGAACAACAAAATGAAAGGTAAAACACCAACTAAAAACACAGCATAACTTTTGTCGTATACTCTCATTTAGTAAAGCTTTGTGCCGCTTTTTTGTTCGTTGTTGTTGTTGCCACCTTTAAGTTGGTGCTAGAGCTGGGAGCTGGGAGCAAACTGGGGCTGGGATTGGCGCTATAAGCTATATACGGGCAGACAGCAGAGATTTCTTTTAAGTCATTTAGGTTGCTCTTTGTATTTTTAAACGGAGATGGAGAGAGAGAGACAACAAGAGAGTGAGAGGAAATAAGAAACACACACACAGAAAAAGAGAACTTGGACGACTTTGGGAAAAGATGTTTTCGCCGCAATGCGCTCTAAGCTGCTGTGACGAGCTGTATTTAGGTGGATATTGTATCTACAAAGCGCTACGACGACGCTACAACACTGGTTGCTTTTTGCAGCCTTTTAGAGATGCTGGTTGGCATTTCTGTTTGTACTCTAGAGTTGAGTAAGTTTACTTTGCTTGCTTCTTTGGTTGGGTTCTATGTGTAGCTTCATAGTCGTCGTCGTTATCAGGGTTGCCACATTTTGAACTTGATTAATAGCCTAATTTAAAAAAAAACAAGTAGCTTAAAAAAATCCCAATTTCAACAATTAAATCTGGTTCAGTTTAAACATTTTTGTAGCCCAAAGCTAGAGTCAAAAAAAAAGGCCAAATAATAGCCCTGTTTTAATGAAACACAAATTTTGTATCCTATACAAATTTTGGGTGGGAAAAAAACTGGCCACAAGAACGCGCGAATAGCAATACAACAAAATTTTGTATTTATACAAAAATTTGTAGCTCAAAATCAGATTCGAGAAAAAAACACTAATCAATAGCTCAATTTCAATACAACAAATTTGGTATCAATTAAGAATAATTGTGGAGAAAAATCGAAGCCCAAATAATAAACCAATTCCAAGCAAGAAAAATAGTTAAATATACAACTTTTTCAATAAGTCAATTTCAACACAAAAAATTGGTGTCAATTAAGAAAAATTATAGCCCAATTTCAGACAAGAAAAAGAGTTAAATATAAAAGCATTTGTACCCAAAATCAAAGCAAAAAAGAGCCCAGTTTAAATACAAAAATTAAAGCTCGAAATTGTAACTGGAAAAGTAGCCCAATATTAGTACAAAATAGCCCAATCAATAGCTCAATTTTAATAAAAACCAAATTGAAATATTTGTAGCCAAATATCGCAGCCAAAGAATCAGCCTTATTAATTAACCATTTTCAATGAAAAAAATCTCGCTTAATATACAGATATTTGTAGCCCAAATTAGTAGCAGAAAAAGTAGCTCAATTTCAATAAAAACGGAATCTGACAGAGTATACAAATATTTGTATCCCAAGTCCATATATTAGCTCAATTAAAAGTCGTATTTCAACACACATAAGTTATTGTCGACATAGTGATGTGTTCAAGATTGGCAAATTGGGCTATTTAGTGGAAATTGGGCTATTTTGCTCAAAATTGCCGAAAAAATTAGTATCAAATCTTATATAGTTTTCTAGGCACAAATAAATGATTTTTTATATTGTTAATGAAAATAAAATCCAGTAAGTGTTAAAAGATTTTAATTAGAACTTTTTCAACTCCGATTTTTGGCTTCAGGTATTTTTAAAGTTTGCTATTGAGCTTTTTTAGGACTTGGCAACCCTGGTGGTGTTGTCATTTGTCGTTTTTAAGATATTCCTGCTCCAAATTTAGTCTTTACACTTATACACAGATAAAGCAATGTAAAAGTATTTACTTTTTTCTTTTTAAGTGTTTGCTATTTGCTGTAGGTCTTTTGTGTTTGAGTTGTTTTTTTTTATTATTTTTGCTTATTCTCTTTAACATTACATAATTGGTATGGAAATTATCTGTTTGGCGTTCGTAGCGGGTGGTACGTAAGTTATAGTTTCTTTGCTTTGCTTGCTTGCTTTCATGTTTTCTTGCTTGCATATAGCAGGATTGACATTAGTACCTACGCCTTAAGGGTTTCGTTAAAGTCTGTGAGATGGTTTTTGGAAATTCAAAGCTTTTAGCATATCGTTTATACTAACTTCCCATGTTTTTTATTCAAAAAGGGAAGATAAAAACATAGCAGACCAGTAAATATGGGAATGAATTTTAAATTTAGATCCTTAAGAATAGAATGTCTTTTTTTGTATGTGTGTCCTTCTTCTTTTATCCTTGTTAGATTTTTGTTTGTATCTTGTTGTATATTTAATATTTTTAAATGAAGCAATTTTGATGCTTTGAAGGACACACACTTATTATATCACTTTTCTCGTTGTAATAAAAGAAGACAAATTATTTGATGAGAGTGAGACAATTAAATTGTTTGACTAGAGCCTATTATAAGCACTAAAAATACCTCGTCCTCTTCGTCTTCCTTAAGATTGTTAATTAGTCATATGTACATACTACATACCAGAGTATATAAATGTTTGTCATGAATGAAGTCGTCCTTAAAACCAACTATATGTAGGTTATATTTAGATGGTACAGAATTGGAGTATGAAAGTACATACGAGCATATTAACATGAACATGTATATTATTAAATTCTTGCAGATTCGCAGAGGGAGTAATTTTATGCTTGAATCAAATATTCAAGAAGGAGTCTATATTAGGTGAGGTAGATGCTGTGTTATATATGTATTTGGGTTTTGTAATTTCTTGTGCAAAGATGCATTTTCAAATATATGCAGAAACCTAAATTCACTTTTAATAGCAGAAAGGTCTAAAATCAAACATTAAAATTATTATTTGCTTGGTAGGATCCATTAGAATTAGGAAGATACTGAATTTTACGAAACAAATTTAAGTTGATTTCGATTTAATATTTTAAAACAATAATGAATATTTCTTTAAGAAAGTATTTAAAATGGATAGGATCCCAAATATCAGATTTTTTTAATAATGCACTCAAACCAAACTTTGTTTTCCTCCATTAAAAACTTGAGATGATAAATGTTCATCAAAAATACAGTTTTCACTTAAGTTTTAACATAAGAAGTTGAAAATATTCAAATTTTTCATGGCAAAAAACGTAATTTAAAAAAACAAATCCACAAAAACTGTTTTGCAATATGAGTAAGCCAAATGGGACGATTTCAATGACTTCTTCAGGAATGTAAACTGGTCACTTTGCCTCCAACGCAGATATGGCTACAAATTCAATACTTTGTGGATTTAGAAATATGAAGCTGAATAGGGTGAAATCTTTTAAACGCTAATTAAACTCAGGGATTGATTGAGCTGTAAAGCGGTCATAAGAATGAAAATGTAAGTTTAAGTTGTTTTAAAACCAATCCCAGCAAGAAAAACCATAATAAGTTTAAACATGGTATTCAACATCCTGTCGAATGGAGAATTTTTAACCCCGTATAGAATTGAATGCTCCAAATGCTGTCACCTGTCGTTAATGCGTAACTCACCGCTTGCATACAGGGAAATAAAGAACTTTCAGTAATCGGTACAACTTGTGTAATGATCACATATTCGACATTGCCTACAATTAATATTAAGCTATGTGCTTAAAATTTCTCCAAAAGTGCAAGAAATTGTTTCTCCTTTCTTATCTGGCTGTAATCTTCAAACCCTTCATTTGTCCAAAACTTGATTAGAACTTGCATATTGGCGCAGCTGCCTATAAAACAAGTTTAAGACGTTTGTATAGAATTTAAAAAAAAGAGCTTTGATAATGTAGACAATAGAACTATAACTGACAAATATACTTCGCTTGAAATGTTTTTAGCCTTTCATGTTTAAGCGATATTTTTTCAAACAATTTGCTGTTAAAATAGCCAATTTCATTAACTCCCCCTCCCACTCTCCGAAATGCGCATCACAATAAGTATAGAGATTTTCTTTTTAACCGCACATCGAGAATGTAGAATGGTTTACCTATCTTTGGCTTTCCCTCCCATTTCGATATTCAAAAATTTAACACCAATATGCATCTCTCTTTAAATCCTACCCAATTTTTCAAAAGCTCACACTTTAGCTAAACTTTAACTAAAGTAAGGAAGTTATCGATAAACTTATGTAATTTCATTAATTTGACAAAACAATTTTGTACAATATACAAAAAAAACCACTAAATGAACAAAGCACCACGAATATCTCTGAAAAAAAAACAGTTTACACTTCAATTTTTGATTATATAATGTCTGAGTTTCTGAATTTGTAAGGGTACCAATGGGTATCAACGTGGGTGTCATCTCTATCTTCACCTAATAATAAGCTTATAGTAATCCTTTCAAAAAGAGGATAAGAAAAACAAATGTATAAAATATTACGAACAAAATATATTTTTCTAGACAAAGCATGCGGAAGAATATTATAAAATAACCTCGAAAAATACTAATCGAAATGAAGCATTGCAACAATGTCACTGCCGGAAAATTGTCGAGACGAATCATCGGCATCATAAAACATTTTTTTTTTATTTTTCTGCAGAATTTTTTAAATTAAATGAAATGTAATGACACACCTTTTTCTGCTCTCATTGACATAGAAAATATAAAAACACAAGAAAGAATATAATGTTGTTATTCATTGAAGTGCAACAAAATAGTGCTACTCTATAAATTCATCCTATTTGCCAAACCTCCCTTTCCACCTTTTACGTTATATTTCAAATCCTAATTTACAAACAAAACAAATTGCTTACATTTTCTAATGTTTTGTTCTTTTATTTCTCATTGAAATAAATGCAATAAAATCAAATTTGTCTGGCACCTCGTCGGTAGTCGAATCAAAAAACACAAAAATTATCTTACATAATAAAAGTAGCTAAATATTAAAATGAAATCATACGATACGACGACGATACGAGACAATTTGAGACAAGATGCTGCTAAATAAAAGAGATACATATTCAAGTCATCAAAAACGATTCCACCTATCCTAAGGATGAAAATAGATACGTGAGTTTGTAATTGAAGTAGACGCGCCACCAAACAATTCATCTCTATAATAAACTTCCCCTTTCCCTTTTTTTATATTCTTTTAAAACTTGTCAGCATAACTCAACCCAACTCAAAAATCAAATCGAATCACCTTAAAAACGCAGTCGGCTTTTCTAATTTGGCACAATTCCATTTTAAAGAATTTTTATTATTTTTTACTATTTTAATCGAATAAAATGAGAACGTGGCGTACATCGCAGCAGCAGGAGGGTCACCCAACCTCATCTCGTATGTGGAGTCCTTTATACAGCTGCAGTACCAAAAATACACTTTTCGATTTATATCTTTAAAAAATATTCATCCAATCCAATTTTTAACGACATCATTGAGCAAATGTTTCTTTTTGATTTTGTTTTTGAAATGATGATAATGTTGATGATGATGATGATCTTGGAAAATTAACACACCACATTCATCTTCACGTTGCCGCCACCACCCGCCGCAACGCTTCCGATTCTATTGGGTGTCCATCGTTTCGGTTGGTGCCTCCCGCTTGTTAGTACGTCGCGTTGGTCGTCGTTGCCAAGAAATAGCTTGCATTTTTTAATTTTCTTGAGAAATTAATTTGAAGGGGCAATCGAAAGTTCATCGGATTCATTGAAAAACGAATAAAAACAATCGAATACGTATCTATGTATCTCTTATTATTTTTTATTTTTTGAGCACACGTTCTTCGTATTTAGAAGTACTCGTGCTTAACCTGTCAATTATTACCTTGCAATGAATTACGTCGAGTACGATAGCGGGTTGATTGAACAACAGGTACAAAGTACAGGTAAACCATATTATATCACCATCTATACGAGTACAGCAAGTTTGCTGCTGTTGTTTACATTTTTCTTGATTTCGTAAGAGAAAATCGAGAATAATAAAATATTGTCACTAACTATTTTTATTGCTGCTCTATCATCTATTAGCAAAACAACAATAAAAGGCAATTCGTCATCGTCATCATTTGTTTTGGGATTGTTTAGCTGTTTTATTTTATAGAGAAAGACATTGAATCACCAATAATATTTATTATTGAAACAAAACAAATAATAATAACCTTAGAAAAACTACACAACAGCAAAAATGAGCTTTTGTGTAATTATTGGTTCTGTAAGTACTTAAAGAAAAAGGGAACGTGCATTGATAATGATACAAAAATAAATGTCGACGAAAAGAACATATTGCTCATCGAATTCAGAAGAAAACAAAAATAATGCCAACACGTTTCCGTTTTGATAATTGAGATTTTTCTGTTTTTGTGTTGTTCTTGTTGATTCTCAAGTTTCTTATGTAACAGCTGTTTGAAGAAAACTGATTATTTGTTTGATTTTTTTCTGTTGTTCTTGAGAGGTAAAACAAGGGTCTAAGGTATGAATTGTGAAAAATATCATTCTTGAAATTATTTGTGTTTACGGTTTGGTAACCCCACCCACCTCACCGTCGCGGTCGCTCGCACCAAAAAAATGTAGACAAGAATTTCCGTGTTTTGAAATAAATCAAGAAAATGGAAAATCTTGTTTACAAATTTATATAAAAAGGTTGTTGTTATTTTATTTTATTGTGTGGACTCAGGGGATTTTATTTTGGGTATTCACACGTTGTTTGGGATTTTCTAAGGGTTTTTCCTTATTTGTACAAATGACCTTTCAGAAGTTGTCTCTGGTGGATAAGAAAACAAGATTGCAAAATGTACTACATTAGGATAAATTAGGGTGAAAATACGGGTGTGTTAATTTTGATTTTGAAAAAAAATCCCAGCTTAATTAGATTAGGACCTATGTCTTTAGTAACAAGAAAGAGAAAACCTTCATTATTTATGTAGAAACATAAAAATAGCATTGAGATACATCAAACGATATGTAAATAAAATAAAAGTGGGTGAGCAACCCTGTTAACTGAGTAAGTTTAATTAATAACTTGATTAACTGTGAAGTTTTTATTCGCAAAAATAAGATGAATACAAAGATAAAAATAGATTTTTGTTGACGTTCTATTTTTATTTCTTGGTAAAAAAAAATTGAAAAAATATGAATTTGAATAATAATTAATGAGTTGAAATGAAAAGACTGATTAATGTTTTGCTTTTTGTAGCTTAAAATTTAAGTATTTTTTAAATACTTACAAAATTATTCAAAATTTGTGTAAATAAAGTACATTTTTGAGTTGCTTTTGGTCTTAATTTTTTATAATTTAAAGAATCACTTTTATCTTCTTTTAATATTTTTTGAAAATATAATTATAGTTTTTTGTGGCTTAAAATCATTATCGCAAAAATTGTTTCGCTATTTTCTACGATTTTTTTATTATCATGAATTAATACCTATAATTTCGTCTTTGGTCACAAATATTTCCATAAGAAATTATAGAACCTAAAGTTAATACCCGTATTAAAACTAATTTTAATCTACCATATATTTTAATAATTTCCATATTATACATTATATATATTTTTTTAAAGAAGTGTTAAAAACAAGTTTTTTTGGTCATTTCTTAGACCGTCTAACGCAAACCTTTCTATTGCAGATATTTAAAATTTGTTCACAGTATTTTAATCATCAATCTTTTAACTAATATAAGAACGAAAATTGTTTCCAAATTTTTAGACAGATTTGTTCTTATTTAACTCTCATAAGACTTCAACAAATTTTCCAAAGCTTAAAATCAATTGTTATTTCTAAAGACTTCTATAGTTAGTCTCCGATTTTTTTGTCTTAAAAGGTTTTCAGAACCAGTTTTAACTTTTGCTCAAAAATGTATTCTGCGGTTTTTGCGAGTTGCATGCTATAAAGACTACAAAAATCTTACAGTTTTCTTGTTATAAGTTTTTGTTTCTGGTATGAGGTTTTGGTGTGTTCACACCGCCCAATAAAACAATCTTTACAGTTAATTACCTTCGAAAAAAAAACTCATCCCAAAAAATATAAAATACCGGGAAACTAACCTGTTTAAGGAAATGGTTTGTGCATTCGATTATTTCATTCAAATACACAAACCAATTTTTAATGGTATATATTATTTTCCCTCCATTTTACATTTTTGTGATGTTAAAAAAGTTAAGCTTTCCAACAAGTTATAATTGTAAATAAAATATAAATATGAACATGAATATAAGCACAAATATAAATTTAAAAATAAATATTAATCGCCTTTCCATTCATATAAATTATTTAGTCAGACAAGATCAATTATTCCAATTCACTACCAAAAGTTTTTAATTTTAATTTCGTTATAGTTTTTAAAAACAAATTTGTTTTTTTTTTCTGTTTACTTTTATTCGAGAACAAACTTAATTACACAAAAAGTCAAAGCAATTGATGGTAAAACATCAAAAAGGTACCTTCATCAGCGAGTAAGTATATTTTAAATGTATAGTCACCAATCCTGATGGCAATTACTTTTAAAGCTTTTGACAATAAAAAGAGAACTTTTAATTTAATAAAATCGACCAAAAAAATAAATAAAACCAAGTAGGTACCTACAAGCCCAAGGCCCATTGCAAAAGGCATTAATCACTTCACAGAATCAAAAAATAAAACTGTAAAAAAGGACAGAATTGAAAACAACTTTTCGTTAACTCTCAATGGACAAATTAAAAAACATCAGTGCAGTAAATAACAAACTTATACTGTGTTTTGTGTTCTTCTGTATTTTATGTTCTTTGAATTTTTGTAAATGCCCAGCAGGATGGCAGAAGAGAAAATGTATATGAACCCAAAAATAAAAGCGAAAAAGAGTTAACTAGGATGGAAAATTGAATTTTTTTCTTAACTCCGACTGACGACAGGGAGTTTATAAAAGAAAAGTCTATCTTGAATGTTTTAACATGTACGAGTACTTCCATAAAACTCGTAGTAGAAGAACACAGAAAGACCACAACCTAAATTCCTTCCAACATGGCATTAAATATTTATTCATTGGGTTGAATGATGCCGCTTCCTTTCAAAACGCGAACAAAACGAAGAATTTCAGATAAAAACAAAAATACCGCACAAAAAGCTGCTATGGATGTTTCGACAGTTATGGGGCTTTTTTGTAATTAGAAGCCTTAAAGCTCAATAAAAAAAATGTTTGTTTTTCAGCTCATTCATGATTTAAAAAAGAAAAAACTCAATGAAACCATCCCCATGAACAGTTTTTTAAATTTTCAAAAACCAACTACTAAATGGGGTAGTTCTTTTTTTTCTATTTTTTTTTTCAGCTTCACAAAAAGTTACGTCGTCTGCAAATTTTGAAGCTGAAAAAAAAACTCCAGGACTATAACCATTAACCATAAATCGGAAACATATCAACAAAAGTCAAAATGCCAAAAAATTAAAATGAGTTAAAAGAATAAGGCTCTCCGAACATCATGATTGCAATAACTATACGCCTCAACCCATCATCCACTAGCACTACCAAAAAAGGGTGGTCGATGACGATGACGAAGACAAGGATGGAAATGAGTAAGGGTTGAAAGGGGGAGGGTGGTTTTCTAGGCAGAGTGTCAGAAGGGATGGCATGCCAAAACAAAATGAAAACTCATTACATTAGAACAATGGAAAATGAGCTAAACGCCAAATATTTCACTTAATTGCATGCCTAAGTGTGCTCTCTCACTTGCATATATAGCCACTTTATTCATATAGTCTGTTTGTATGCGAGTGACCTCATTTAAACAAAAATAAAAATAAAAGTTTATTATGTTTTGTTTTTGCTATTTTCTTTTGTTCTTTTATAGAAAAATAAACAGAAACAAAAATAAAAATATGGTACAAATAAACCCAAACACTTTGTCAGTTTAGTTACTGCTGTGATGATGAGGGGGAGGTAGGTATAGGGTGGTCTAGGGCAAAACAAGGGTATGTTGTAAGTACCTATGTACATGTTAAGAACATTAAAACCTTTTGTCCTCCTCCCCGCCTTTCCCTTCAACTAGGCTCTAACTATAAACCACCCAAAAAACAATCGTCCTTTATTTGAGAGAGGGTGTGGTAAATTTTGACGAGAAACTGAAGACGCAGACGGAGACGGAGGAAGAAGGCACCCCCAAAAATAATTCAATATTCAACAGGAATGCGTTCACATAATTATTTTATAGGAGACACACCAACAAAAAAATATAACTAAATGTTGCCATAAAAAGGGGAATATATTTAGTATTTTTTTTTTAGACAAGCGAAAGAGAGCGAGCCAAAATTATGGATAAAGGCTATAAGGTGAGGGTGAAATGAGTTAAGTTTAGATTGACACAAACTCAAATACAGAGTTGACACTTTGCACGAAAATTGAAAGTGAAAAATGTATCTAAGAAAAATTTACTTAAAATACTTTTGATGAGAAGCTTAAAGAGAGTTACATTTTTTCAATGGGGCCAAAGTTAATGAGAAGTGCTTTAAAAAATCATTCATGTTATATTTAGAGGGTACTTAGCAATTTCTGAATCTTCAAAATTCTATTTAAATTTATAGTTCGGATTGTCAATTTCGTATCCGAATATGAGTCGTGTTAAAGTATCTAACACAATCCGAATAGTGTCAAATATGCCGATAACTAAATGAGTCATGTTTTTTCCACTATCTTCGAAACTTTGAACTATTCGGATAACTGTATAAATACGAATGGGATACTTAATGTTTGACACAATCCGGATGCAGCCGGATAACTTCTTGCAGGTATAAGAAAATTTAAAAAAATGTAATGTTATTTACTATCAAAAGCAATTCAAATAATAATCTGAACTGCCTGAAATATCGGATAATCAATACTAGCCGAATAGCTGGAACATCATATCATGAATTGGGATCGTTTTCGAGTATACACTCAAGCAAAAATTAAAACATTTGGAGTAAGAGGTGGATAAAGTAGGTGTAAGACATACATAAGAATATGATATTTAAAGTATGACACTATCCTTTAATTATCGAATTAATTAATGGATCTAAAGCTTAATCTTGAACAGTGATCTGAATAATCTGGAATATTCAATGCTGGTCGAAGAGCTTGAATATCCAAATAAGAATCCGGATCTTGTTCGAGTACACGAAAATAAGCCTTTTAAGTGTGACACTACTAGGAAAGTGTCGGACCTAATTTAAAAGTATATCCGGGCATACACAACATTCATAAAATAAATGTGAATCTTTGTCTAGCCATCGATAGATGCAAAAATAGGGGGAGGGGGGTGAAGGAGGAGATATAGTCTAGACATTATTGCTCTTTTAAACTACTTTTTTCTTAGCCAATTTGTGTTAGTTTTTGCCTTTCTTCTTCTATTGTTAGACTCTTCCAAACCTCGAAGAAGGTGAAATTTTTAAGTTTGTTGTCGTTGAAAACAAACTCTTTGCGTGTTCGAATTTAAAAAAAACATATATAATTTTATTCTGGCCTTAAAGCAACTTAAAAGTCATAAAAAACTGCTAATATTCAAATTAAAGGTAAAATTGATATACACTTAGATTGAAATATTCAAAGATTTTGAACCTTATCGAACTCACAAAATACTGAACATAAATAATGTTAACAAAATAAAAAAAAAACACCTTAAAGAAGCTTCTTCAAAATTAATCCATGAAAGTCCTATTTTGTGTATTAAAAAATCGAGAGGACCTAATGTTTTCGAAAACGCATTCCAAATTTTGATCGGTTGAAAATTGCAGTAGTGGGATGACTAAAATGTCTTTTCCGACCCTAACCTCTTGGGATAAAATCTTCGAGGTCCTAGGGGACCATTTAAAGTTAAAGAACAAATCGATTTTACGAAAATTCTGGGGTGGCATAACCCCTGCGAAAAAAAAAAATCCCAGTGCTCAACAATTGACCTTGGTTATTTCTTTTTTTTTTTCAACACTATCGATATCAAAGGAAATATTACGATTATTGCAAATATTTTCCTTCTATTTTTTATTCCACTTCGATGAGTTTGAGGATTTTTAATACCCTTGAGCCAAACCCACCCCGGCCTGGCAAATACCACCGACTATTTCAGCTTTAGCGTAGATATTTACACGAGGTGCAAAAATCATAGATGAATCATTTTTTGTGTTAGCTGAGAAAAGCAAAATAAATGCGATAGTCACATAAAAATAAAAAATATCTGAAACTTAAAGTTCGTACGTGACAGTCGTCGCACGTCTAGATTTTTTTTTCTATATGAACGTCTTGTTCCGTTGCCGCACCATAGACATCTCCATCACCAAACTACAAAAATCCGCCAACGTTGTCGTCGCCGAACGTCGCGTCGTCGTTGTCGACTTCTTTGTCTGATCTGTGATGATGATGATGCTGTGCGTTTTGCTATTGTGTGAATTGTGAGTGGGATTAAGAAGATTCCTTGTTTTATTTAGTGTAGTATCTAGAATGACAGAAGGTTAATGTGATTGCGTACACGTAATAATTTGCTCTTATATCAAGTCGTAAGTCTCTGCCTCTGTCTCTACCGCTACTGTCTCTGAGCTTATTCTCATTAGATTTTAATTTTCAAAAATAAAAATGAAAAAATTATAATAAATGATTTGTGATTTTCATCTCCTTTTCCTCTGATGAAACTGAACTATGCAATTTAACTATTTTGAGCTCTTCCTTTATTTTTCATCTCTCTCAAGTGTATAATGTTATGTGTACCATGGGTTGGGTATAGTATATTGTTTGAACTTTTAATGAACATTTTAGTGCAGTGAACATTTTTGTCTTACGTACATTGTACTGTACACTGTACATATGTTTTATATTATATATATACATATATAGTAGGTATATAAGGTACTATCAAAGAATAGTTTTTGAAATTTGTGTAGAGAAAAGAGAGCGTGAGCCATGGATGAAAATTACCAAACCAACCCCCCAACTGTTAAGGGTGGGTTATAGTTTAAGTTTATAGGACTGGGAAGTTGCGAGATGATGCTTTTTTGCAGCATGGGTACCAAAAGAAGAATAAAGCGATTCAGGACAAGGTAAACCCAGGATGTGCGTCATCGTTGTCTGTTAGTTGTACCTATAGAATAGAGCTAGATATAGAGCATAACCTTTATATATTGTTATACGCTGTGTCAAAGAGGTGTGTGTAGGACGTTTAAAGAGAATAACAAGAGTTCTTTGAAAAAAAAAAAACAAAAAATAAAACCATGGTCTCTTTTTTAACAACACAGATTGGAGAACATTGACGTAGGATTTTGTAGATACATATATATTCGCGTTTTTCTATGATAAAAGTTCAAAAATAGTTTTCGTTCTAAATATAATAATAACTTCAATAAAATTTAATGGACAGTTTTTTTTTTGTTTTTGAAATCAAGTTTAAAAGAAAAGTATTGAGTGTGTTTTTAATGGTAAAAGGTTCTTCTTGATGTCGTTATAAAAGTTCAAAGACAATAAAATTTTGTCATAAATTGAGAGAAAATCATTTTTTGTCGATAACTAGGGTTAAGGTGACTTATTATTGCTTGATGAGCGTCTCTTAAAAAACATTTAATAGAAAATATTGGGAGTTAATTTTCTGAACGGAAATCATTGAATTAAATTATTAGTTTGAAAATATCATTGGAATCACCTAAGATCAAATAATTAACTAAATTAAAATGATAATGAATATTGTTCCACTAGGATGATGCATTTGTCAAAACTTTGGACTTTTTTTTAAATTTGAAATGTACAATTTTCTTTTGAAAAAGCTTCTGAAAGACATTTAAAGTGACAAAAAGAGGAAAGTGAAAGTTTCTAGCAATAAGGGTTCTCATATATTGACGGCTGAAAGCGGCCATATTAGTGAAGCTAATATTTTTATATTTATTAAAATGGGTGCTTTATTTCAGTTATGCCCATTGCTTTGCTCATTTTAGGGTCGTCATGAACATTTTACCGGCATACATTGTGTGAATAAAATTAAGTCAACTATAGTTTAGTAAACTATCAAGGTTTTCTAAAACCATAGCCATAAATAGCAGAAAAAACTTATGAAGTTAGTTTGGAAGAAGACACAATGGGAACAATTCTTTAATCGTAATCTGGGTGTTCTCTCGAAGAAAATTTATTTACCTCAAGAGCTAAAAGAAATCGATCGTAGGCAAAACAATGAAGTGTATTTACTAAATGGGGCCTGGAACTGCTTGAAACTGCCCCCTAATTTCCATCAAAAAGTCATCAGAAGTGAAGTAATTTCTAGATGAATGGAAGATGTCGGAAGACCGCCCAATGCATTTAAAAAAGTTACCGTTTGATTTAAATTTGTAGCTGGCGGTTATGTGATTTAACTAATTTAGTTATTTTCTTGTAGAAATGTCTGAATCTGCAGGTATATGCAAATATAAGCCTTAACCGTCAATTGCTCTGTAATGTATGTCACTCTTTTTGTTTATATTAAGGATACACTCATGGAGTTTTTGTCAAAGCTATTATGCCAAAGCCAAAGTGTGACCAATTAAAAAGAGAAAAATGGTTTGATGGAGGTGATTGAGAAAATATTCTACATTCGTGTAGTACGGATAAAAAGCAAATCTTCACACTTGGAAATACGCTTGTAGTTGGGATAGAGGCTATTGTTATAACCAGTCTTGGAAGCGTGAGATTATTGTTTAATTGTTTAAGGAGAAAAATGCAACTTATGGCGACGTTACGATAATGCTTAAAACACTTGCATATATCAACGATGAAACATCACCAGTTAATTTGTATCCCCTTCATTTAATACTGTCTAAGAGTCTTGTAGCCCATAATAACGCTCAAGCTTTAGACATATTCAACTGTGCCTTAAAGACAAAAGACAGATCAGGAAGTAGAGGGTAGGAAATCTTCTTACATAGTCTTAGGAATCCCTAACAACTTGCTGCAATGATCACGCATATGATCCTTCCACAAGAAGTGCTTTCGAAAAATGTTAAGGTTTCCAGTTTCCTTGATGCAAGAGCCAAGCGCCTAATTTATGTATCAAGGTAGTAAAAAGGTAAAAAACTAGCGTTAAAATTCTTTTAAGCAAATATTTAGCACACCCATTTTTTTTATATAAATTTGTATACTTTAACGAAATCAATGCCGAACTTTTTAGTCTTCACGTTAGTTTAATTACAAATTGTTGATTCACATTTATGGATTCATGTAGATACTATCTAGATGTTACCTCAATTTGCTATTCATACAGGACAAAAACTTTCTCACAATAGGATAACAAATTAGTTCAAATATCAAATCGAAAAAAGTACGTATACGCCCAAGTGCACAGTACTAAATTATTTGTGTAAGATAAAAAGAATTACTCTCAAACTTAAAGCTCACTTATAAATAAAAATATAGTTCAAATTACATATTAAATTTAAAATTGCGTATACGCCCAAGTGTACCATTTTAAATAATAACCCAAAATAGAATGAAAAATTACTTGAAATTTTAGAGAAACAATTTAATGAAAGAAATTTCATGAAATATTTTGTGTATTAAACAAAAAATTCAAGCCTTCCCTCAAAGTAACGTCAATTTTGTAATACACAAGATAATTTCACCACCTTTAAGCATTTCTTTTTCAAATTTAGGATGAATATTGAGTGTGGTATTGATTATTATCATCAAGCCAAAGATATTCTGATTAACCATCAATCAAATCTCCTTTCCAATTTTGAATACCTCAATTAATTTACCAAATTAGATCAGGAATTCTTATTGTGGTAAGAGTATCTATCATCAAGGTTGATTATTCAAATTCCTTATACACATACGTTGGTAGGTAAATTGTTACATAATTTATCAAATTAACTGACAACAAGTCTACTCAAGTTGATAAATTTTTAATTTGTATGCACACCAAGTTTCTTCCTACCTATTTTTTGTTTTTGTTTTCCTCAGACCTTGTATATAGTCAAATTATTGCCAAAATATAAACTCATTCTACCATAAAGCCTGTTAAGCTACAATATTCGTATTTGCTTACCGAGCAATCTTCAAAAAAAGAAGTTAGAATATATAAAATTTATCACACTGTTGCGTAACATATAAAGTGACGCAAAAACACATACGATATGTCTAATAAACACTTGCTTTATATGATAGAAAAAAATTAGGAATACAAAATACATATACGTATATAATCGAGACATATGTATGTACTATACAAACTTACAGTGGGATATAGTACTATGAAAAACATAACGTGTGTCGAAGTATGAAAACAAAATATTTGCATTAAATCATCCCTCCATCATGAACACATAACTTATCTTTATCACCATCTTTCTATACTTAGTATATAAATAGTATAGTAGCCATTATGTCATATATGTATATATACATATGTATGCCACTATAGCATCGTTATAAATTATCCCTCAAATAACAATAATTGTTTATAATTTGTTTACTCTGATGATGGCTTAAAACCTTGCTCTGGTTTAAACGATATATTCATATCTTTTAATCAGTTTTCATGCAATCAATATTCGTACTCGTAAATTGCTATTGCATATTGATAAGAGCTTCTTCTGCAATATATAAAATATTGATCGAATTTTAATGATAACAAAATTAATCGTTTAGTAGGTATTGTCAAAAACACAAAAATCATTAATCACACGTTGTGAATGTTTTGTTTATTTAATATTTTCAAGTACCTATACTTGAGTGAGTATATATTTAAACATACATATGTACATGTAGGCAGGTACCTACTATACAAGCTGTCTATAGGCTGCAACGCGTCGTCGTTGTTGTTATCGTTGGCCACCGCGTCGCTGTCAAGCCGGGGTATGACGTTAAAAAGTATTTTGTTATGCAATGCACGTTGTTGTGTTGTTGATGATATAACTCGTCTCAGTAAGTTTTTTTTTTAATTTTTCAAGAACGATATTTGTTAATAAAATAAAAATTAAATGTATTTGTTTGTTGCATTTATTGTAATGAGCACTTAACAAAGACGCACGTCCAGACTGAGGACACGAGGTTATATGTTTATAAATTATTTGTGTGATTGTAATTAAACAAACTATTTAATAAAGAGAAGAAAACTGGACAGACATGATGTTTTATCAAGGGTTGTTATAGGGAGCTTTAGGGTGGGGGGTTGAAGGAAGAAAGACAAAAAGAGAGAGAGACTGAAGTTTTAATATCTGCGCACCCCTTGAGTTACAAAGAAAAATACAAAAACAAAAAAGCAATCAACATGAGAATACATAAAGAATATAAAAGTGGAAACACACACATTCGTTATTTATTTTTTTCATATTCTTATGAAGAATTTTTCGTTGTTTTTACTTTTTTTTTTATTATTATTATTATTTTGTGTTTGTCATTGTTCCGTGTGTGTTCATGGAAAAGGACAATAAAACGATGAGTGACCATTTCCGGTGTTTGAAGCTTTGTGATTCGAGAAAAAATGAGAGAGACATGACATGAATTTTACTGCCACTTAAGTTTTTTTCTGAAGAGGCAAGCTTTTTTTTTTGCTTTGTTTTATTTGAGTTTCTTGTATTTTAGTTAGTTTTTAAAGCAAGTGGTTGTTTGGAATTTATAACTTAGTATTATTTGTAATTAAATGATCAGTTGTCATGACAGTAATATGTCTATGACTTATGTAAGAATTTTATGAAGAGGTGATTTGAGTATAACTTCCTTTTTAGTTTTTGACAACAGACATTCATCTAGAATTTTGAAATATAAAAAGGGGGCGTGTCAGAGGGTGCAAATGTATTTGCGTCTTAGGTTTTAGAATTAAAGTGTCCATGCATATAGGGGGGATATATTTCACTCTATATAACCTTAAGAATTTTTCGTTACCTAAAAATAAAATAAATTGAATGACGCAACAATCCGTTGAGAACTAGGGCCTAGTGGCTTACAAGTGTCAACCATTCCTGTGTGCGAGTACTGTTCTCAGGAATGGAGGGGAACTACAGTTTTAATCAGAATCCGGGATCGAACCCAAGACCTCTCGCATGACAGTCCAACGCACTAACCATCAAAGGTATTACATTTTTTCACTGCCTACTAAAAAAACTGAATACTGAAGCGGAATTCCTGCCGTAAATTTTTAATCTTCACGTCAGGGACGTTTAAACTAAGGTTTATGGTTATAGATTAATGAACTGTTTAAACATGCTTTCGTATATTAAAAACTAGCTCGCAAAAAAATAAGATGAAACATTATTTCAAAATTCATATTGAAAAAGAGTGCGTATACGCCTAAGTGCACCATTTTAAAATTTCCGATTTATGAGTAAGAAATATAATAAACAAATCAACTAACAGACGAAATACTAACATAAAATCGGATGTAAAATAAGTTGACATTTTATATTTAGAAGAAAATGCCTATACGCCTAAGTGTGCCATTTTTAAATTTTTACTTTAAGCATTAAAATAATGATATTTTAACGATTTAGTTAAGTGACTTGGCTTTAATCTACAAAAATAACATCAAGCACTAAAAAAGACCCCCCAAAAAGGATACAAATTTAGTTCAAATTTCATATTGAAAAAAGTGCGTATACGCCAAAGTGCACCATTTTTAGATTTTCAATTTAAGCGTGACAAACATTAGATGATAACGATTTTATTTAAAACTACTGTGTATAACTTGTGTATTGCTGGGCTTAAGCCGATTGTTAGATCGCATTTGAAGGTCAACAATTCATAGAAACACTCTAAGCATAAATAAGTGAGCATACGCCCAAGAACACTGCTTTTAAAATGTCGATTGAGAAATAAAACATGTTAATTATATTGATTTGTGATTCAGATTGAAATAACTTATTGCTATCAGTTGCGGGTTACTGAGCATAGTTGGAAGGATAGTTAATCGCCTTCGTAAAAATTTCATCAAAAAACAATCGATACAAAAAAGTGCTTACACGCCCTACTGAACCATTAATAAGTTGTCATTTTTAGAGTAAAAATGATACACAAAAACCAAATCACGTACTAAAAACGCCCTCAAAAAAAGGATGAAAATCTAGTTAAAATTGTATATTTAAAAAGTACGTATACGCCCGAGTGTATCCTTTTTAATTTTTCTATTTGAGAGTAAAGAATATGACATGTCAACGGTATAAATCTATGTTTCACTTCAAATCTAAGTATTTTATTATGTTCTGCATTGCTGAACCTGGGAAGAATGATTTATTGGCTTTGTATGTACAAATTTCTTAGAAACCCATCCGACACATAAAAAGAGCTTAAACTCCCAAGTGCAACACAATTAAAGCGTCCATTTGAGAGTGACAAAATTAAATACAAAAATAAAATCACATATCAAAACACATCCCAAAAAAAGGATGAAATTTTAGTTCGATATTTATATTGAAAAAAAACAAAAAAAGTGCGTAAACGCCCAAGTGTACTATTATTAAATTGTCGATTTAGAAGTGAAAAAAACGGCTTCAAGTTATTAAATACCGGTTTATACATATATCATAAAAATGCACTCGAGACTGTTTCCTTTTTAATTTGCAAAGGTTAAAGAAGCGTTTTTATTTTTAAAACTTTTCCATATTCAAATTAACCTTTTACCTGCTGTAACGATCCCAAACAAAGCTCATTACAAAAAAGTTAAACTATTTATAAAGCAATTCATCAAAATCAACATCACAAAAAAAAAGGAAGAAGAAGAAGAAAAAGTAGTTCAAAAACAGCAAAAGAGAAACTTTAAATAATCGTTTGGCAAAATTTATGTTAATAAAACAGAAAATGGTTCTGGTTAAAACAAATATTAACATATCTGCATGTCATAAAGGACATGGCCTCCGTGCCACGTTTATAAACCCTCATGAGAATAATTCACAATATGTGGATAATCGCTTCAGAAATCACATATATTATTCCTTTCTCTCTCCCTCTTTCTCTTTCTTTTTCACGCTCTCTGTGAACCATTAAACAGGATATTATGTTATATGAATAAACGCATATGTGTTTTTGACAAAGGACGAAATTCTCTTATTTGGTATTATATGTATGAAGGTGTGTGTGCACGACTTGTGAAACATTATTCACCATATCGTTCAATATAAAAGATATCCCCTCTGCTCTCTCTCCCCATATCGTACGCTCGTTTAATGCTTGGATACACTTAACTCTCTGTAGGGGTCGTTCGGTCGGTAACATTGTCTACGTCATCGGGATAGCGACAACGTTGACATCGACGACGACAACGACGCATGAACCTAACAGCAGCAGTACCAGCAATATTACAAAGCCAAAAGGTCCTTGACCCAGAAAAATCTCACATAAGGGACATAAAATGCAGTCACAAAGAATATATGAACATAACAAAATAAAAAAAAGAATTGAATTAAAAACTACGACTTACATTTTTCCAAACTGACATTGCAGAACTTCAGGGCGTCATCGAGAAGATTCAAGCTCAAGAAACTTGCTGCCCTTTCGTTGATTGTTTTGGCCTGCAAATCGGCACCCCACCATTTATCTACCAGCCGCCTGACGAGCACATCCGGCATAAATTTCATTGAAATATTATTATTGCCGTTGGCATGCGGATGATAATTTCCAACGCTGACGCTGCCACTACCACTGCCATTGCCATTGCCACTGCTGTTGGTGATGTTGTTGTTGTTGTTATGCAATAGAGCAGCCGTGTTGGTGATGGCTCTGGCCGGAGTTGGTCCTCCTCTATCGGATGTAAAGTTCATATATTGTGACGCACTTGCATAGGAATTGTATAAGGATGCCATCATTTGGTCTGACGACGACGACGACGATGGCGGTTGCGGGAATTCGGATGATTTAACCACTGCAGCAGCTGCAGCTGCTACCGAATTAACTGACGTTGGAAATTTCACACGACATACAGGACACATGGTTGCTGCTTCACAACAATCTCGACAAAAACTGTGTCCACAATTTGCCGTCACTGGACACCGGAGAATATCTCGACATTGGGGACACATCAGTGGGTCTAGTTCCATCACCTCGGTTGCCAGAGAGATGGGCTGCTTTAGACCGGTGCTGTTGGCGTCATTGGGCAAAGTGTCACAAAAGTCTACATGACTTTCGTCGCATAGCCCAGCTACATCATTATATCGCCCACCACCACTACTGGCGCCGCCAGCACCCCCATCTTTCCAAAATCGCTGAATACGTTTATTTTTAGAATATCTCACTCGGTCACAATTGCTGTTGGTGTTTGCACTCAGCAGCGGTAGAGTGGAGGCTCCCATCGCACCACTGATCGTAGAATTGGACTCCATAGCTAGACTGCTACTGGCTACCCTTCGCATTGCGGGTGCAACTGGGGAAGAGGGAGTTGTTTTCGAAGCTTGTGTGCTGCTTATGTAATCGATCAATGTGGACGAGAGAACTTTTAAACGCGCTAACGGGACACACCCGTCTAGATAATTGCTCGCTATAAATGCATAAATATCGAAGGCCTCGCGCAACTGACCACAGCGCGCCAGGGAGTCCCCGTACAGGTAATACAGATTCAAGCTATTACTGTTGCCGTAGTTGGAATTGTTGTGCTCGTAATATTGGGAGGATCTGGCCGCCTTCCTTTCGGTGGCAATGTCTGGAATATTCAGTGGGTACAAATGCTGCAGATGATTGTTGAACGTCGTCGTCTTTGTCGGCGTCATCATCGATGGCGAAAGGAGAGGGGTGAGTTGTTGAGGTGGTGAATGAATTGCTGCTACTGGTGCTGCAGTTGCTGGCGGTGGTGATGATGATTGTGATTGTGAGTCTTGATGATGTGTTATGGCTGCATAGACTGCAGCTTGTGTAAAAGAGTTCTTCTTTTTTCGTCGCCTCTTCATTTGTTGATGATGTGATGATGGAGAGCTGTGGGGTGTTAATGAAGATAAAGTGCTTGGTTCTCTATACGCATCGCTTCCGCGTATACACCAGTCGACAATGTCTTCAGTTATGGGCTCATAGGCGATTTTGTGAAGTTTTTCGAACGCATCTTCCGCGTTCTTTGACATAATTTATTTTTATTTTGTTTTGTAGTTTTTTTTTATTTAATTTTTATATCACTTTATTTTACAACAATTTTTGATATATTGTTGTTTTCTTTTTTGTTCTTGAGTTTTTGTATTTTACACAAATAACAAATATTTTTTTGAATTTCTTTTTCACAGTCCATATAAAAAGTCTTTAAGTGTTTTTCTTCTTTGTATTTGTAAATTTTCACTGAAATTAAATGAAAGAATTCAATTAAAATTTAGTACAAAATATGTTGAATTTAGTACATTTGAACAAAATTTAGTACAATGTTTTTGAAAATTTTAGTACATTTGTTTTCTTTTTAAATTAAGTACAAGACTTTGAAAAGACTTTGAATTAAGAACACAAATTTCAAAACAATATATGCACAAATTTTTAGAGAGTTTAGTACACAAAATATGAAAATTTAGTACAACAATTTTTAAAAATTAGTACAAACATATGGAAATTTTGGTACATAATTATGGAAAATTATGGAAATATAACAAGAAATGTTTAAAAAATCAGTACAAACGAAAAATCGACATTTCTAAAATAAGTTAAATAAACAAAGTCATAAACTCAATGAACAGATTTAATACAAGCATGAACCATTTTAATTAAATGTATTGACAGTTTAGTACAGTTTTCTTTGAAAATTGTATACAAAGTTTTGGAAAACTAAAACGTAGTTTTTGATTTATGACTCCAGGTACACTTTTGAACGAAAGAAATGTTTAAATTTTTAACTTCAATGAACACTTCATTAAAATTATGAACCATTTTTTATTGAATTTACTTATAACATAGTACAATTTTCTTATAAAATTAAATACAGAGTTTTAGAAAAGTTATTGAGTAGTTTTGGAAAATTGTTAAGAAATAAACATTTGTGTCTGTTTAAAGTTAAGTAAATGAAAATTTGGGTTCATGAAAACACTTTTATATTACAAAGATGTCTCGTGGTCCTGTTCTACATTTAAATTGAAATTTTGGAGTACAAATTTGTTAGGAACTAGGGTGAATTATTTAAATTAGCAGATTATGAATTTAATGAGCACTTTTATTAAAATTATGAAAAGTTTTCATTAATTCTATGAAAATTGTAAAAAAAAGATTTGTTTCAGTGTAAACCTGTGGCGGAAATCTCACAAACAAAAAAAGACAAAAGACACACAATATTTATCGAACCCTAATGCAAATGAACATTCATTGTTAAGTCCACTTTAACCTTCTATATCTTATCATTGTTAGCTCTAAACAGTCATTATTCATGCCATATAATCCACAATATTGCCATTAGTAGGATTCCCTCCAATAATAATAATTTGTGAAAAGATAACAATTTGAGCGAAAAAGTTCTTCCTTTTTTTTGTTACATATATATTTATTTATTTATGTGCACCTTGCGTGGGTGAAAACCATTAGGTTTTTACGCGCATGAAAGACTGTTGAATATAAAGTTCCCTTTTTCCAGCCCACCTTGTTTTCTAACCCTAAAGCAAAAGTAGCAAACTTTTCAGAGAATACCAAAAGGAATATACAGAAGCGAGGTAAGGGTACAAGAACAGAAAATGAGACCTCTAACCACGATATATTCTGCACATCTGGGTTTTTTTTTTTTGAGAAGTTGGTAAGTGAATGTATAAATCTGCTAAGTACTCAATATTCGTACACAATGCGAGAAAGAGTTGTACAGGAAAATAAAAATAAAAATATAAAAAAACGAAACATAAAAAGAAAAAGTTAGTCGTCTTTTTCGAAATGAGAAGTATGAATGCAGTAGAGGGAGATTTGCAGTAGAGGGAGATTCAGAGCAACAGTTTACTTCGATGTCGAAAACGGGTGGATATAGAAATGGAAATGGAAATGGAAGCAGAAACACTTTTTGCCATTGACCTGAGAGTGCGGAGACCCTGAGATTTCTCGCAAAGCCCCAAAACCAAAACCACAGTGTGTTTCCTTCGCCCATTGTGTTATGGAATTTGTTTGCTTGCTTGCTTGTTGGGGTTTCACCTTTTCTCTGTAACTTGTATATGTATCTTTTTATGGTATTTATACTATATCTTGTATCTTTTTTGGCATTTTGTTACTTATTAGCTTAACTCTTACTGTGTGCATATAGAAAACTAAGGAACAACGTAGCTTTGTACATAAAGATACAATATTTCGCTGAAAGACATATACATTTTGCAACTGAAACAGAATGGCATGTTTATTTGTCTAGTTATATGTGTAATGTATAGTGACTTCGGTTTAAGATTAATGTGACTCTGAAGAGATAAAATATTAAGTGAGCTACTTGCGCTACTCGAAGGGTAACTTATTAGGAGTTACGACAAAGATGACTACCAACAAAATAATGTGTGTGTGTGTTGGAAGTCGTAAGTAATAAATTTGAAATTAAGTGGCAAGTAAAATTCTTGGGAGTATACATCACAGACGAGTGTGTGTCGGTGTTAAATTGAAAATCATTTATGCAGGAGTGATTTTTTATTTAATAAATGTCTTTTGATTAAATATTTAATGCATAAAGAGATTCCTTGGAAGAAAGTAACCTTTGACTTTTTGGCAGAGGCTTTTTTCATTAAAATAAAAGCAATTTAAAAAATTCATGTAGTCTAGACTTTCGATATTATATAATGATAAAAGGTTACATTGATTTCTTTGATATATGTATTCTATATATATACATTTTACACTAAGTGCTTAACGCCTTTATTTTATTTTATAGATATGTGAGAACTTGGTTATTAAATTATGTTCATAAACTATAACGCCTTTTTATCAGGTTCATCTTAATTGATGAACAAAATTAACACTTTATTAGGGTTTCTTTTATAGGTGTCGATTGAAATGTGTGAACAAAAATATACACAGATACATGTTTTTATGTTTATGAAATTTTAGTGAGAGAAAAAAATTCTTAATTTGGCAAGGAAATAGATAGTCTTAAGCATTAATTAAGAGAAAGGTCAAGAAACTCAAAATTGAAACTTAATGCTTAATCTTCGTTATCACAAATTGTATTATTAATTTGAATTGTCTTTATTAACGATATCCATTTTTTGTCTGATTTTCCTTTACGAAGATGCAGGAGTTATAAAAACTATTAAACTCTTAAAAATAAAGTATACAATATTTATCTATAACCTCTTTTTGTACAATTGGAAAAACCATATTGAGCTTTTGCAATTTTTAAATACTTCTGAGGTTTCAATTCTTTAGATAGCACTATAACCCCTATATTGATTTTGAACTATCAACTAATAGTTGATAAATATTGGGATTTGGCTCTTTAAAAATGGAATTATTGAGAAAATAACTACAATTGTGAATATGAGAATGTATATTCTGTTTATTCAGAATCTTTTGAATCATTTTCAAGTAGTAAAATTTGTATCAGTTGGATGCTCAAATGGATGCCATAACCTTTTATAAAACCTCTTTTTTGACATTTGAGAAAGTAATTGCAAACTAAATTAATAAAATAAGAACTTCTTCGAATATAATTTTTATAAAGGAAAAAAAAAAAACGATGGAAACTTGTATAAGACTGTTAAAATAATACATTTTTTTTTAGTGGTCTCTTTTTTTAAATATTGGGATAAGTGTATCAAAATTATTAAATTTGTTAATTTTGGTAAAATTCGATAGTTTATTTTTATAAGAGTTATAAACACTAGTATCCGTGTTATGATGGTTAGTGCGTTGGACTGTCATGCCAGAGGTTTTGAGTTCGATCTCTGCCTATGCCATCTCAAGTCTTTTCACGGATACTGCCTCTTGTGAGGAATTGACGAATTCTCCAAGAGTAATTCTTGTCATGAAAAAATGCTTTCCTAATTAGCAGTTCGGATTCGGCATATAAACTGTAGGTCCCCTCCATTCCTGACAACATTACTCGCACACAGGAATGGTTGAGAATTGTAAGTCACTAAGCCTTAGTTCTTAACGGACTGTTGCGCCACCCAATTTATTTATTTTAATAAACACTATAACAGCTTCTATTATACTGGTGAAATGAAACAAAGATATGAAGTATGAATAACCTCTTGTTAGTATTTAAAACAAAAAGATATAAATAGAGTTAGAAAATACACCTTTAAAGAATTGATAAACACACGACTGAAATATTAGAGAAGACAAATAAAACGTATGTAATTTTTTTAAAGTAACACCAGAACACTTTAAAAGAAATCAAAACTACTATCAAACAAATATTCATAAGGAAACTAAATAAATTCCTTTAAAACTCTTTAGTAAGAAACAGAAAACTATCCAACTTTAAACCTGTTTACCGTGATGTACAAAAAAGATTTCCTTTTTCGATAATTTATCTTAAAGGAGTAAACAACGCTACAAAAGCTATAAAAACCTTTATAAAACTTTTGAAAAAAAATTATTCCAAATGTACTACCTCTTTCTGTGAACTCTAAGACATTTTTTGACTTAAGGAATATTTTAAAGAAAACATTTTAAAGAAGTATTGAAATATATGTACAATATAAAACAAGTGAAGAATAAAGAAGGACATTATTAATTTAAATAACACTAAAACTTGTAGAAGAAGAAGATTGATTAGGATTTTTTTTTAATTCAATCTTTAAAATAAAAAGCCTAAAGTTTCCATAAAATTAAAACTTAAATTTAAGTGAAATTAATACATAAATAGTCACTTTTGATGATACTGGGACAGTGACATAACTTCTTAAATACTCTAGAGGTCAAATTTTAAAGAAGTAAAAAACTCTATAATAGTTTCTATAAAACTGTTGAAACAAAAATTAAAATAATGTGTGCAAGACATTTTTTTGTGAAATATTGAAAAAGATCAGCAAAATCTTTGCATTTTTTGGATTTTTACAGGCTTCAGAAATAAAACATTTTAAAGAACTACATAACACTATAAAACTGTAAGACTTGAAGGTCCAAGGACGCTATTAATATCCCCCTTTTGTGATATTAAAGGGTAAGCAAAAGAAAATTTGTTTTGAAGTTTGCTTTAAGTTGGTCTTAAAGTTAGATTTAATCTTTTAAATAAAGAACTTTAAAGCTTCTATCAAACTATTAAAATTAAGCAATAGATTTTAATGGAGTAAACAGCGCTATAAAGATAAAGTTAAATTAGAATTTTTCAATTAATTAATACTCAAAAGACGTCAATTCAAAGCACAATACTATAGATACATGTTTAAAAAAGTAGAAAACTCTATAAAGCTTCTATAAGCCTCTCGAAACAGAAAATCACCATAATGACCTGTTTTTGGGATATGAGAAAATAAATAAAACGTTAATGTTTTGTTGGTTTCTTTTTTACTTGTAATTCAATGTTTTAAATAAAAAAATCATACAAGTTTCTATAAAATTATTGAAATATAACAGAATATACCCTTCTTATGGCCTATTTTTGTGATTTTAGAAAATTCCTTCAGGTTTGTTTTAAGGTGAGGGTCAATCTGTTAAATACAAGTTCTTTCAAAATATAAACTTCTAAATAGGTTAAAAAGCATTAAAAAAAAGGACGATTTACCCTCCTGAAAAATTCCCCTAAAATAATAAAACCTACTTAAAATTAAACACAAATTAAAAAAAAGTTTTTCATTCGTCAAAACCAAAAACAGAAAACAAAAAATTACCTACTTTGTGGTCAACTTAAAAGAAAAAAAAACCTTCAATCTCTTTTCAAGTTTTATTTTTTCAAGGTTAAACCGATATGATAACAAGCTTGTTTTGTATTTATTTATTTTTATTCTTGTCTCTCATCAAAAAGTTTTTAGTTCAAACGGGCATCTAAAATAAATTTATCGTCTATTGATCCCACTTAATATTTGTTTTTAGGTAAATACTTATAATAAACCTGCCTACCTATCAACCTACTGGTTGTTACCTAACAAAGAACAACATTTTATAATCTTCTTCTCTTTTTTCAATTTTCAAGGTGATTGCCTCATTTCTTTTGTCCAAGAACTTTAGCCCCAAAAACGAATCAAAAATAAAAAAATAAATGAATACAAAATAAAATGCAGATATTTTATTTTTTTCATGTTATCACATCTGTGAATAACAAATATAGGTAAGTGTATAAAACATAGATAATATAAATTCTGGACAGTGACGCATATCTTCACAGAAAAACAAATTCCAATAAAATATCACCCACAAAATTTTTTAATAACAAAAATAAAAAAAAACACTAAACATATGGTTCAAAAAAAAAATCGAAAATATCTTTTTCTTATTTAATTGATAATTACCACTTGAGTCTTAAATACTTTATGATAATCCTCAATCTAATTTAAAAAAAAAAAACATTCTTGTTATAAGAACACAATAAAACTTATATATTAAACAGCAGCTTCCTTTTTTTCTTCTTCTTCTTCTTTGATACAAAGGCCAACATCTTTTAAACCTATAACTACTTATTTTTATTAATCTTTGATCTCTAAGCTCTTAATAAAAAATAAAACACAGCATCAAACAAAAAAAAAAACATCTTAAATCTTTGAAAATGTTAGATTTTACGTAACAGCTTTGATTTTATAAGTACAATTTGAAAACCAAGAAAAAAAAAACTAAATAAAAAGGCTGTTGTACGTAATATTTTGGATAAGATACATTTGTATCTATATATCTTTCGATATAACAATCTCACATTTTTATAGGACACAAAATTGCAGAGCTAGACAGAGATAGAGTGAGAAAAATTCAGACAATATAGAGTGAGTGAGTGAGGGCAAAAATATATCCAGAGACTGAGAGAATTTTATGCCATAAAATGCATCAAATGAGAACACCACGAAGCACTAAAAAGAGTGAATCAAAAGAGCGAATCTATCAGTTTTAAGAGAACTTCGTGTATATTTTCCATAAAACGCTGTCAAAAATGACAGCAACGCCAAAAAAAAGAGTGTGCGTCCTCCTATAATCAATTTCGTATTTTTTTTTCAATATTTTTTCATCTCGTATGGTGTTACTTAACACATCTAGTTGTGCGCCCTATCGCGTGTAAAAGCGGTAAGGTGCTGTAATTTGTGTATATTTCCCAATCAAAAAGAAAAAAACGAAAAAGAAAAACCCACCTCATCATGAATGAGGCGCAATTATCAACAAGAAAAATAAAAACAAACTCAACTCACGAAGAGGGTAAAAACTAATAAAAATCTCTCTCACCGATAATAATAATTAGAAAATGAATCAACTTTATTCGTATCTAGATGATTCTATAATTCCTTGATTTAATTTTTCTTTCTTTTGCTTTTTCTCAGAAATATTATATAAACGGAAGGAACACGTAACACTATATTCTAGTCATGATTAAGTGAAATGAAAAACACCATCAATATCAACAACAACAAAAACAACAACAAATCAAACAATCAACAATGTATAATGGTGAGCCAGAGCAACCCCAAATCACACTAATTTAAAGGCCGGGCTTCCGAATTAGGTAACAACAAAAAGAAAAAAAAAAGAATAGAATAACAATCCAGAAGATATTAAAGTATCTTTAGCGTAAGAACTGCATCTATTGCATACGTAATCGAATTGCACAGAGAAAAGCTTTTTTATTTTTTATTTTTTAGATTTAGATTGATATTTTTTTGTTGTTGTATTATTTGTTGTTTTTGGAATCGCGTAGATACTTTATGTGGTAAGAACCACGTAGGCAATTTAAGATACAAAATTCTTGTGCAAGAGGTTGCACCACATATGGTTGCTGTTATAGCAAATATTCTCAAAACAAACCAGATGCCACTATAGAACTTCTTCCCCCAACTGGTTTTATAATCAATCTTTGATTCACTCTCTTTTTTTTTGTTTAACTAAACACTCACTATAGATAGATACTTTTGTAAAAGATAAATATTCTGATCATCTATAAAGCAAAATTAAAAAAAAAATATAAACCAGGGTGTATCTTTTCCACACATATCGGTCGGTCGGTTTTGTTTCGGTGGTGTGTAGAGTGTTAAGTAACCGCTTGATAGCTGCTGTGCTGTGCTGTTGTCATAACGCACTTATGTAACAGTCGCGCATTATTATGTGAATGTGCCTTGTGCTGCCGTTTTAATTTCAATTTCAATCCAAGGCAGTATCAACATAAATGATATAAAATAAAAATATTAAACAGATCAAGAACTTCCAGATACTCAGTATCGAATCATATCTCACAACCGCTTTAGATAGATTTTTTTTTATATAAAAGATGCAAAAAAAAAGAATTATGATTTTGCTAAAATTTGCACACACAAACCTTGTTTTTAAGCCCCGAACAAGCACTAAAAATTTCAACAAAAAAAAAGACGGCTGCGACGACGACTTCGACTTCGACGACGATTACGAGAGCCTCTCGGGGGAAAAACGTGTTTTTCGCCTTTACTCGCTGTGATGTCGTAATAACATGCACAGTACACACGAACCGACGACGACGACACCGAATTATTTAATTTTTTATTTCAATCTTTTATCTTTTGGTAGATACAAATTATTATTAATATTTTTTTTGTTAAACTAAATTAATAAAATTCCCGCACTCTATTTAGTTTACGACACAAACTGATTTCATAGCATAAATGGGCGTATATTTCCCTCAGTATAAAAGAAATAGTAAAACTGAGGAAGAAAGAGGAAAGAAACACTGCTGCGGGGGGTTGCAAAAGGAATTAAAATTCTTCTTCTTCTGCCGCCAAGAGTACATTCACTTTAAATTTTTATTTTCTTTCGCTTTTATTTTATATTATTTTTGTATCTTTTTTTTGTATTTTCTAGTGTGTTGTTCTCTACTATGCGACGCACACGCGATTGAAGCGAAATAAAATATAGAAAATTGTATCTCAAACTAGCGCTGCTGTTCGCCAGCGAATGAGTGACAAACCGAAATTCAACGAAATTTTTACCTCCAGTTGGTTTTAGTTGTACTTGCTTTTTTTTTGTTGAAATTCCCTTAAAATGAATCTGAAAGATAGAAGTTTTAGTTAAAAGCTTTTTTCATCGCTCTCTCTCTTTTGTGAGCTCAACTCAAAGAGATATGGGAGACTTCCTTTCGATCTCTCTCTTAAAACAACAAAATGTCAACGAAAAGTATACAAAAACCTTGTGGGAATGAGAGAGATGCGAGAGAGGTAGAAGTGAGATATAAAATATATATATTATTTCGAGAGATTGGCTTTTATTGTGTGTTATCTAATGAAATAAAAACAAATGCGAATTATGATGATGAAAGAAAGTAAAAATGTGTTATAGTTGCAGAAGAAGAAGAAAATCAACTTAAATAGATACAACACAAAAAAAACCTATCTATCTATCAACATTATGTTACTCTTGGCTCTTATGTAGCTTATCTGCTCTTTGGTAAGACTGTGAATATACGACATGACAGCGTTAGTGACAGAGTCATAGCCGAAGCATGGTTTGGTGTTGCTAGAGCTGTTTTTGCAGCCATATTCCCATCGCCATCGCCATCACCATCACCATCTCACACAGTAACTCGTTGTGCAGAGAGTTATTTCAAGCTCAAGTTCACGTTGTGATGATATAAACTTACATTATAACATAGATACTCGTATACATATAAAATTTTCTTTCCTGTCTCAAGTCACACCATCAACATCATCAGCTACTACTATCGGATACTTCTTGTTTTTGTTGTTGTTTCTTGTTGTATCTGTATCTTTTGTGTTACCTGTGGCATTCGTTCTTATTTTTTTCTTTGGTATAGATCTATATCATCACACGGCGGCATTATTTGCCCTTTTTGAGACAAATTGTGAAGTGGAAATAGTGGAATATCCGTTTCTTGGTTTCATGCGACGACCGACGATCAAATGGAAACGATAACGGAACTGCGAGTACTTCACAACCTTCACCAACCATGCATGTTGTCGTTATTTCATTCAAATTGTCGCGTAATCTTTGTTTTGTGATAATTTGTTCCTATTGGGAGTTTTTCCATTATTTGAAAAAAATGTTACGTATACGCCCAAGTGACTAATCCTTGTATAGTTTTATTTTAAAAGTTGTATTTTTATATTTCGTTTCAGGCTTGAAGGGACTACAGATTGAATTCATAATTACGCAAGACTATACTATACGACAATAGAGGTGAAGAAAGGCTGTGGAGGAGGGGGAAGGGCAGGGGTGCAGTTAGTGGATTTGGATATGATGGTGACTTAATGGAGTTTTGCAAGTGCAGCGTGCAGCAGGCAGTAGGTAAAAGTGCTGCAACCAATTTACAAAGTTGCAGTTGTAGGTTGAAGTTTGCCTTTTGAAACATGTACCTATAGTAGACGAATTCGGTTGTAACTTTAGAGGCAGCAGCACTTTGGCAACAACAAAATCTCTGTAAACAAAAAGATGGAGACGACGACGGAACGACGACGAATTGAAGCTTATAGTTATATTACAACAGCAGGCTAAACTTTGTAACGATGATGATGGCTTTGCTTTGCTTTTATTTTTGTTTTGTATTTGTGGGGCTCGTCGTAATCGCAATTGAGTAAGTGGTTATACTTTTGCTTAGATATTGTTGTGTGTTTAGAAACAAAGTCATTCGGAGTTCATTTTGTTTCATTTTTAGTTTTTTTAGTTTTTGTATAGTTATAGGTATAGACGTTTATAAAAAGGCAATTGAAAGTGTTTTTTTAGTTAGTTTTTAAGTTAAGGGTGTTTCATAACATCACAACTGTTATTTAAAATTACATTGTTGCAGTTTACGTTTTCCATTTCAATATCATGTAGTTCGTTTGGGAAAAAATCATCTAATTTAAGTATAGTGGTTTATGTGTTGAAATTAAATGATTTTTATTTTTGCAATTTTGTTGCTCTGATAATAATTAATTATTTTTAATACAGGTACAAATTATTATTCACTTAAAGTAAACAAATTTGTCATTGACATTACAAGTACCTAAATATGTATATATGTAGGTTGGTGTATCAGAGCGCATTTTGAACACATGCGATATTTAATTGGGGGATTTTTCGTTATATTGAAAGTGAAGTGAACGAAAACGTGGTATACGGTTTATTTTTTTTTTGATAACGATGTAATTGTTTACATTTTTAATTGCAAATGATGTAATGAGTGTAATAAAATATAGGTACTTTGTATATTGATTCTTTGTGAAGTTAATTAATTAAATGTATTTTAAAGTACATAACTGCTTAAACGGATTTATTTCTGAGAATTATTTTGAAGAGGTTAAGTCAAATAAAAAAAGTCATTTTGAGTGATTTTTGTGGACTTTTTAGCATTTATAAAGACACTAAATTTTGTTGGCAAAAAGATAATTAAGTAAAAACTGAAGGGAGTTATTGTATTGGGTCCGAATGGTCGAATTGAAAATTTTGACATTTCTCTACGTTTCAAGGTCTATGCGTGCGTGTGTACGTTCATGCGTATAACCGTTTGCTCGCGGCGTTTTTTTCATCGGGTATAGCTCAAGAACCAGAAGAGATATCGACTTCAAGTAAATTTTATTATACAATAATAAAGCAGAAAGATGCAGAAAGGGCTCTCAAAAGGATTGTGTGGTTGTTTTTTTTACCATAGCAGTTTAAAAAAAGGTGAACTTTTTGGTCAACCTCAGCTATCTCACGAACCAATGACGTTAGAGACTTGAAATAAATTTTAAATTATATATTGTAACGTGATACCAAACCAGTATATTTTTGTTAAAAATCCAATTAAAGTTTTTTTTTTATAAATCGAGAAAAAACTGAAAAAATGTGCACCTCTCAAATATTACAAATAAAAAATGATTTCATGTTCGAAACAATTTTCTACAATGAAAAATAAAAACGTTTTTTATATCTGCTAAAATTTTGAGAAAAACTACATTGACAGTTTTGTTTTTTATAAAAAATAAAAACCTAATAAAAAACATTACTCAAAGTTGGTAAAAATTAAATTTCGAGTCAAATATCAAAAATTTAAGATAATGGCTTCCAACTTATTGTACCTCATTAGAAATATTGCTTTCAACATTTGGAAAAATTTTTAGACGAATCTAATTGACAGTTTTTTTTACAAAAAATAAAAACCTAAACAAAAAAATTAATAAAAGTTTGTAAAAGTTTAAATACGACTCAAATACCTTTTTAAATCTTTGAGATATTATCTTTAAACGACTTTCATCTTTTAAAAATATTATTGTCTACATTCTGAAAATTTGTACTGACAGTTTGGTTGTAATAAAAGCCTATAAAAAAAAAACAATGCTAAAACTTGGTAAAAATTTACTTTTGACTCAAATAGCTTATCAAAAATTAAAAATATTGTCTTCAAACTTTTTTTATTTCACAGAAAGTATTGTTTTCGCAAATTTAAAAAAATGTATGTAAAAATTGATGTTCGTTTCTTGATATCTCTCAAAATAATTTCATTCATCCAATTTGTACAAATTTAAGAAATGCTACTAAAATTATTAAAAATTTGTTTTCGAATAAAAATCTATTGTTGGTAATTTTAAAACTTTCAAGAATAACTCAACTGAGAACTTATTTAACCCAACACGAAAATCCACAAACTTTTAAGCAAGACTTCCCGTATGGGAAGTTATCAGTGTGGTTCACATACCAGCCTCTTTTTACTTGCGACATATAGGAACTATATGGCAAGTTTTGCATTCGTGCAAAATTTCGAACTCGAGATTTTAATCAAACTTGATATTACGATGGTAGAGAAGTCGAAAAAAGTGGGTCCCGCGATTCCGTCCGGTCGGTTTTGTCTGTCTGTCCACGCTCCTACAGCCTAAACCATTGGGTCGATTGAGTTCAAACTTGGAAGTTAAGGTTTTGAGCAGATTCGCGTTAGGCGTTTTTTTCATTTTTTTTTTAAGATCAAAACTAACAGTGGCCCCCATACAATTTTTTTGGTCAAAAACCGAAAATTCGAATTTTCTCAAAAACAAACCGATAGATTTTCTTTAAATTTTCTTTAAAATTTTATTTTTGAACTTGGCTTCTTTTAATAAGAAAAACAAATTTTTGTATTGCTCAGGAAAGGTACCGCTCATAGAACCGTTATTTTGATTTTTAATTTTCTCAGCAACTTATGAACTGATTTTAATAATTTTTAATAATTTAATAAGCTCTTATATAAAACAAAAATGCAATTTTTTATTGTTTGGATTTTTTAAAAAATATTGAATTTTTATTTTTTAAAACTCTATATCTCAAAAACGAGTCAACAGTTTTTTACGAAATTCAAACGTAAGACGTATATTTACAATCACTAAACAACTGCATTCCAAAAATATTTTTAGAACAAAATTGGAAAATTTTATATATAAAAAATTAATTTAAAAAAAAACCGCTCTAACGATTTTCAAAATAAAAATTTGAAAAATCAACGGTTTTTTTATTTATAAAATGGCATTTAAATTTTTGAAGACAAACTTATTTTTCAGGTAAAATTTTGCATCTTAAAATATTATTTTTTAAATTATTTTTAGTGTGCATGAGCCCGAAAAAGTGCATTATTTTGACAAAATTTTAATAGCATTCCTATCTTTCATCTAAATTAATGCATTTGGTACACATTTATTTGATATATTTAATCAAGAATCTACTTTAAAGTGTCTATCAAGAAGTCTTATCTTGGTAATTTTGTATATGTGATTTTAAATTATTTTTCTTTACGAATAAGGTTCTTTCACACATGATTTACTTGCTTCGCCTAAATAAAAGAATAAATACTTAGTACAAGTTAAAGAAACGGGCCAGAAAGAGTATATGTATTTTCTATTAGAATCACTTTTTCAACGTATACACATTATACCTATTTATAAAGGCATAACGTACAACTTCTACAACTACTGCTGACGTGTCATTTCATAACTAAAATCCAAAACGCACAAAAGCCTGACTGTAAACAACAAATAAATAGCAATTTCTTTTCGTATGCTTGTTATTTTTTTAAACTTTAACAAAATAAATAAACTGAACGTAAAAACTCCATGTTAGCGCTGAAAGCTTATAGTAAAGAAGGAATGTAGTATGAACCATTTAGCTACCAATAACATTCCTTCATTATCATCATAAACATGTCCTTATCTATCTATCTGCATAAAGCTAAGCACACCAATGAACTATTCTTTATTCGCTTTAGACATCTACCTGCTACCTAACTAATCAACCAATAGGCGATCGCTTTACAATTTAAACATTCATGGTCTGCCTCTTTTTTATCTTATTTATTTTCCATCCTGGTTCTTCTAATATGAAGTTACAATAAAGCTCAATCTAAAGGAAAAAAGCTTTGAAGGAACGAGTTGAATCGCATCGTAGCATTATACATAATAGACACCATTTTTCATATACAAAGATCGTACCCAAATAAAAGCAGACTTATGAATGTAAATAAAAACAAATATCGGTAAAAGATCCTAAACAGCTGACGTAAGCATCTTTCATCCCCTTATTAGATACAATATTAAGCCATTTTGTTTTACTTGTTTTCCAGAAACAAAAACAAATTTCATCAACTTTTATATGGAAGCTCTTTATGTGAAAACATATGCAATTATAGACTCAAATAGAATGAAGGAAATTGTGTAGACTTTTAGGTCGAAAATTAACTATCTCCCTTATTCTGCTGGCTGCTTAAGGGAATGGAAATAATATTTTTCTCTCGCTCCCGCTGAATTTCTCCACTTTCGATACTAACGCCACGCCAACGACTCGGCATCTGGTCGCCCTAAAAGGTTCTGCTCATGGTTTTCATATACAAAGATCGTGCGGTTTATTTTGACAAATCCAATGGCATTTATATCTTTGAAGACAAACTTATTTTACAGGTATATTTTTAAACAGACTCTTAGCATACAGGAGCAAGTTCGTGCGACCCAGTCGTACATTTTATTTATTTATACATTTATCATGTTTACAGACATTATTTTTATTACTCATGTGGAACATTTTTCTCAAGGTTTACAATGTGGTAAGTTCACTTCAAATTCCCTTTAGACACTTTCTTGTAAGAAATTTAACCAAGTTAGAAAAACTCCAAAAGGATTGTCAGAAAAGTGAGCTACTTATCATGTGGTAATCGAATATTCCGAATAAATCTTTTTATATATGCAGGGTTCAGCAAAAAAACCTTCGGTATTTTTAGACGTTTATATTTAAAGCTATTTATAGATAATATGGTATTCCGGGTATAGATAGACAGAGGTCTACGTGCCGTTTTCATCAATCATAATCATAATGGCGTGGTGCGGTGAGCATCGCGCATTTGTCGTAAAGGAATATATCCATATTTCAGTATTTTTTGAAGAAAACGGGCAAAAAGTTACAGTTAACGTGGATCGCTACTGTCACATGATTGAGACCTTCCTCTAACCAAACATAAATCAGTTTATTAGGAACCACAAAAAAGTCTGGTTCCAACAAGATGGAGCCACATCACACACTTCACGGCGTTCACTTTTAAAATATGGGAGATCTTTTTGCCGGAACCTGTATTATGTAGTTGAAGAAGAGTGTTATGTAGACCATTTAGTGTGGAAGGCTGTAGGGGACATAACATCCCGGTAAGAGTAGAGTTCCAATACAAAATGTTTCAAATTCAGAGATTTTTTCACTTTTAAGAGCTGTCAGCCATCTTAGTTGATCACAAAACTCTTATCGGCCACATGTATTGAAACTCTTGAACAAATCTTGGCTGTTGGGACTGAAGAATTATGCATAGTTTTTTATTACGACTTAGTTTTTAAGCATTTTTAACTCAAGCTGATCGATCACTAGCAATGTCGAAATATATCCGATTGGGTTCCTTAAAATAATAGAAATGGTACAGGTTTTCATCGAATAATAATTTTCAGTGATGAGTCCCATTTTCAGCTCGGAAGCTACTTAGGTAAGTAGAATTGTCACATATAAGGTTCAAAAATACCAAAAAAAATTGTTAAGAAGGATGGAGACGATGCCATCCTTATTTATTTTCATCAAATATTGCTACATTCTACACAAGTTACGAAACAGTAGTTAATCGTGTCTCTCGAAGAGATGATCACCAGCCAAGAAGAGATTGAGGACAATGACAATTTTTCAAAGTTGCTTCAAGTCTTTCAATCTATTGACGTCTCTTAAAAAGTACCAGCATTTTTAAAATATAAAAAAGAGACAATTTTTTGAAGAACCCTGTATGAATGGTGATAAAATACTCTAAAACCATTATCCATAGTACCAACATGTCTCAAATGTAATCAATGGGTGGGTTTTATTACAGAAAGAATTTAAAGAACTTGATTTCAATAAATGAAATTATGAACTATCATTTGCAGAATATCATAAAAAACTTTAAATGTTGTCAAATAAAAGTCCAAAAAAAGGAACTTGGTATTAAGCTCAATAAGTTTTAATAATCCATGTATCTAAATGTGAAAACTGTCTTCGCCTTTTATTATCTGAGCTTTTATAGGATGAACTCTGGATTTTTAACTGGTATTTTGAAAAGATGTATAAAACAATATGGCTTGAAACTTTTTTAAGAAGAATTTTGTATTTCAGTTTTCACTTATGTATATACATAATATCAGTCACCATTTTTGTTGCTATAATTTTAACTCTCTTAAGTTTTTGCTCAAAAAGATAGATGGCAGCATATTTTCAAAATCTTGTCACTTAAAAGCTTCAAAAAAGCTTAAGAAATCAAAAGCTTTTTGGAAGACACCAATGGAAGTGTTCATGTAACTTTTTATATCTAAATGTATTGGATTGTAAAACATTTTGAAATGATATACAAAATTGCAGAAACAACTTATGAAGTTCTTTTCAGTACGTCTAATCGTACTAAATTGTATTTAAATAGAAATTTCTTTAATATCTAAATCCCTTTATTCGGATGGTTTTAATTTGTTTAAAATATCTGACTTTTAATAAAGCAACCAGTGATTTCATGATGTTTCTTTCACCTTTGGTTTAATTTGTCAATTTTTTAAAGTTAAACGTTGACATGGGAAAAAGATGTTATTAAATTCTAATATTTTTTTATTCTGTAAAACACTACACACTAAAACATAATAATTTTATAAAATTTATAACTCCACCTACAGACGTTATTCTTATCTTGCATCTATTACTTACTGGAAATCATAAAGTACACTGTCCAGTGTGATAACGTTTCTAAAAACAAAAAATTACTTGATTTCTTTTTAATAAAAACAAATTCCCCAAAAACGACTAATGGAAAAAATGTTTTCAAAATTAAACAGATTATAAATCAATTGCTAAGAAGCATTTTTTACTTAAAAAATATATAAGAAGTGTCCCAGCTACGATATTAAAATAGTCCTGGACGATTTTAATGCCAAGCTAGGAAAGGAAGTCATCTTTGGTGGAATAATCGGGAAAAACAGCCTGCACGACAACACTTCCGACAACGGATACAGGCTCATAGATTTTGCTGCGGCGAAACGTCATGGTTGCAAGTACGCGTTTTCCACACCTCCACATCCATAAAGGAACTTGGACTTCTCCAGATCAATGTACCGTAAACCAGATTGACCATATTGCGATCGACGATAGACATGCTTTCAGCATCATGAAACATCGACTTGAACCACTACCTTGTTGTAGCCAAGGTAGCTCTTTGGGTTTACAGAACCGAGGCAAAATAAGAAGGTGCTGGAGGAAGGTACAACGTCAAACGGCTACAATCGCAAGAGATCGCGAAATCCTTTTCCGACCGAGTTACAAGCAACCTCTCTCGAAGTTCTCTGCCGCCAACACAATGTATCGAAAACTAGTGGCAACATTGCCACGATGCAATCAGGAGCCTTTGATGTGCTGGGTTTAATGCAGCCACCAACAAGGAACCCCTGGTTTGATGAGCAATGTCAGCTGCAAATGCAGCCAAACAACAGACACGGAAAGCGGCGCTGCATTAAAGGACGACAGCTGCTCATGAGCTCTATGAGCAGAAGAGGCGAGAGGAACATTGACTTCTCAGACAGAAAAAGAGAGGGCATGAGAAGCGTGCGGTTGAAGATGTTGAGAGGTTTAAAAGCAGGAATGAACTTCAAAAGTTTTATGAACAGGTGAAACGAAGTTCACTGGTACATAAACCTAGAACCGAACGCTGCAAAGACGAAAGTGGAAACTATAATAGTGGAACCACAGTCAATGCTGAGGATATGGAAGGACCACTTCTGCAGACTGTATAACGGGGACGACGAATCGAATTCCGCTATCAGGCAGGATGATCCATTCAACATAGATGACAAAAGCCAAGAATCCCGTCCTCCCGACTTAGACAAAGTAAAGATTGCCATATCTAAGCTGAAGTCTAATAAAGCCACTGAAGCGGATGGCTTGAATGCCGAGCTCTTTAAAGCAGCAGGAGATAAGTTGGTTAGGAGCATGCAACAATTTATCTGTAAGATATGGTCGGAGGAAAGCATGCCCGATGAATTGAACCTCAGTATTGTTTGCCCGATCCTGAAAAAAGGAGACCTCTAAAAAGCGCCAACTATAGAAGAATCAGTCTACTTAACATCGCCTATAAAATCTTCTCTGCCGTAATATGTGAACGTCTAAAGCCCATCGTCAACAACCTGATAGGTCCTTATCAGTGTGGTTTTAGACCAGAAAAGTCCACAGTCGATCAAATTTTCACATTACAGCAAATCCTGTAAAAACCCAAGAGCACCAAATCGACACCCATCATCTTTTCATCGATTTCAAGGGGCGAGCTGTAAAGAGCCATGTCTAGTGTTGGCATTGTAGCCAAAATCGATCGTTTGTGCAGGATGACCATGGAGAATTCATGCTACTCCATAAAGATTGGAAACAACTTAACAGAACCTTTCGATGTCAAAAAAGGTTTTAGACGAGGTGATGAGCTGTCATGCGATTTTTAACATCGTATTTGAAAGAATAGTACAGAGCTCACTCGTCAACACTAGAGGCACTACCTTTCAAAAGTCTGTTCAATTACTAGCATATGCTAATGACATTGACAGAATCGGAAGAACTCAGCGTGATGTCAATGGGGCTTGTGTGAGTATTGAGGCAAAGGTGGTAAAAAATTTTTTTACGGTTTATGAGGGCAAAAAAAAGTACATGCTATTGTCAAGAAAGGACATACAACACTGATGTCTTGGTCAAAACGTCACCATCGACAGATGTTACTTTGAGGTAGTAAATATTATGTCTACTTAGGCCCTCTGAAAACGCAGAAAACAACACCAGTGCTGAGATCAAACTTAGAATAACTCTTGCTAACCGCTGTTTCTTTGGGCTAAGAAAGCAATTGAGTGGAAAAGTCGCTACATAAGACCCCTATCATCCCCGTCCTGCTATACGGTGGAAAAGCATGGACTATGGCAAAAGCGGATGGAAGCACATTGGGTCGCTTCGAGAGAAAAGTTTTTCGTGTGATCTACGGTCCCGTATGCATTGAAGGGGAGTGAAGGAGAAGAAAGAACGACGAGCTGTACTAGCTATACAGCGACGTAGACTTAGCCAGAAGTGTAAAAGTCCAACGGCTAAGATGGCTGGGTCACGTAGAGCGCATGGAAATCAATGCTCCGGCTTGGAAAGTCTTCGAATCCGCACCCACAGGACAGCGCAGTAGAGGAAGACCATGGATTGTTTTTAAAATGTTTTCGAGACAATGCTTACCAAAAAGTATTTGTGCTTTGATTTAAGGTTTAAGCTTATCCTTGATTTAACAGTAAAATATGGCTAAGGATTTAACATTTATCACCACTGCAAAAACTTTGTCCAACAGTTAATGAAGTTTAAATAAAATGAAGTTTTATTTTTTTTAAGGCCTAACGCCAACTTGTAATTTTTAAATAGTCCTCGTTCTAAACTTTGAATCTCTAGATTGATTTTGAAAATTGTGTCCAAAAAATTATACCAGTGAACAAATGAATTATAAGTACTTCTTAATTGTCGGTGTGTTCTTTTTGTAGAGATTTGTTATGCTTAAATCTGATTGAGTTAAATTTAAAAATGACTAAAAAATTTATATTTTTCAAAAAGAAGTTTCATTTCAAAGGGTCTTCTATTTGGTTCGTAGTTTTTAACATTTGAATAGAAACATTTACCAAATTAATAAAAACACCACCAACACTTCAACGACGCAGTAAAATTATTATAATTAACTACAAAATAGTTTTAAAAAATCATAGTTTGCGAAAAATTTTGTTAACGAATATCAATATTCAGAAATTTTTGTCTGCTTTCTTATAATGAATAAACATCCAATGGATTGTAGTAAAAAAATTCTACTTCCTTTTTTCTTATTCTAGAATGTTAACTTTTCCATTCTTTTGTTTTCTATAAAAATAAAACTCCAATTTGTATTTTCAAAATTTGTATCTAAACTTTTATTGTTTCTGACATCTTTTCTTTTTTACTTTCAGCTTTTTAACAACAAAACAAAATGTATGTATTCCTTTTTTTTACAAACAAAATATTTCTTTTTTTTTAAATATATAATATCAATCATTGCGAATAAAAGTTGTCTATTCTTATTATTTTTTTATTTTTATTTTTACTTGTTGTTTCTTAGAGCTCTACTATATAACTATGCTTATACTTAATCAACGCATAGTTTTCTATAATAATAATAATTTATATCAAAACAGTTCAAATTAAAGGTACCTTCTGTTTTTAATATTATTGTTGTTTTTAAATTAAGTTAAATAAAAGAAAAGAACAAAATAAAAAAATAAACTAATAAAAACAATTCAAAGAATTAATTAAAAATTCGTCTTGGTCTTTAAGCCTATGCACACCAAAATACAAACGGTCTAAATTGTATAGCGAATAGGTACATATCGGTGTATATCAACAACATGTCTGTTTTGTATACATTTTTTATTTTTTTTTCTTATTTACTTTCATAATATTTAATTTAAATTTTATTATTAACATTTTATTTTTGTTTGTAATTTTTATTCTTTCTTACATGTATATATAAAATATTATTATATTCAGTTTCATCTTTTCACCTTCATGGAAAAATTTCAAAATGTAAATCAATGTAAATAAAGGCTCTTATTTATTTTTTTTAGTTTGTTTTTCTGTTTTCTTTGTTTTTAAATTTAAGTTTATTTTTTTTTTTAATTATTCTTGTTTTTGTTTAATTTGAGATGCTTTTTGGTATGCAGTGCATTGTTTATGATTTTGTTTAATTTTTTTCCTTGTTAATTTTTATAACTAGAGTATTTTAATGGTTTCTTTAATAGTAGTATATTTTTTAATATATAGTTAGTTGTTTATATTCTATGTATAGATATATAACTGCTTTGTTTAATACTTTATGTGTATATAATATAATCTTCATTTTCATTTTATAATAATTTTATTTTTTTTGTTTTCAATAAATGAAGTTCAACAAGTAACAGAACTAATTCTTTTTTTTGTTAGTTTTTTGTTTTTATTCTTAATAACTTTTTGCTTCTGTGTTTTTTTATCTAGTAATATTATTTTTTATAATAATATTTATAACAACTCTTATAGAACTTTTCATGCAATTCTTTTTTGTTTTATTTGAATGGGATCTCTAGACTATGTTTTTCTTTTTAATAGCATTGCAACCTTAGTGTTTATACTGAGCTTAATGATTTGTATCCAAATAAAGTTTAAATAAGGAAAGCTTTTAATATTTAAACAAAAACATATTCTACTGTGTTCTATGTTTAATAATTTAAACTAAATAGTAACCACTCAATTGCAATTCTTTGTCGCATTTAATTTGTTAATAACTTTAACAAATTATTTTAACTAACACTTTTCTACCGAAGATGGGATGTGCTTGGATACAATTTTATTTTATTTTTTAAACGAAGATGATGTTAAGTAAAAAATTAAGTTTTTGATCGAAATAAAAAAAGTAATTGGATAGATTTTACTTTTGCACAAAAGAATAATAATTTGAAGAGTTTTAACTTGATATTAAAAGTAAGTGAGAAACAAAAAAGTTATCTAAAAAGGTTGAAAGTCGAAGTCAACAACTTTTATCGTATTATAACCGATCTAGTCTATATTTGAAATTTAACGATTAAAACAAATATATTTTTTGAATAATTTTATTGCATACTTTTAGCATTTTGATACTCTGTACTTCCAAAAAACAAGCAACGAATTTAGAAATATGTTAACAGTGTTGACACTTGAGCGAAACGACCATGAAATAAGTAGTAACATGGAACACAATTAAAATTTTTAATTTTTAATGGCACTGTAAAATGCGTTCACACCAAAGACATTATTGTTTAAAACACGTTTTTGAAATGTTTACCATTTGTTTCAAAACATTTGTAGAAACATTTTTGTTATGTTGGGTTTTTGGGTTTGACGCTTTGAGAAACGTTTCTTTATTTTCCATTTTTGTATCAATGGTTTTTTCTTTGATATTTGTTTCAACATCACATTTTGATTATTTGAATTTTTGAAAATTTTTTGACTTTAAAATGTTTGTCACAAAACTTTTGTTATTTCACATATTTTATCAAGAAGATAAAATTTTCATTGCTCAAAACTCTTTGAGACATTTTAAATTTGTATTAAAACCACTTACGTATTTTTTGCCAATGTAGATGCTTGTTAAAAAAGAACGTCCTACAAGTATTTCACTGTTTCAGAAATATTATTAAATGTTTCTAAAACGTTTATTTTTGTAGCTGTGGCCGAAGTCTTTGGAAATTTTAATATTTGGAGCAAGGCACGGCAATTCTTTTTGAGAGTGGGATCAAATAATTCTAAAAATAGGAACGCCCGGAATTTAGATTTTTTCGAAAAATTCTATATTTTGGAAGAGTTAAAGTGATAGATTCAAATGAAAGTGACTTCAAATAAAAAATTAAATCTTTACTCAATGTTTTATTAATATACGTTTGAATATTTTAAAATGGATATTAATTTTAATATTCACAAAAAGTTATAGAATAAAATTCTATTAAGTGATATCATTTGTTCCTAATTTTAAAATGATTTGAAACATAAACAACTCTTATTTTGTTTGTTTTAATGATCACCTTTGTGGAAAAAACTTATGTTTGTTTCACATTTTTCTGGGTAATAACAAATCTGGTCTTTTTACTAAATATCTTTTCATGTACTTATTTTTTAAGTTTAACTACTATTAACGCATTTCAGGAAAGTTAATCATGAACTATTAAATTCCTCCACAGATAAATGATCGAATGTCGTGAAAAAAAGTCAAGTGAAATAAGGACTCTTTTAAAAAACCGTCCTAATTGCGTCAAATTTTACTTGACATCGAAATAGAGTAAGGTTTGTAAAGGTGGTATGTTGCCCTTGCATTCACTTTGCAAAGTAGCGAATTCTTTAAAGTACTTTATTGCCTTTATTTAACGGTGTCGTTTAGTAAGAATCTCTTCGATGTTTCCGATTTCTTTTCATAAAAATATTTCTTAAATAACTCTATTTAACTATATGAAACATTTATACCGTCTTTGATTTTTTGTACTTATTTAAAAGTTTAAAGCTTTTAGCTGAAACCATCTGTAAGAATATAATTTTTTATAAACTCAACTTCAAAATAATATTAAATAAGAATTTGTATTGCTTTATTTAAGCGAAGGGCAAATTGTCACTACGTTTAATCAAAAGAAAAGAGGCATGTATTGTTTTTTAAAATATAAAGTACAAACAAACATTTCTTGCAACCAAAAATTATTGTTTTTTAAACCAATATCTTAAAATGGTTTTTAAAGCAAATGATTTCTGCAACTTAAGATTCAATTTTCTAATACGAATAATGGTTTGAAGAAATCAAAATAATTGAAATAACCTTAACTTAACTTTAGACTTTAAAAAGTCTTATCCATTTAAAAAGCTTTACAAGATATTCTATTCAATTTTTTTTTACAGGATACGCAATCACACATCCTGGATTTGAAAATTTAAGCCTATTTTTTTGTATGGAAATTTTGGAAATATGTGATTTTTCTTCTTTGATTTCTTAAGCATTTTAAGCTCTAAGAAAATGTTATCGTCTGCCCAAATTTGGGAGAATTTTTGAAGCTACAATAAAATTGACTATAAAAGGCTATGCTCAAGCTTTTTAGTCCTAAGCAAATATAGAACGGTGTTCATGACTTACGAATGGTGCCTAGCTTCTAGTTGTCCAAAGCAATAAGTATAGTGAAAAGAAAATTGAGAACGATTTCAAAGGCAATATTTTTGATACAAGAAATCGTCTTTTTTGAATAAATAAATGCATCTTTAGGCAGTGTGAATAACCCATTTTTTGATGTTGTTGTGAAGTACCCAAGCACATTCACCACCTACCGCCAAAACAATTCCAAAAATATATTAAAAACAATATATATCTAACACATTATAATAAATAAATAAAATATACATAAATACGTTTTATATGTTTATGTTTTTTTTTGTTTTTAATTTTTATTTTATTTATTTTTCCCAACAAATCACTAACAACTACAATTTCTTAAATCTACATCTACCTACAAACAAACAAATTAAAAAAAAAACTAAATATAAAACAAAAAAATATAAAACAAAAACAATAAATAAAAAAATAAAAATACCACTCTTTTTTTTATTCAATAACAGTAGGAATCGTTTATTAGTATTTATATAATAAAAATAATATAACATTCTTAAAAACAACAATCAAATAAATTTTTATGTTTAACAAAATTCAAATACATTTTATTAAAAAAAAAAAACAAAAATTTATATATTATCAAATATTACAACAATTTTGTTCATCATGTTTTTTTCTTGTTTGTTTATTTAAATAATAATTATAATAAAAATTCAAATAATAATTCAATAAATGTTATTTACCAAAAATATGTTTTCTTTTTATTTGTTTTTGCTATTTCTATAGATAATATTATTATATATTATTATTATTTACTAGTGTACATTTCTTTTGTTTTTTATTTATGTAATTTGTTTTTTTTTTCACTTGATTTTGTTTTTTCATTGTTAAATGTTGACAACTACATAATTTAATAATTGCTTGCATGTTTAAGTAACATTTTTTTTTAACTTTCATTTTTGAATTTTCAACGAAATCAATTTGTTTTTTATCTTTCAATTTCTAAATATTAGAATATTAAAATATCTACAGTAAAATGTTGTGTTTTTTTCAAATCTTTATTTTAAAAATGTACCTGATTCATACAATATTTTCAATATTCTTAAAAAAAAATGTTTTTAAAACTAAAAATAATGAAATATACAAATTTGCCAATTCTTGTTTATTTTTTTAAGTGAAATAATTTTTTTATCACAAATTATATAAATTATTATTATTTTATTTTAAAGTATGTATGTTTTTGAAAGCATCTTTTAGTATTTTTTTAAAAATAATATCTTATTTTTTTTTTAACGAGTATGTTCTTCAATTCTGAAATTCAGAACTCCTTTGACTAAGGACATTATTATGACATTGTTTTGTAAATATCTGGGATGTTTTTTTCGCACTTTTAACTTAATATTTTGTATATTATTTTGTTTTTGTAAATTCGTAGTATTTCGTTTGAGGCGGTACTACAATATTTTCATTTTTTAAATTTAATTTAAAAGTTGAAGCTAAATCAAAAATTGATATTTTTAAATTGTATGTTTGTTCACATTTATGTAAAATAATGTTAATTTTTGTAGAAATCCATTTAAAGCGGTTAAAATAAATTTGTCGTTAGGGTTTTATTATTTAATAATATTGTTGTTTTTAAATTAAAATTTGTTTTGTGAGTGTTTTTATTTTTTAGTGTTGCTTCTATTTTAATCCTGTGAGATCGCTCATAATAACATAATTGTTTTTATTTTGTTTTTATTTCTTTTTAATCTATGTTAGGAGTTTTTTCATTTTATTTTACATAATTTATCTTTTCATTGGTTTGATTTGTGTTTTGCATAAGGAAGTTAATAATTGTAACTAAACAAAAGCTTGAAAAGCATTTATTAATTTAGGATATCGTGCTCAAGTTGGCTAAATTTGTGTGTTAAATGTGTTCTTCTATTTTTATTGTTTTTTTTTTTTACTCAAGTGGATGTTGATTTTCTTATTTTTTTTAATTGTTTAAATAAATATTTACATTCGTCATATGAAAATATTAATAATTGATTTTTCATAAATAGTGGGATTGAATTTTTGCAAACTAAACTAATATTCTTTTTGTATTCTTATTTTTCTCTTGAGAAGCAATTTAAAAATATGTATAGATGGAAACATTCTCAAATCATTGTTTATATATTTGTAAGTTTTTTTTTCAAGTGTTGATTTATTTTAAATTTCATATTTTGTGTTTCTTTTTTAGTTTCAGAAGAAATAAAGGCACTATCATTTCGATTAGTACGAAAATTAAGGAAGACTCAAAGCACTGCAATAAAATAAATTTTGGCAGTGTTATTTATGATTTGTTTTGTTTTTCTTTTCACTTTAAGCATGTATTATTTGTTTTGTATATTTTGTTGTTGTTGTTGTTTTTTTATATATTCCACTATTTATGAGAAGAAAAAAAATTAAATAAAATAAAATAGATGAACTGCAGGGACACTATAGACGGAATTTGGAATTTTTTCACAAACAGTTTGAGTATTTTCTATCTTAATTTTGAGTTCATGAGTATTACAAAAATACCTTGCGACTTACACCAACAAAACGAGAGTTCTAGATCTAAACTGTTTAAACATTTATTTCTGACTTTTGAAGTTATGGATATAGTTAAGTATTTATTTTTTTTTGAATACTAAACTTTGCTACAAAATAGAAAAATACATGAAATAATATTTTCTAGAAAATGGATTCTAATTATAATTCTTGATGCGGAGTTACGAGGACATCTTACGAGAGTGACAATTAGCTGTTTTCAATATCTAAATAAATTTCCAAATCTGCACCAAGGTTTTTATTTTTAAAGCACTATATTTTTAAACTAAGCAAAATAAAAAATTGACATAGCCTTCAAAGTTGACAGATGGTAAAGAAAGAATATGTCCTTAGACAACGCCATCTACTCCAAAAGGGCATTTTCAACACAGCTTAAAACTTTTCTCTATCAAAGTTAAAACGTCAAATTTCAATTATGTATTTTTTTCGAATTGTAAACATTTTGTATCGTTATTAAATTTATTTTGTGGAACGTAGAGTTCTACAGATAAAAAGAAACATTTAGTGTCTAATATCTCTTTCGTATCCAAGGCTACGTTTATACTTTTGTTTAATGACATTTGACAGCTGTGAGTGTAATATTTTAAATTTAACATTTTACAGCAAAAGGAAACAATTAACAATTTAGTTCAGAAGCTATGAAAAAAGAAAGCCTAGTGACTGCTTACTAGTTTAAAGAATCCAATCTTAAATTGTTCAACAGTTTTTTTAAATAATTTTCAATTAAAAAAAACTAACCCAATGTTATAGGGTTCGTCCAAAACTGGTCTTACAGCAAAAATAGACTTAAAGACTTTAGATGCTAAAAACAAATCAAGAATACTGTTTTTAACAATAATAATTTCATTGGTATTTGAGGCAAATTCTTAAGAATTATAAACCATTTTGAACCAAGTTTAGCTATAGAACTATTTTTAAAGAAATTCAATCATATGGGTGTAACGTTTAATTTAAATTTTTAACATTTAGAAAATACAAGGAAATTTTGTTTTTTTTCTTAAAATGAAGAATTCAGAAATTTTTAACAAACATACGAATAGAAATTAAAACAATTTCTTGTGAGAAATTTTTAACAAACATACGAATAGAAATTAAAAAAATTCCAAAAATATTAATAATTTTTATTTAAATTAATTTTGTTAAGGAGTAAGTTTTTAAGATCGTTGATGATTTTTACCAAGAAGCTGCTGATACTATCAGATTGGGGAGAGAGGGGGAAAGAAATATTTAAAAAAAGTGAAATTTCAGAACTCAATTTGAAGTCTTTAAAATATTCTGAAGCAATTTACTCTTCAAGGCGACAATAGAATTTAAATAATCACCTTTCAAGAAAAATCTCATTGATTTAACGTGCTTATAGAAAACCATTTAAAATAAAATACAAAAATAGATTAAAATGTTTTTTTTTTTTTTTGAATCATTTGTATAATTTTTATTCCAAAAAGAAAAAAAAACAAAAAATATATTATTACCTACATAATATGAATAATATAATTATAATATAGCTTCAGTTGCTGAAAAAAATGTTTTTTTTTTTATTTTTTTAAATAATATTATAATAATGTATGTTTAAACTTTTGCAAGCTTTTTTTCTTTAATAACAATGTCCCTACAGTTGTTGTTTTGTTTGTTTAAAATTAATGTAAAAAATAAATAAATTTAAAATCAACATCCTACTTTTTTCGTTTCTTTAGCAAAATGAACATAATATTTATTCATTTCACTTCACTTCATTTAACTTTAACTTTAACTTTTTTTGTTTTATGTAGTTTCTATCTTTTTCCTTAAAGCATGGTGTGTTCAATATTAAGTGTTTGATTTTTTTTGTTTTTAGATCTAGTTTAACAGCTTTTGTTTATTAATTAAATCTCTATTTTGAGAGTATACATCTATAAATTAAAATAAAAAACTAAAACAAAATTCAATAAAAATAAAATTATTTATATATTTAATAATAATAATAAAATAAAAAGTTTAATCAATTGACTCATCATTTATGTTTTTTGTTTCTTCTACTGTTTTCTTGTTTCTATATATTATTATCTTCAATGAAAGTAAAAAATAAATATTAAAAGAATTATTTTACATAAGAACATAAATAAAGGAAAATTACACTTATCAATTAGTTTTTATTTTTATTTTAATTAAAAATAAAATAAAGTTTTTAATTACAAAACAAAAACTAAAAATTGCGATGTATCCCAAAACTAAGGAAAAGATCTTTTGTTTTTTTATACAAACTAAATTAGTTAAAAAAGAATTATTAAAACAATAAAAATGAATTATATACGTTTTGCGCCAGAAGATAGAAGAAAGTGATAATAATAATAATTAAAACAAAATAAAAGTTAACAATTTAATATTTCTTTAGGTACAAGTTTTAAGTTTTTTTGTTTTTGTATTTTTTTTAATATATTTACTTTGCATTTTATTTTGCCTTAGGATTTTTGTTTTGTTTAACGTTTTTTTGTTTTTGTTAATTATTTTTAGTAAGCGTCAGCAGGAATAACTATAGAATATTCTCTACTTCAGTATTGTTGTTGATTTTGTTTTTTTTGTTTTTGTCCTTATTTTTAAATTTACAAATGTACCAACTTTTTGTATTTTTTAAATTTAACTTTGCATTTTATTTTACTAATTGATATTTTTTTAAAAATGTATTCGTTAATGGTTTCTCTGTTTTATGAAATTATTATTTGCAATCCCGTACTGTTTTTGTTTTTTGTTTTTAATTTTTGTTTTTTTGAATGAATATTAGTTAATTTAATTTCTTAACTTTTTCTGGTGTGTGTATATGTATGTATGTTTGTATGTATGTATGTATATAATTGCTCTCAATCATAATAATATTAATAACAATATAACTTAAGCTACATTTTTTGTTTAATTTATTTATTTATTTTTCATTAATTTAGCTGCATTATTTATAATGTTTTATTATTTTTATAATGTTTTTGTTTTTTTAATATTTTCTTATTCACTTTAAAAATATTCTGAATCTTTTCATTTAATAATTTTGATTTATTTATATTATTTAAATAAGTAGTATAAGAATGGGGCCGACATTACACATCTTGGAATTTGGATAGACGTGCTCGCAAGTCCATGTTCTCTTGTTTCAATTGTTCAACTTCCTGATGTAAAGTTGAGTTCTAAATTTCCAAAACGAAAAAAAAAATATTTTTTTAAAGTTTTTTTGTTTAAGGTCTATTTGAGTTTGATAAAAAACTCACCTCCTTTTCTAAATATCTAGCCCTCATGGCGATTTGATTTTCTTTCTGTCGGCGTGCGTCTCGTGACCTTTTCGCAGCGATATTATTCTTTCGGCGTCTGGCCCAATACTTATCGTCTTTAAGTTCATCTGGAACAAATTGTTTTCTTGATTTTTTTATCATTGGTTGGGGTTTAAGTTCTTCATCTGAGAACGCTCTGGTACGTGGATCGAAATCCCGTCCCGACGATGCAAATGAAAACGCTGAAATATCAAATACTAAATGTTAACAATGTTTCACAAACTGTCCATTGTAAAATAAAATAAAAAAATGAATGGGGGCGTGGCGGGGGGTAAATTAATTAAAAAGAACAAAATTATAAAAAGAAAAGATTAAAAGAGAACAAAAAAAAAAGTTATTAAGAAAAAAAATTAAAGAAAAAACGCAAATGGGAAACACATTTAATTTATGTGATTTTTTTTTTGAATTTGGAACATTTTTTGAATTTCTTTTTGGATTTTTGCTTTGTGTTGTTTTTTTTTGCAACAATATTAGAAATATTATAACATTTAGCATTTGATAATATCATCATCAACCACATCACCATTGAACATTTTATATTAAGGTATATGTAAACAAAATTATTTATTTAAAATGTAAAACTTATAACTAAATTAGCTGAAACAATTTAGATAACAAACAAAATTTAAATAATTGTTCTTTTTTGGTTTAAATAAATATTAAAGAGAGAAAATATTCAATGGCAACACTGGCAGCGTTTATATGTATATATATTTTTTTAAAACATATTTTAAGGGAAAAGTGTAAATGTATGGGTAATAAGCAAAAAAGTGTTTCCATTGCATTTGCGTGAGAATAATTAATATTTTTTTGAAATGTTTTAAATTTAATTATTTTTTGGGAGAATATTTTGGAGAAATGTGCTTAACATGTACCAATTTTTGTCTAGAAAAAATCTTGAAATAACAGGTAATATTCTTAAGAGCATTCAAATATTCTTTTGCATTTATTTCTGAATGCATTTTGAATCTTCACCTTTTTTAATCGATTAAATATGCTCAATTTTTAAATAGATTTAAGTTTTTTGTCTGTTAGCTGGAAATATGATTTTGAAACATTAACCATTTTCGTTTTCATTGAACTTTTTGACAATGTTTTGCTTCTTGACAGATATACTTAAAATTTTTGTTAGACGCTGAACACATTTTTGACGTTTATATTTTTAAAATTTGTAAAACTATTGTTTTTTTTGACGTATTTATTTTAAATGATTGGATGTGAGGGAGAACAAATTAACAGTGTCAAATTGAGTAAAAACGTTCTAATGTGAACAGAGCATTAAGAGTGGACTGTCAAAATAAAGTTGTTTTTGGCAATAATAGATTTAAAAAATTAGCCTATTTTCCTTCTACATCTATTTTATAGCATTGGAGCGAGAAAAAATAACAAGACGTCAAAATAAGTTTATTTAAAATAGTCTAGTGTCTAATGTAAGCCGGGCTTTAAAAGTGAACTGTCAATAAAAAGTTGTGTTTAGTAAATACAGATTCAGCATCCAAATCTATCTCAGACTTCCACATTTATTTTGTAGGATAGAAGCAGGTATAATTGAATAAACGTCAACGACGTTCCTTAAAAAAGTCTTTTGTGAACTCCTCCTTAAGAGTGAAGTATCAACAGATAGTTGTCTTTAGCAATGTCAGAACCAACATCTCCCTTCTACGAATTTTGAGACGTCAAAATGAATTTTTAAAATAGTCTTATGTTTTTATTAGAAATGTCAAATATGAAATAAGAATCTCTCTCGCTTCCACGTCTATTAAAGAAAGTGATGGGACGTCAAAATGAGTTTTTATTTAAAATAGTGTAATGTGAATAGGGCTTTGAGAGTGAATTATCAACAGAAAGTTGTCTTTATTAACGAAAGATTCAAAATGAGAGTCTTTCTAATATCCACATCTTTATCAATAGAATAGAAGCGAGCAAAAAATTTTAGTCGTCAAAATGAGTTTTTTTCGAAACAGCCTAATGAAAACTGCGCCTTAAGAGTGAACTGTCATCACAAGGTTGTCTTTAGTAAGAATAGATTCAGAATAAAATGTAAATGTTTTATTTAAATTTGTCGTTAATATGACATCCGTCATGTTAAAACTTGAAACTGATGCCAAAATAAGAGACAGACATCTTAACAATGAATCACTAAATTCGTAGAAATCAGGTTCAATTCTGTGCATTTTAAAAAAGGGCTAGTTAGTAAAAAATTCTTTAAAAAATTGATAAATATTGTGCTCTTTTCAAAACGACTTATTAATTAACGAAAAAGAAAATAATTCTATAATACTATTTTCCTGATTAGGTGAATAAAAGACTGTGAACACTGTCTGTTTCAAAGTCTATAAAGCACTGTACGATAAAGTCAAAAACAAACTGAATTTTTGACATGAAGAAGAATCATATTAGAAATGTTTGTCCATCCATAATGCAATTATTACCGAATTTCAAAAAAATTAGTGGCCCAAGAGTGGGCTCCTGTGGTACATCTGAGTTTTTGTTATCACTTTAGATTAAATCAATTATTTGTTGGTACATGTTAAACATTCTTTTTGTTGTTGTTTTTATTCTTTTGCATAAAAGAGTATTCAAAAATAGAACAAGCTAAATTTACTTCATTAAGTCAGTTAATATTTCAAAGAAAGTTTCAGAAATATCAAACTGATAAAATAATTCAAATTTAAATGACATCCATCATTCAGTTAGCCAACAAATGTTTTAGATTTAAATATTTATATAACTTTTATTTTTAAATACATTTTTCTAACTTATTATAAAATATTACTCACTTGATTCAGCTGGTGATGGTGGATTGAGAGTATCCGGACTAATACA